>NC_046165.1:80347460-80653294 GCF_011064425.1 Rattus rattus | reverse complement strand
TTGTTGATGTTCTTGGCGGACTTTGTTTAGCACCATTTCCTGCTTTGGGGGACTCCTTGCTGTCAAAATAATGTAAACACCAGGGAAGGAAAGTATGCCTCCATCTGTTAGGGCTATCATATTCCTCCATGACTCTCTCTAACTAGGTTTTATGAGCGTTATATAAAGAGGAGGTGGGCCTCTGAGGTAGAGATCTGGCTGGGTGGAATTAGAGGAAGATGGAGGTGAGGTAAAAGTCTGTGAGATGTCCACTCAGCCTGTCAGAGTGAAGAATATGTACCATTTTAAGGGCCAAAGAGGTTGTGGTTTGAGTGTAGGGGTGTAGTGGTTTCCTTTCATTCCTAATCATGGATTCAAGTTTCTAGAAAATTGGTTGGGGGGTCAAGGAGGAGATGCTGTCTATGCTCTAATGCTGACTCCCTCTGTTGGATTTAACTGAATTTCGGGTCAATTTCTATAAGAGCGATACTATTTCAGATTCTGTCCATTAGTTCTAGTGGAACCCTAACATGGGAGTCATTTTACACTGCCCTTCTGGAAGCCTTCTCCAGTTCCTTGAAAGTTTGTTAAAAGCCCCTTCTCATGGGATTCTGTGTGCATGCCCTTCTGGATTCCTGTTAGCTGCCGACTCAGCCATACCTCTTTCAATACGCTTTCGACCCTGTTGGGTTTTGGCAGCATAAGGGCCACATATTAAGTACTCAGTAAATATGTGTTGAATTAATGTATTTTCCTAGAGAGACTTCTTTTATTTATGGAATAAGAGTTTTAAGCATGCACATAGAAATTTGCAAAATAAATATTTGCTGATTGGATTTTCAGTGCTTAAGTAATGTTCTGTTGCAAGGCAGGCACTTCTGGAAAGGTTCATTAATGGTGTGGGATTATTATTTACAACACTGAAGCAGTTTTCTGAAAGTACATATACATTATTCCCTGTTTCCCCTTAAGTGCATGGACTCAGTGAATATAAACAATAAATCAATAACAGGCTCGGAATTACTGGAAGAAGCAGCATGGTCTCTACTTTTCCTGAAGATGAGGTGTAGGCTCAACGAGTGAGGACAGCCACTGGTTTCTGTTGTGACACCAATGGGCAGAACTGGAAACAGCAATTTGTGTTAACATTTGTATTTTCAAAGCAAATCTCTGAGTCTTTGGGTGCGCTGAGCCCATTCCCTCCTATCTGTCTGTCATGGAGGCTTTACTTAGAAGTGTCCAGAGCAGCACCTCCTCTCTTATTTATTTCTGACTGACACACCAGCTCCAGCTATCATTTCATTAGAAATTATATTTATACGTACAAGTGCACGTGTGTGTGTGTGTGTGTGTGTGTGTGTGTGTGTGTGTGTGTAGGCCCAAAGTTGAGGCGCCATGTCTGGGTCACTCCCCATTCAATTTACTGGGTCAGGGTCTCTCATTGAACCTAGAAATGACCAGTTCTGGAGAGCCTGGCTAACTGACTGCTCCGGGGATCACTGGTCTCTGCCTCATGAATACTTAGCCACCATCACACCTGATTGACTTTTTACATGAATCCCAGATGAGAAATCGAATAAGCTTCCTAGGCCAAATTTGTCCAGGAGAAAAAATGGAAGCAGGAAGACAAGACTCTTACTCTTGAAGTTCACCTACACTCCATCTGATGGTGCCTGCTCTTCAGTGATATAGAGTTGCCAAGTCATATCAATACTGCCAGGTCGGCACCCACTCTGGGGGGAAGTCATTATGGAAGATTAAAACATAATAAGGACCATGGTGTTTTGGTGTGGGTGTGGGAGTTAATAGGCACTAATATTATTACAACCTCTTGGAGAGAGAATTTCAAAGTATGTGAAATAAAAAGGCATGCATGCATATATTTTTTGTCCTTCCATTCTAGAAATTTATCCCAAATATAAATCCTCATGAATGAGCAAAGACATGAATGTTCCTTCTAATGTCATTCATATCAGCAGAGGTTTCGAGGAATCCTACCTGTCCATCAAAAGCCAATGATCAGATGATACATGCTGCGTCTGGGTGATGTAGGACTGTGGTGCTTACAGGCAGAAAGATGTGTTTGTAGCTGCAATGAGGAAGGATCACAGGATGAGGGATAAAATGTTCCTCCTCCTACCGTGTGAACAGAAAGCAGCAGACAGGCATATGTGGTTTTGAAGTGAAGGAAACAAGTCTTTGGGCCCAGTTGGCCTGGGTGGCAGCAACCTTGTCATTGCATGGGTTTCAGTGCATCACCAGAGCCTGCATGTTCTATGGACATGTAAGTTGCAACAATGTGTTGTTAAAGAGCAAGGTGCACTCTGAGAAGTGTGTAAATCCCATCATGTGAAAACATAGAGTATACTTTCACATACTGATGTGGTCACAGGGTCTCTGTGATATGGAATTTTACAGGTCCTCTATCACACCTGTAGTCCATCCTTGGTCAAACCTCCTAGGCAGTGTGTAACTATGGCTCCTGAACAATTTCAAAATTCAAAGCACATGAAGGGGTTTGTAGCACAAGGCTGTTGATGCTGATCTTCTTTAAACAGATACTGTAGACCAAAGAGCAGCCTCCCTGAGGAGAATGTCTTCCTTATCACTTGCTGCGTGTTCTTGCAGGCTTTGGCACCCCTATGAGCCAACATTTTAGCTCCAACTATTTCTACTCATAGCTACTCAATTCCTCAAGTAATTTCTGGAAGCTTCTAAGTTCTGTGAGCAGCACATTTACAAATCACTTCTCAAATAGTGTACATTTGCTATAAATTAAATTTACCAGAAGAGCTTGTCAATATGCAAAGCCCCGAGTACCACCTTGTTGTGCCTTAGACCTCGTTGACTGGGGTGAGTCAGGAAGTCCTAAGCTCAGCGGATTCTAATGCAGAAGATTTGAATTTTGCTTCTCACTGCTATCCTTGGTCCTCTACTCATCCTTTCCCTTCCTTCCTTTTCCTGCCTTCTTTGAGAGTTTGAGGGCACAGTGTCTTCAGAACATGCCGCTAGATTTCAAAGTAATTTACTATGTGCCTCACTTCATACCTTTCAAAGAAAGAAGTAGTAAATTGGGAGCGATTTGATACATTCTGTGTCATTTGTCCTGACTAACCTTAGGAGAAATAGAAATGTAACTAAGCTCTGTTTCCTGCAGGTCTAGGAGGCTTGGCCTCTTTCAGGGATGTGATTTATGATGAGACCACCTTGCTTTGTCTCTGCCCAGTCTTTCTTGCTCTACAATGACAGAAGACCCCAATTTGTCTGTAGGAGCAGAGAAGGGAGAAGATTCAAGTTATAGACAGCTGACCTTTGATTCTTTTTTCATCCAAGTACTTTTAAATGGAAATAGGAAGGAAGCTGAGTGGTAGGCTGGAAGGTGGGAAGGAGACTGTCTCTGAAGAACATAGGTTAGGGTATTTGCCTACTGATACAGATTGTATTTCTGGCAACCTGGCTAAGGTTGGCCCTGAGATAGAGTTTCCCCTTGTCATTCTTTGAAATACAACGTTGTCAGAGGAGATGAAAGAATGTATGGATACATGCTGACACAGTGCCTGGCATGGAGCAGAAGCCAAGTAAGTGGTGAGTAACTGCATTAGCACAGGAGCAGAACATAGACACTGAGGCTGTCATTGGAGCTCGCTGGGCCCTGGGCAATTGGATAGAGTGAGCATTTTCCTTGTCCTCCATCAACCCATCAAGTCCAAGAGACTCAGTTTTCTCATGTGTAAGATTAGAACATTCAGCTAACTGTCTGGCTTTCTAACATGCTCTATGGGGGGGCAAAAGGAAAGATTTCTTCTTTTAAATTTTATTCCAATGACACCAAGGGAACCCTTGTCTTGCATAGAGTATGGCTAGAAAGAAGTCTCTTGGATGAATTTGGGTCCTAGACAGGAAGCATGGACTCTTGTGTCTCCTGTGGATGCTCTTCAGCCAAAGCTCAGCTCTCCTTGGTTTGTTTTTCATCTCTAACTTGGAGGTTGAGGCTAACATGGACCACACCTATTTATATTGATGAGGAAAAAAGTCATACAGATAAAGTTATAGGGTCTATCAAATAGAATGTTCGAGAAGGTATTTCGCAAGACTGCTGCCCCCCCCAACCCTGGCCATCTTTATTCACCACTCCTAGGGTCTGGCTGAGGAGGAACTGAAGAGTCTGTATGACACCACCAGACTCTGTCCAAGTATATGCTCTAGTCAGACATATCTCCTGTTTTTTCCCTTTCTGTAATGTTGTGACTTCTTTCTAGTGTTTCAGTCTTGGTTGTGTACTGTATGCCATCACACTTCAGAGTAGAATTTTTTGACACAATGTTCCTTTTAGTCTTACTCCCTCAACAGGAAGAAAACTATTTTTTTTTGTTTAAAATGCACTGAAGGTGTGGTTCAATGACAGTGATGTGTCTGTTGGGCCTTGGATTAGATCCCTGCTGTTGAAAAACAACAAGACAACAACGATACTACAACATAGTTTACTTACAGAATCCAAGTAAACAAGGACAGGTGTTGGAACGTTAGCATATTAAAGGCTCCTAGAAGTCCTCACAGAAACTGAACAAAGATAGAAAGAGGGCCCAGTGAGCCAACTGTAGCAGCTTCCATGATGGTCCTCCAAAGAACCCACTGGCTGAAAGTGCTCACAGCCAATGAAAGGTTCTGGTCAATGATTTCTGTTGTGTTACATACAAATTGATCACAAAAGAAACAGTTGCTACAAAGTCTGTCTTACAAAGAAGCTGGAGTTGGATTTATGAAGTGAGGTGTTGGCCTCATCTTAGTACCAAGCTTGCTTTCCTTTAAGATGTGCTCAGAGTTTATCGAGGACAGTCTCTGGCCCCAGTGCCGGACTTTCTGCGTCTCAAGCTTTCATTTAAATACTTTGTTATAGAATGTGCAATAAGCTTTAGACCTGAATGAAAGCAATACCCTGCAAGTTATAAATAAATAATTAAAGTTGTTTATGAATAACGTCAGAGAGACCACTACTGGGACTGTGTAATGGAAAGAGGTTCAATAGAAATCCAACAAAATACTGGCCGGGAAAATTGCTTTCTGAAGATCAGAAGTAGATTTATTTGAGTCTACACTTTTCTGATTATGCAGGAATATGTTACTGTGAAGTTTCAGGAGCCTTCAATCTTGAGATAGTCTTTCTTAATGCCTGGAAAGAAATTTGCTTCAGAATTAGGTGTAGAGCTCTCGGCTTTGCCTGCTTTCTCTCTTATGAACTGTTGTCATCTATTGTCAGGTCATTTACTGACAAATAAGGATATAATCCCCCTTTCAAGATTGCAGCTCACCTAGTAATACATATTCTTTGTTATTTTCTAATCTTGTAAAGTTAAAGGAAAAGGGTCCCACGGAATGGGCTTGATGCCTGAAGTGACAGAAAACGAAGACGACAGCAGCGGATGCAGAAAGAATAAATTCGAGATGATTTGTTTGAATTAGTTTTATGGTCTCATGCAGTTTTGTGGACTGAGACCAGAAGCCAGGAATAATCAAAAAGCCTCTTGCCTAAAAACAAACGTATTTTTCCAAGAACATTTTGGCCCAGCTAGATATTGCACTGTAAGAATCTCCATTCAGTAGTACTAATCCAAAAGGCAATGGACTGGACAGAAATTTCACGTCTTATGCTAGCATTATCCAGAAATGGAATAGTACTTTTTTACAGAATGTATTATATTCTTAAGTGTGTGTGTGGTGAGGTGTGCAAGTGTGTGTGTGTTTGTGTACCTCTGTGTTTTATTATGTGCGTGTGTTTATGTATTTGTGAATGTGGTATGTGTGTGTGTGCGCGCGCCTGTGTGTCTGTGTGTGTATGAATGGAGAGCCATAGGTGTGCGAGGCATGCGATGGTGATGCTGCCAACTGAACTCCAGTCTTCTGTAAGAGCAGCATGGGTCACTGACCCATCATCATCTCTCTAGCTCTGGACCGGCAGTTTTCAGATCACAGTTGGTCAAAAGAGTGATGGCCTTTGTAATAGCTTTTGTGTTTTTCATGTTAGACAATATGTAAAATTAGAAGAGATAATAGGTTCGGAAACACATTTTTGATTCTAGGCAAAATGTTTAAATTGCTTAGTTCTCCAGTTAACAGAAGAAGAAAATGCATTCGGCATGCCAGAGGCAACAGTGATAGAAGGGGTCTAAATTGCAACTGATCTCTGTTTATGATCTGTGGCAGTTTCCTGCTCCACAACACTCAGAGTTACCCCATTCCTATGTGTGTGTGTGTGTGTGTGTGTGTGTGTGTGTGTGTGTGTGTGTGTGTGTACATGTGTTTTACCTAGACCTAGAGAGCTTTCCCCATTGCTAAGGTGAATTGTGTCTGCTGATAAATATCTAAAGATTGTGAAATAATTAATTAATAATCCCGACAGCAGGTTTGTTACCCACCTCAATGGTTTGTGTTCCCAAATGGAAGATACACACACAGCCTTTATAATTTAATATGCCTTCAACAGTATAATAGCTGAGCTTGTGTCTAACTTCCATGAGATTAATTTACGCCCTGCAGGTAATCCTGAGTTATTACTTACTAAATCCTATGTCCTATCTTGGCTGCCCTTGATCTAGTTGGGTAGCTCTTTGGGCCGTGCTCTTCCGGCTCCTACACACGGCAGCCATGCCTCTCTCACTCCTGCATGGTGTCTCTCCTCTCTTCCACACTGGATCCTCTCTCCCTTCTTCTCCTCCCAATCCCAAGCCTGGGAAATTCCAAAAACCCACCTCTGTCTGTTCTTCCCAGCTCCTGGCTATTGGCACTTTTATTTACCAATCTGAAACAACTGGGGGCAGGTTCCCAGGAGCTATGTGCAGATGCTTGTGTGAGCAGTTTTGGGGAGGGGGTGAAATTAGCATTCGTAATGCAAGCAGCTACATAAAGATTTTTTAAAAAGTACTTTTATGTGAATATGTGTGTGCCCGCATATATGTGTGAAGGATCACGTGGAGGCCAGAAGAGGGCATGGAACCCCTGGAATTGATGTTTGCGAGCCATCATGTGGATGCTGAGAACTGAACCTGGGTCCTCTGCAAAAGCCGTAAGCGCAGTTAACCCATATCTGTACCCCATGTACAAAATATTTAATTCGTAATCATAGAAAAAATTCTAATTGGGAACAATGTATGACAGTATTTGTGATACAAAGGTCCCACTATAACCAATTTCAGGTCATTGATGCATATCGAGTGACTTATAAGATTCTGAAATTTTTAATAAGCTCGTCTCATTGCAGCTGTGAGCTGGCTCTAGCCTTCTCCTGTAGGAGTTCCCTTGGCCTCTAGTAATTCTGCGAGCCCGTTTTCAGAAAGGAGCCATAACTACTTAAAGGTAGAAGGCACTGGAGAAAGTGTTCAGTAAATAGCAGTTTCTGTGATCTTTAAGTTCCCTTCCAATTCCGGACTTTGCCATTCTTACTCAAGATGACATGCTTATAAGACAGAATGCACTTTACTGTATGTGATGAACTATGAATATTACATATTGGCTATTGCAAACATTTCCTAGAATTATTACAAGATTTGACTGGGATGCCTGGAAATTAGTGCACAGTATTAAAAGCTGGTGTTTTAGAAGACACTCCTGACAAACCGGAAGATGGCACCTGAGGGATATGCTTGCTCTTAAACACACATCCTTCATCTGATGAGTTCTTTGCAGAACAGAAACTGTTAGGAGGCACCTGCAGAAACACAGGAAACCTTTTTCATTCTAGACAACGGTTGGCAGATCCAACCTACCAACTGAACACAATCCATTTCCGTGTTCATCAGCTCTGGGTTTTTATAGTTTCCAATTATTTTTAAAACTGGGAAGAATAGTTTCTGACGTAAGAATATGATACCAAACTCAAGTTTTAGTAATGATCTGCTTTGCCGGGCCTGTCATTCATACCCACATCTTCATCATGGCATTTGGGGCATTCTCCTGCTGAGACAGCAGACCTGAGGACTAACAAAAGAGGCTGAGTTCCACGGAGCCCGAAATGCTGGTCATTCTGTTCTGCATAGAGAAGGTTTGCCAACCCTGGTCTCTAAGGCCATCTCCAAGATAAGTGTGACTATCTAGTCCTGGTATGACCAAAGCAATAACAATGCTAGATTCGTCCTTAATGAAATTGAAAGAGTTGTATAGAAATGGAGGGGAAGCACAGGTCTGGGGAGATGGCTCGTTGATGAACTACTTGCTAGAGAAGCAGGTAGACCTGAGTTTTGATCTCCAGCATCCACACATACAGCCATGTGCTGTGGAAACCTGTAATCCCACTGTGCGGGAGGTGGCCACAGACAGATCTCAGAAGCTTGTTATCCACAAAGTCTACCCAATCAGTGAGCTAGCTCAGCGAGAGACCCTGTCTCAAAATAAGTGGGGAGAGAGGAAGAATGATACTCACTCTAGGCCCCTAGCCTCCACGAACATGGACATGTACACAGACCTCATACACAAGGGCACACATACAAACTCAGGAAAAAGCTTGTAAGAACTATCTAAATATTAAAAGTGTTAACGTGAACAAGAACTTTCTTGCTTGTCTCAAATCACATTCTTTCATTTTCTTTTAAACTTGCTACAGAGGAAGCTTCTCAAGTTTTCTGGTGTGTATGTGCTCAGACCTTGTCTCTGGATTCCAGGCAGGAACCATGTTCCTCCTCAATCGCGATGTAAACCAGCATTGCTGATTGTACAGGAACTGCATAGGGACACAGGCTCATTCAGTGTTGGTCATGGGTGCTTTTGTTTTAACTACTCATCTTCTCTCCACTTTCGAATCCAGGACTGCTCTGATGATCACGTATGGTGTTTAATGTGCTGGCACAGGAGCCCAGAGAGCAGCACATAATAAATGCTACTTTTTGTTTGTTGATGGTAAATGGGTTCATATCTCGGCTTTTCCCTCTTTCTGTCTAGGGGTTTAACTCAATGGCTGACATGTATGAGGGTCTGGCTTCAATCCCGAACAAAAGAAAAACAAATAAAGAGAGACCCTTTTAAAAATGCTTTCGTTTTTATATACATAAACAAACATTTAATTTGACAGTGTCTTGACAGAACTTTTCACATCCCACATAGTCCACCTTAGGGGTATCATCTGCAAATACAACTCATGCTGTTTTCTTCAGCTTGTGGCTGGAAAGAAGGCTGAGTGTTCGAGTTCACTTCTCCTCCAGATATTCTGGTGAGGGCAGAAACTCAGCTCATCGAATACATATACTCGAGGTGTGGAATTCTGTTCTGTTAAAATATGTCCGCTAATGAAGTCCTTACCTCAAGGGGAGAAAGCGACTCCTAGTCCCTTGGTTGTCCCGATAGTCTGCCTTGAGAGGCTTTGCTAGTCAGACAGCTCCGACAACCGTGAGGATTACCTTGTTTTAATCAAATGAATCTCCATCTTGGCTGCACATTAGAAAACCAGAGTGTTATTAAAATACCCTAGGGTCCAGCCTTTAAATACCCCATTGTCCACCTTATCTCTGTCTGAGGGTGAGAGCTTAGCACCAGTGTTTGAAGTCCTCGATACAGTCTTACTTTCAAGGTGCAGCCTACAGCCAAGGTTGAGAATCCCCACTGGACACCCTTAGGTTTTCAAACTGACTTTTGTTTTTAAACACACTAAGTAGAGATCCCGCTGTCCTGTTACTATGGTGTTTGCTCTTCTTAGGCATACTTAAGTGCAGCATCCATTGTCCGCTGCTTGTATTGCAGTCTCCTCTCCAGGGAAATTTACTGATGCGATCTTGTTCCATTAGCTTAATAAAGAGAAATCTTTCAGAAGGCAAGAGACAACGATGATAAGAAACACATCTTTGATTCTTCTGAGAGAAGAATCTCATTGTAAACCCTACCGAGAGATTCTGCTTAGAACCACCTCATGGCTAAGCTCTCCAGGTCCAGGTGGTTTTACCTTCAATGATGCCTTTAAATAGGACATCGTTCGTTGTAAGGCAACGTCTTCTGTGTACTTCCTAATAGTGATTCATATGTTCATGCTGATAAATCGTCCTCTCATTAATGCACTGCTCCTTGTGTATGACTCATTATAGATATTTTCTTAATCTAATCTTTTGCCGAAGGAGGAATTGTTATAGTTTCAGTGAGTTGGAGACAGTTGAAGGAAGGTTAATTAATTTCGTTATCTATAAAATGGGAATGATAAGATTACCCACCTGCTAAGGTTGTTAAGAACAGTGGGAGAGACTGGGGTAAAACAACCAAGTGCCTTGCACTTGGTAAGTAGTCAAACATTGTCGGTAACGATGTGGTACTGCCATGGTATTGGAATAGCATCAGAAACAAGAGGGCTGCTACCAAGCTTTCTGGGTTAATGTCTTATCTTAATTACCTGCCGGCCCTGTAATGCTTGACAACCTACTCCACCTCTTTAAACATTCATTTCCTCACCTGAAAATGTATCCTTAGCTGCCTTTGCCCAGGGTGGGGAGGATCGCATGTATTTAATGGACTTAGCATTACTTCTGACATTTGGTGAGCACCTGGGAGACTTCCTTAGAAGTGCGGCCTTGGAGCCCTCAGTCCAGTCTCAGAGAAACCGAGGCTGCTATTTAGAAAGACCCCAGGCTTAAATGTGGACATTTGAGCAAAGCTCTTCTAATTAGTAAATGGCAAAAATGTAGGAAGCTTGACCTGTGTTCCTGACATACATCCCGGGCAGGCCTCCCTCCTCAGGTAAGCCTCCATTCCACCCGTGTCCTAATTACAATGCCTCACCTGACTGATTCAAATTGTCTCCGGTGATGAGTATACTGCAGGGAAGTAGCAATTGGCCTTTGCCGCTAGTATGTTGTCAAAATGAAACTCAAACTCGGGGCTCTTTAGTCCTTAATCCAGAATTATTTTATACTATACTTCCGTGCCATGGTAATATTTTTCAGTAGCACACACAAACGTATAATATAGTCAGTTTTGTGTTTCAAGAGGAAGGTAGAAAACACTAACCAGACAAACTCTTGTTCAATATTAAAATGGAAGTTAACACAAGTAGGCAGCTAAAACTGTTACTATCATAGTCCTGAAGCAATTATTATTAGAATAATGCATGTATTATGATTTTTAATAAGCCAATGATGATCAACACACATTTCTTTATTTAAAAAGATCTCTTAAGAACTTTACTGAGCTCTGAAATCTAATTCTTTAAGTTTTTATTCAAACAGTTTAAAAAAAACAATTTCTCTCTTTCTCTGTGCATATGTGTATGTGTGTGATGTTTGCACATGCATGTGCAGGTTCGCATGTCTATGCGGAGGCATGTGCCTATACTTGAGGGGATGGCATGTGGTGTGGCTTTATTTCCTTCACACAGGGGCTTTCACTCCACCAGGGGCTGACCAGTTCAGCTCGTCTGACTGGCCTGTTCTCACATTCCTTGGCTTTGTCTGTCTGTACCCTAGCACTGGATTTACAGACACATACAGCCATTCCTGACTATCCACACGGATGCTATGGAAGCAAAATCATGCATGCATAGTAAGCACTCTTAACCTCTGAGATATCTTCTCTGGTCAGAGCAATGTTTTTAACCAAGGTTTTATGGGGCTCCGTGACAAAATTGTCATTGAGATGACCACTGAATCCACTACACAGCACTTTGCACAAAACTGACTGGAAACAAAAGCAAATCACAAACATTTGTATACTTTTACATTTTTTATATTCTTACAATGGTTCTCCTGTGAAACTTTAAATTTTAGAGCTGAAATAAGCCTCAAGATAGCACGTGACCTAGCTTCTGTTTCCTGGGGAAGGGGAGATAGAGAAAGATGTGGTCTGTCTAGAGCAGAAATAAAACCCCCATCCTAATACCTCTAAATTTTATCTGAGGCATTGTATCTCCTGTTGAAAACGGCTGCTAGACATTTTCTGAGTCATTACTCAAATGACTCATGCTCCATTTAGTGTGTGTGTGTGTGGGGGGGATCCATGGAGAAGGACCAGATCCAATCTACAGAGTAAGTGACTAGCCAGGATGTCTTGTATTTCCTTACCTGGGCTGTTAATTTTGCTAGACATCCTTGGATGTCAATGTTCCTCTGAAGTGGCTGGTTAACATTATGATGCCTCTTCCTCTTCTGAAGGATACACTAAGACCTTTTTCCAAAAGAGTGTCTTCCCACATTTTCAATTTATCCTAAACCACAGTACTAGCTTAGCTAATGCAACATGCACTGTCAGTTTTTTGTGTGTGTATACAAGTGTGAGTATATGTATGAATATGTATGAATACATTTATGTTTACCTATGTGTCAGCCTGTATATGTATGCTTATATGTTTAGGTATATGTATATAATGTATATACACAGGAGTTTTGCTTAATCAAACTGTAAGCCCTGGCTTTAACTGTGTCCAAGAAAGATCAGTGCTTCCTTTGGGCATTAACCTTGTCAGGAGGTTTAATATACATATATGCTCCCTGCTTTGCTATAAGAGACAAGATGAAAGATAACTACAGATTCAGAGAAGGCAAACTAAGAAGCTATATGTCTTAGCTACTGCTCTATATTTGTGATGAAGCAACATAACCAAGGCAACAGAAAGCTTTTAATTGGGAACTTGCAGTTCCATAGTGTTAGAAGGCCCATGATGGTGGCCAGCTTTGGCAGGCAGGCATGGCATTGAAGTAGTAGCTGAAAGCTTATGTCCAATCCACAGGCTCAGAGGGGAAAGTGGAAGAGAGGAAAAGAGAGAGGGAGGGAAAGAGAGAGCGAAGGAGAGAGGAAAGGAGGTAGAAAGAAACAGAGAGAGAGAGAGAGAGAGAGAGAGAGAGAGAGAGAGAGAGAGAGAGAGAGAGAGAAACAGAAGCTAACTGGAAATAGACTCAAAGACCTCAAAGCCCATGCCAGTGACACACCTCCTCCCCCAAACCCAATCTTTCCCAAATAGTTAATGAACTGTAAACCAGACATTCAAATATATGAACCAATGGGGGCACATTCTTATTCAAACCACCATACTATGCTAGTATGTCTTCAAATAATATTGAATTTTATATCATAGAATTGTTTTCTTTCATTTGAGAACTTAATACATTTACTTGTAATTAGTTTCATGTCAAAGGAAATATTGTCAGGGAAAAAAAAAAGCCTAGGATCTTTTCCCTAGGAATTAGTTCTTCCAAGTAGTGAAAATGAAAATTAGAAGCATGTCTTTTTAAGTGCAGACACACACATAAATTTCTTATATCTCCCTTCAGTTGTGGCAGAGTATAACAAATATTTCATTATTTTAGAATATTGGCATGCAAATCAATAAGACCCACTTTCCTTTTGTGTCAGTTGCTGTATTTTATATTAACTTTTGAGCTTGTCTTTTCTTGTTTTCAATGCCCATCGCATAAAGAAAAAAAAATGTATTCCAGCAAGGCACAGTGGAACACACCAATAATCTAGCACTTGGGAAACTAAGGTATGAGAACCTGGGGTTTGAGTCCAGCCTTTGATGTAGAGCAAGACTGCCTCAAACAAACGTCCTTTCCCTAGCTAATAAATTGTTTTCCAGTGAACAAAATTACTCAGGGGCTGTCAAGATGGCCCAGTGGGAAAGAATTTTTGCAGTAAAAGTGTGAGGACTGAGTTTGAATCCACAGTACCCACAGAAAAAGCCATAGTACACTTGTCACCCCAGACCAGCAGATTTCTGGGAATGCCTGCTAAGTTTTGCACATATGCACACATGCACACATGCTCATGTGCATACATGTACACATGCACATAAATCTTTTTTTTTTTTTTTTTTTTTTTTTTTTTTTTTTTTTTTTTTTTTTTTGGGGGCTGGGGATTGAACCCAGGACCTTGCGCTTCCTAGGCAAGCGCTCTACCACTGAGCCAAATCCCCAACCCCTTTGCACATAAATCTTTTAAGATGAAAGGTTTTTTTTTTGTTGTGCCATGTTTGCACTATGGGCTAAATAACAGGGCAGATAGTGCCCTGTCAACTGGATGCTTTAAGAGGACAGTGATCCTCTGTGGCTTTCTGTGTGGTTAAATGGCTGCTTTCTGTGCTGGCCTCCCATAAGAAAGTTGGCAGATAGGTTGGTCCTTTTCCGTCCTTTTTCCTGCAGTGTCTACAGCCGAGCTGGAGCATGCTGTGAGTTAAGCAGAGTTGGTCTTAGGTCTTTGGGAGTTTAAAGTGAGCCTTTAACCTGTGCAGAGCTCACTATGAAGCCAGGCTCACCTGGAAGCCCTGAAGGAAGTGAATTCTTGTTGGCCAATATAGGGAAGCGAGAGGGGAAGATGGAAGCATGTTTTCATAGCAGCTAATGAGGCATCTAATGAGTCAAATGTCTCTCTGAAGCTCACCTCATTAAGACAGCATCTTGTTGTCATAAATGTCCTGGAGTGGCTGGACAATTACACATATAGTCACTTAATTGAAAGAACTGATATGATTGCCAAGCAAAATCAAATATTCAGGGAAATCTCTTAGCATCAGTGTCTCCTAAGTGTGCAAATAAATGCCTTAGGAACGGCTCGAGTGAGCTGGACTAGGCTTCTCTTTTTTCTTACAAATCCAATTTTTGAATAATTCGAAAGCAGATTCTGCCATCCAATTAAATGCCCCATTGACTACATTTTCATCAAGAGATTTATTACCAGCTCTCGTATTTGGTATACTTTCAATAAACATACTCCTGCTGCTTCCAGCTGAGTATTTCTGGGTTAGATAGTCAATGGGAAGTCATAAGTTCGAAATAGTTTCTCTTATTTTTGACCCAAAACAGAGCATGAGGCAAACATTTGTATTTATATAAATTAAGGAGACAAGAATCTGGGTTACTTCTAGAACTGGAGTAGCCTGTATACTTGAATTTTATACTCCTGCAGAAATGTATCTCTTGCCTTTGAACTATGAGAGTGTTTCCTAACAGTAGTCAGAACCTTGTGCCAAACTCTGTGTTTCTGGTAAGGGAACAACAATATGTACTTGTGGAGTGAGTGAATGAATCAGGAAGTCAATTCTTGGGCCAATATTTTTCCTCTACCTATTTCCTTTCCTTCTTTATTTTTGGAAGACAGCATGAACCTCTATTTTAGTATAAGGAACTACAATTCAGGTATGCAGCTATCTCTGTCACTATATAAAAACAGTGTGTGTGTGTGTGTGTGTGTGTGTGTGTGTGTGTGTGAATCCATCCATATATGGATACAAATATGTAATTAGACCCAGAGGCTAAGGGAAATGAGAGCTATATAGGCTTTTTTCAAACTCCCCAAGCTGCCTGGTAAATGTGTATTAATAGAATAGGCTCCAGAGGGATGGGTTTTCACCAGCCATCATCTCTGTTCATAGAAAGCCCTTTTCCCATTACTTTTCTATTTTAAGTCTATCCCCTTGCCCCAGCTGATTGAACCTTTCTGAAATGTGCCAGGCAGAGGATCTCACCTCTCCTCTCAGCTTGCAAATAATAACGTCTTCACATTTTCATGGCCTTTTCTGAAACAGAGACCTTTCATTTATCCTTCACCCACAATGGAAATAAATTGACTAACGTCACAGCCTCCTGTTTGGCCACAGACCTTTTGAAACAAAGAGCTTCTTTTCTGATGGGGCAAGAGAACAGCTTGTCCCAGATTTCCTTGGGCTCCAAGGGCTTGGGGCAAAGCAATTGTTTCATCATTACATGATATGGAATCCTAAAGAATCACCAGCTTTCATTCCTCCCCCGTTTGCTTGTGTTTTTCCCTGGAGCCCTCCCAGGCACTGGACCCTTGGTGTTTAGTAATCACTGTGCCCTCCTGGGGGTACTTCTTCATTGCTTCTTCACGGTTCCCTCATATTTCCTATCTCCCTATCTCTTTTCCCTTCAGAAATTTTCTGTCCCTCACTTTCTACTTCTTACATAGGCTTACATTTTGGTTTTGCCTATTAGATTCTTTTGTAACCTTTCTTGAATTTGTTCCTCCACAGTTTCATTCATGTATAAAGTGTGTTCTGATTATTGTCCCTCCCACCTTCTCTAATCTGCCTCTCTCTCCTATGACCCTGACCTCCATACAGCTCCCTTGTCCCACCCACATGCCCTTTTCTTCCTTTGTTTTTGAAATCCTCTGAGCTTAACAATGATATGCCATATGACTATGGGTTTAAAATTATTTATGAAAAGGCTGATAGGCTCGTCAGTAGATCTATAACTAAAATATTAACTTTTGGTCTTGCAGAATCTATCAGTAGTCCATAGTTGAGCTGGGAAGGATAATACACATCCTGTTTTGTGATGGATGAGCAACTTGCTTCCAAATTATTGGTCCTGTATGTCTTTGCATCAAAGAATTACCATGTACAAGTTCCCTTCTGGCGTATGTTATTTCCTGAAGCCATTTGCTCTCTAATGATATTAGTTTTTCTTGGTGTTGTCATCTTCCTAATTTTTTTATTCTTTCAAAAGGAAATATTATTTGATTAAAAAAAGTATTGAGGCTTTCCTCTTTGTTGGGTAAGCCTTATTCTATACCCTCTCATAGAGCCTCCTTGCTACTGGTTCCAGCCCCTGAGCCTTCCTAGACATCATAACAAGTGGCTGTTCCTTGGGTCCCTCTTTCGGATGTTTATGGGTAAAAAATGTCAGTCTGCTGTTTGTTACTGGCAGCTGGACCTCAGCCCACACTTCAGATTCTCCATCTCAGCATGTGCTGAACCTAGACATAACTGTCCATGCCAAGAACACGCTCTTCGCTGATCTGTGTCCGTGCACACATGACTCATAGGCACTGCCTGACTAGCCTGCTGTCTACTGGCTCCAGCAATTCCTATAGAGCTTTCTTCTTACTCTAAGACCGTTCACTGCCATGTCTGATATACTAAGATGTAAAGTGTTTGGCAGACTGTGTTCCCCCATTTGTCCTCATTTGTTTGTTCTGAATTCAAATGACCCTACCCACCCTTTTGGAGCTATCAGGAGGACATGGCAGCAGGCAGGTGTACCTAACCTCAGGAAGCTTACTGTCCACTGTTGACACAAGCACATGAATAAGGGGAACACAGGGTCAAGAGGAAGGTAAATCACAGAGACACAAGGCTTTACCTAAGAGGAGGAGGGGATCTGAGGTGGAGGGAATGAAAAGAATTGAGCAAGGTCACTCTTAGTTGGTAAAGCTTTGTTTTAAACCCAGGATTGGGATGTGGGGAGCCGAGTCTGCAGCCACACGTACTTACGGAAGCCCCTGGATTCAAAGTGGATAATGGTGTGGTCCACTAACCTGCTCTCCAAGCCTAGGCTCTTCTCCGTTCTTATGTTGCCATCTTCCCCAGTCTGTGTTGCTGGGGGTACTAGGAGGAGAGCACAGAGCTTACCCATGCACTAACGCATCCTTTTCTACTATGGCTGACAGCCTGCAGCGGAAGAGAACCAGTTCCCATGTGACAGTTAGATGATAGCAGCTTCTTAGGAAGACTGAAGTTCTCTTCTGTCATAGCCCCACTAGTAAAAGAAGTTAGAAATGAACTCAAAGGGAAGCTTGAGAACAATTTTATTAGAGTTCAGAGAACAACAGGACAGGTGAGATTTACAAGATCTACACCCCAGCAACCATGAGGACGAGAGAGAGAGAGAGAGAGAGAGAGAGAGAGAGAGAGAGAGAGAGAGAGAGAGAGAGCATATTATCTTAATAGAGATGGACAGGCAGCCACATGGCAAAAAGAAAGGGGGTTTCAGAGAAAGAGTGGAAAACCCAGGGTGCAAGGAAACCATTCTTGACCTTTGTCCAGTATCAGTAAAAGGAATAAAAAATAAAAATAAAAGACAGTAAGTCACACTTTTCTGAGTCGTAGAAACCAGTCCCGTGATGCCATATCCTCTCTTTCTACACAGGCAGCAAGTGTCTCAGTGAGAACACTTTCTAGGAAGGACAGGTACAGTATCTCACTGATGGAGTAATTATTCCTCTAGTCTCCTTTACAGTAGTCTAGAAGGCCAGATCTGTCTACCCAGGGCTAGAGACAGAACTTAGAACAAAGATACCTTCACCTTTTTATGTGATAATGTCAATTCCAAAGCTGATTTTTCCCTGTCCTGTGTTACCTGGAGATGGGAAGTGGGGTCTAAAGCTTTAGCTAGCCCGAGTCTACTGTACAAAGCTTCTGTAGCCACAGCAGTTTTTTCTGGGCCCTGCTCCAGATCACTGGGGCAAGAGTAGTGAAGAACCAGGCTGTTTCCATTTTTGTCTTAAAAGCCATCTTGTAGTAAAGACAAACTAAGTTTATTCCTGTTTATGATTTAAACCTGTTCCTCAAGGATTGGACTCTACTACCCAACCTGTAACCTTAAGGACAAATGGTTCTGTTCTATGTGTTTCAGGAACGGCAACCATATCTTTGTTTCAAAAGTTGTATATAATAACATACCTTTGTTTCAAAGGGGTTGTTATGACCACATTGTTATGTCCAGGTTGCAACCAGGACTCTGTTTTCTTATGCTTACGCTCGGCTCCTGGAACCCAGCTTATTTTGCCTGCAAAGTCCTCCATTCTGGAAACCCTTTACCCCTGAGCTATAAAAGCCTTGTGTCTTCCTCACTTCCAACGCTGATCTCTTGAACCCAGCCTCAGGGGGAGACAGCCTGTACACATCAATTAAAAGGCTTGCTTTAATACATTGCTTGCTTTAATCAATTTGCCGTGACGATTTGGGTTCCCGGTGGAGATGTCAGGGAGGGAAGGGAGGAGCTAAAGATTTCTGAGCTAAATCAAAAGCTTAAGTCAGTCGCAAAGTGCCTCAGCAGAGAACGGAGAGCAGGAAGAGGCTGACGGTTACCCTTAACTTCCTCACTCAGCTTGCTCGCTCCTGGCAAGCATTGTTCAGTTAGGACGTAGAACAACATAGTGAAAAGCTCACAAACACGCACGTGCACAGAGTGGATCACCAGGAAATGTGAGAGTCTCTGTAGTGGCTTTGCCCCACCCCCACTCTAGCCTTTGATTGCCGCAGCAGCTGACCTTTGATCTCACTTCCTGAAAGCCACAGCACAGGGCCGCCTTCCAGTGCTGTCCGCTTCCCGCGTCCTGTGGATCAGTGCCTCTGCTTGGGAAACACAGGTACGCCTTAGTTCCTAAAGTACAAAAGTCCACTCAGGAGGCTGCTGGACACCAATGTTGGAGGCAGACCTCTTCTGCAATTAATAGTTCTCCTTTCTCTGCTCATGTTGGGGCTTTGTTTTGGACACTAGAGACAGAGAGAAAAGCACATGTGCTCCTCAGCGGAAGTTCAAACCGCAAAGATGCATACTACTGCAGAGGAAGCTAAAGACCATGGCAGTACGGCCACAGATGCTCTTGGGACTTGCCCTGGTGGTTTCCCAGTGAAACGTGGCAACATCCTGACTTAGGTTTCTGTCATCAGTGTGGATCAGGCAGAGGTACAGCTTTGCACTAGGACCTCACCTCAGACAGAATCAGAAGCTGTTGCTAACGTTATGAAAAAAGGGTGTCAGGACTAGCCAGAATGAGAAGGAGTTGAAGACTGTATTAAAGATATTTTAATATACCATTTTGGTGGCCTAGAATTATGTCTTAGGAGATCACTTAGAAACCTTGTCTTGAAGGCTGGAGAAAGGACCAAGTGCTAATGAGCTTACGGCCTCGGCAGTGAGCCTGAGTTTACTTGTGGAATGGTGATCACTTGTGGAATGGTGATCACTTGTGGAATGGTGATCACTTGTAGCTCTGGCTCCAGACAATCCAATGTCCTCGTCTGTCCTCCAGCGGTACCGTCATACACCCACATGCACACACTCACACACTTAAATATTTTTTAATAGTTAAGGAACAGTTTTCTCTTTTATCTCTATCTCGATATGTGAGATTGCAGGGTGGCTTTGGAGGTGTATTAACTGTGCTTAGGCTACAGAAGGCAAAAGCTAGATACACTAACTAGTATTGTGCAGTGTCACAGAAGGTTCTAGTACATCCCTTTTCCTGTAGAAAGGTTCTAGAGAGACTCCTAGGAAATTGCAGGTTTATAAGCAGGAAGGGGAAGCAGCCCTCGGGCAGTAGTTAATTATGTTGAAATTCCTGCTTCTCAGCTGGGGAAGGCTGCTGTCTCATCCTCCTCGGTAAGGCTCTTATCTCATGGCTCTATCACTTTCCTCATCTTTGTATCCTCCCTCCTCTGCCATTCAAGAACTCTGTGCAAATGAGTTACCATCCCCCAGTGCGACCTCATGTGCTCTAACGTGAGGCAAGAGTGCTGAAGAATTTGAGCCTTGGCCTGGACTAGTTTCTAGTGTGAGTCCCAGAGCCTGGTCCTCAGGAACTTTGGAACTTGACCAATTTGTTTTCCTTTGGGGACATCATGTGGTTACAAACTGGAGAATAGAAGTTCTAGTCCTTGTCTCGCTGTCA
The DNA here is from genome assembly GCF_011064425.1 of Rattus rattus. Lineage (NCBI taxonomy): Eukaryota > Metazoa > Chordata > Mammalia > Rodentia > Muridae > Rattus > Rattus rattus. Next base: position 80,632,945 of record NC_046165.1, on the reverse strand, counting down.
CAAGAATGAACTGAAATGCTAGTTGAGCATCCATCTGTCCCCTTAGAAGCAATGTCACGGTAGTATTTGAAGAACATTGCTGACTACCTGTGTGGTTGTCTATCCAAGAACCTATTTTCCTTGCAGACCTAGGATAGAGCCAGAATTAGGCTTTTTCCACAGTAGGTTATGACAGGGACTTTTGACCTGGATCAAGACAAATGCTAAACAGGATCCTTTATCTCACTTTAAAAATGCTATCTTTTCCATCCATGGGTTGTTAGACTTTGTCGTATGTTCCAGAACATAAATGGCAGGAGTGGTGTGTAAAGGATGGAATAAGCCACAGGGTATGAAAGAGACAGCTGATGAAATTCATAGTCAGGTGGCAGGGCAGCATGTAGGTTGTGTATGTGTGATCTTTTTGACAGTGTTGACTGTAGACTTATTTATCAAGTTTCTCTTCTATATTTTAGTTATCATATATTATATTTATAAATTCCCTGTCTTATTGATAGGCATGCCTAAAGGCTAGTGTGTAATGGTATGTCCAATAAAGAGAAAAAGTATCACTTATGAAATGCAAAGTGAATCTAGCCTAAAATTTTTGTTTAGAATAATTAAGATCTCTCTTAAGATCTCTCTCTCTCTCTCTCTCTCTCTCTCTCTCTCTCTCTCTCTTTTTCTCTCTCTCTCTCTGTGTGTGTGTGTGTGTGTGTGTGTGTGTGCAGAAAGAGACCACTTCAGAGTGCATTAAAATTAGAGGTTTATTTGCATATATTTTTTGGAAATTGATAGCCTAGTTAGTAGTGATGATTGTGTTGTTTTGTGCTATTGATTCCAAATGACCATTATTTAAAAAACAAACAAACACCAGAAACCTATGCACCATAAACCACAAAAGGGACTAGCAAGTCATATTGAATATTCAGCAGAAGGTAGTCACTTGATTTGCTCTCTCACAAACAATTCTTTGGTTGGAAGTTGAGGAGAGAGCTTCGTTGGTAAGAACCTAAGTACAAACCCCCAAACCCACGTTAAAAAGCCCAGTGTAGTGGCATATGCTTTAAAATCTCAGTGTTGTCGAGGTAGAGACACATGGATCCCCAGGCTCCTTGCCATCTAGCCAAGTCTACTTGTCAATATCAAGACCCATGCTGGTCAGGGACCTTACCTCAAAAAAAGTGGTTGGCACTTGAGAAACTATGGTTGAAGTTTACTTCTGGGTTCCACATGGAGGAACATGTGTGTGTACTCCCACACAAACACACACATGCAGGAGAGAGAGAGAGAGAGAGAGAGAGAGAGAGAGAGAGAGAGAGAGAGAGAGAGAGAGAGAAACAGAAAGACATGTAGTTAGAGAAATGCTACAGGTTATACCCTGCAGTTGCAAGCCAACTTTAATACAACAGACCTTCCATAAATCCCATAAGAAGAAACCCACATGATCAGCTGATCTCATTTAGTCCCAGTGCTATTTGAACATGTGATCCTTTCTTTAAGTAACGTCTGTTAAATCTTCCATAGCAAACTTGGTCTAACCATTCAATTTAGAAATGAGAAGCAAAGAGCAAAGGGATGCTGTGTCCCAGTTTACTAGATGGTGAGTCTCTTATCCTCTGTGCTGCAAATCAAACATGATTATCTTATACTAGGAAGGGATGCTAAGAAAAGAGAGTTCTTTCTCTAATGGACTTTACCTGGGAACTCCTGGCAACTTGCTTTCTGATGTTTTCTGCATTTTGTATTAAAATAAAAAAAAAAAAAACCTCCTTTCAGCCCAGGGTACTTAATAGTATTTCATATTGTGTAACTATATGGCTCCATTGTAATTATAATTGTTTTTTTCAAACCCTAAGCTTTCTCTGTTCCATCTAAAGCCTGCTTTCCTTTCCTTTCCACCCCCAGGACTCTACAGTAGCAGAAATGCCACTGTCCTTTGTTCTTCATCTTGAACATACCCCAGGGGACAACTTTGGCGATCTGCTTTTTATTCTCAGAGTATATGCAAATTCCAGCATACTGTAAAAATTTCTCACATTCTCCTCAGAAGCCTAAAGACTTCTGCATAATCTGTTCCTTAAAAGAAAATTAATTGATATTAATTAATCTTTTTCCCCTGGATGACATTTTTTTCTTGATCTCTATGTTGGTAATACATCATTCAGTGTTCTTTAATAACAGCTTGTGATCCCGCCACTTATTTGCTGGAGTTATTAAGTGCCCAAAGTGTTTCTGCTCAGGATGTACCTTACAGAGAAAAATTGCAGGTCTTGCTTGCCAGTCTTCTGCAAGCTACAGCAGCCACTAAGCGTCCTGAGTTCTTTGGGACGGTGCCCCTTTTTCTTTCTTCTTGTTTGACAGTAATTGTGAATTCATCGCGGTTCGGTCCAAGAAATATTTGTCAAAACAAGCACAAGGATGTTGAGGGGGATTTGTTGGTTTGTTTTTTAATGGAGGTGTGAATTCTGGTGTCAAAGAGTTGTCACTGTGCTGCGTGAAGCTCAGCTACGAAGGCTGTTCTGGCTGGTGACTGTTGTGGTAGAGAGCGCTGCAGGTCATTAGCGCTGTAGTGCATAAAACTCTCAGTGGAAATGGACACCACAAAGGAACCATACATCACTAGCCACCCGAAGACCAGCCAGGAGCTTTGAAGAAGACCAGCAAGTTTGGAAACGCCTGGAATCGTTATTTCCCACCTCTTCTAGTCTCTCCTTCCCCACCACTCTTGTGCGCATGTTAGATGCTCAGAGTACTCCGTCCATGAAGATGTGATCATGATGAGCATTTGATCATTGTCACCCAGATTGGACAAGTTACAGCATCTTTCTAGGATGCACTTCTCTTTCTCATTAGCTTCAGCACAGTTTCCCCTGAAATCTCCTTGTGGTTATTGTAACTTAGACCCATCTTCATGTTGGACAATTTCCATATCTTTATTTCTATTTATTTCTCATCCAGTGCTTATAGCATTGCTCCTAAAACTTACTTGACCCTTGAGATCACCTAGGGAGCTTCACAAATTCCAGATATGTAAGTCTCACCGGCAGACTATGATGTAATTGATGAAAGGCATAGAGTTCACTCGGAAATTCTCAAAAAGACCCCAGGCACCAGTGAAAATGTCCTAAAATTAGTTGAGGTGATGGCTACACAACTGTCACAACATATTAAAATCCCTTGAAACCATGCGTGCTAGTGACCTGATAATATAAGATGTTACATTTTAAAACATGCAGGTTGGGCCTGATGCTGTTTGCCTATAGGAGGCTGAGGCAGAGGAATGAAAGTCCCAGCCCAGCCTGGGCTGCATAGAAATACCAGATGAACAAGCAAAATTTCCAAGAGAACTAAATTTGTAAGCATCTCAGCCATGCAAATAGGGCACCCGGAGCTAGAAACCAACATTAGTCTTCAAGCCATAAAATAGTCCTACAGGTTCATTACGTCACAGACATGCTCTTGGAAAAGTAGTGATGCACAGTGATGCTTCCCTGCCTCTTCTCCCCTTCACCCCCCCACTTATCTTCCCCTTTTGATTCCTCATTCTCCTTCTCTTCCTTTTCCCTTCTTCCCCTCCCTCATTCTCTCTCTTGCTCCCTTTCTCCCTCCCTCCCTTCTTTGATTTGAAAGCAGAGTTGGAGTTTATTAAACAACTATTTTAATACAGGTTTAAACATGGGCATTAAGGGAAATAGATAGGTAGGTAGATAGATAAATGATAGATAATACTTAAAAGGTGAGGGTGGCAGCTCAGAAAATACCCTAGCAGGGTTTCTCAAGACCACCAATTGCAGGGTTTTCCTTATATCTTCCCAAAGAGTCTCATCATGGTGCATTAGGTAAACAGTGAATCCAATGTGTGCAATAATTGGCTTGGAATAAAATTCTTTGGGAATAAAATTCCAGTCTTTTCTTAGAATGCTGAAAGGAACTGGATTAGTTTTCTTAGGTGACCAGGATATTTCTAGAAGCAAATAGAAAGAGAGAAATGCTGGTGTTAACATTATAAATTCAGAGGCAACTAACTGTTCTATATCCTAGAACCTAAAAATAAAATTCTATTTTAAAAAATATTGCCTGGAATTCTACCTTGCCCTTTGTCAACTTTCTGCTGAATATGGTAGGAAATGCATGCAAAAATAGTTCTGTTAGAATGGGAGACATATTTGGGTTTCAGTCCCAGAATAGGGAGAACGTGGTGTTGGGGAAGACCTGGCTTTACCTGCCATGGAAGATACAGAATGGAACAGATGTTTGAAAGGAAAGAATGGATCTCTGTGATGAGTTTTCTGAAAGTGTCCTGTAGGTGACTGGAGTGGCATGGTGACTCTTCTGAGGATGCTTCATCGCATGTGTAGGTGTTAGCTGCTGACCTCAGAAGAGCTTCTCCTTTTGTGAATGGAGACCAAGTTCAAAAAGAGGAGCTCAGCTTACAGCTGAAGAAGAACTCTTTAGAAGTGGCCCTTCTAGAGACTTAAGTTGACTTCCAGGGACAAGGTTTTTAGTTCTCTTTCCCTCAGGAGTTAGGTGCTGTTTAAGTGTTGACAAGTCTGGCAATGGTCTACCTGTACTTCCCACCTTTGACTACATATCTTGGAAACTCGAGGTTCTAATTTTTAAACCAGGGACTTTCTGAACTTGTCATGAATTTTAGCTACTGTTGGTTTTGTTTTAAAATTAGCATTATGTTCCTTCTTTCTTACTTCAATGCTACATGGCTCTGATAGCTTTCTTAATAGGGAAAAGCAGGTAAGAATTTGATGTAGAGGAAGAGAGAAGTAGGAACAAGCCATTACATTATTATCTATCAGCTCAAAGAAATGTGTAGTTTACAGACTCATTCAGTTTTCAAATGGGATCAATGCTGCTCTAGGTGCTTGCTTCTTCGAACCCCCAATTTCCCAACTGCTACTCCATAATTCTACCAGTCAGTCAGTCTTACTGGTCCTTCCAAAACATGTATCTTACTCTGCTTACTGCTGGTTCCCCGAATCAAGTCCTTTCCACTCTTCTCTGCCTCGTCTCTGCACTCTTGACTAGTGTTTCTTACAATGTTCCTTGGTTATGGAATTCTCTTTGCAGCAGGGAGAGTCATCTCAGCAAATGTCATTTTTCTTTTGGATTAAAGAATGGAGGCTAATTATCTTAGGCTTTCTCTTCACTGTGAAGGGCAATGTTTAAACCAGGGAGGTATCAAATGCACTGCCTGAGTGTAGTTATTGAAAGTGAGGCCCGTTTCCTTCTTTATGCATTCAGCACCTAGCGAAAGGCTGGTTTGTGGTAGAGTTAAGTAATGAATGAGACCCGAACAAAACAGGTAGAGGACGGTGCTAGACTAAACCTATGTTCATCATCGGTTTCTAACAATCAACTGGTTGATCTTACTATATCTCCAGATAATTGGGATGACTTTTCTACTTTTCTGTACATTTAAATTTTTTTCAGATTCATGTATTCTAGGCAATAAGAAGTAGAATGTGTTTGATATTAGTCATCATTAGCAGTCCTTTTAATAGCAGGAGTTTTTTCCCATTGGCTAGAGGCTGGAAACGATGGCACCGTTTGGTCAGAGAGCATTGATCACTAACATACCTAAGCACTGGAGCTGGCATTATTACAAGAGAACTAGCCACTAGCCTGGCTGTCTCCATTCTCATTTTCCTTTAAATGGTATCAGAACCACAAATTTCAGTCCCTATGCTGTCTTTTGAAGTCACCATGGATAATGGCCTGGAATCTTTTGTTCATTGCTTCTATCAGAATAGGACTATTCACTTGTGCTGTGTCCAGATGGCTATTGCAGATTTGATCATTTCAACACCCTTGATAGAAGGTGATTTTTTTCTTCCCATCTGAGGCTGCAGAAAAAAAAAAATGGCTCAAACATTCTTTGATTATCTTTTACTCTCTCAATGTCAACTTATAGTGACTATGCTTTTTGTGACTTGGCTGTAATTACCTTAATCATGGAAGGCAAAAGAGGGAGTAGGTAAACTAATTCTATTGATAAGAACTTGTCTTTGAGGGCTGGAGAGATGGCTCAGTGGTTAAGAGCACTGATTGCTCTTCCACAGGTCCTGAGTACAAATCCCAGCAACCACATGGTGGCTCACAATCATCTGTAATGAGATCTGATGTGTCTAAAGACAGCTACAATGTATTAATATGTAATAAATAAATAAATCTTAGAAAAATTGTTTTTGAGCTAGCAGATGACTCTGTTGGTAAAGCATTAGCCACAGATTTGAACTGGATTGTCTTAATGAGTTTTAGATCAGTGAGAAACCTTGTTTCAATAAGTAAGTGAGTAAATAAGCAAGTAAATGATAAATATGCAGTACCTGAAGAAAACCAAGATTTATCCACTGTCTTCCATATATTACTTATATACAACTATATACACTTGTGTACACACACAAACATACACAGAGAGAGAGAGAGAGAGAGAGAGAGAGAGAGAGAGAGAGAGAGAGAGAGAGAGAGAGAGAGAGAGAGAGAGAGACTCTCTGTGGTCCAGGTACTTTGAATGAGTAGCTACAAAAAAACTTGGCCTGGGATTTCTATTTCTATACCACAATGAAGACCTTGGATCCACTTTTCCCACTGTAACCCATCCATTAGGTTAAGTATCAAATAGCTTGATTCTTTGTTTGGGGAGAAGGTGAATCCTTAAATGGACCATTCTTTGGATTGTAACAGTAGGCCCTTCCAGGGTGCTTTCAATAGATGTTAAGTGCTAGCAATAGGGACATGGAAAGGGGCAGGGAGAGAATTCACTCTACCTTTAACTCATGCTCATTGGCCCTGTGCTAGTGACTGTGGATGCAAGGGGAGTTGACAGTCTTATTTTTTCTTTAGGAAAGGAACTGTCTCTGGATTACATCTGTGACCCTTTTTTCTATCTTCCCTCTCTCTGTGCTTTGCCACTGCATAAGCTGTGTCAGGATCAAGGTCCCCCCTACCCTGCCTGGAGAAAACATGTCAGTTCCTGGCTGAGTCCCACATGCATATGATGGGAAGTTCATAACATAAAGTGGAAAAGAGGTCAGCTTCCTCCCTTTCTACTTGCCTGTGCTGAGAGACGTGCACTTCCCAGTGTTGTCATTGTGAGCAGGCCAGGCAATGCCCACTTTTATTTTACAGTGTTTCCAATCCTTAACTGAGAAACAAACTCATGCTGTCAACGTGGGTTCCCACTTGTGAAGGAATAGAAAAATCCACTTGGTTCCTGATTCAAGTTTGTTTTTACCTGTAGTTTCCCGAAGGTGAATGGGGACCGTTTAATCATGCGAAGAGATGGTTTTGCCTTCCATGCACTGCTTAAGTCTGAGTTTGTGGTGAGGTTGCTAAGGAGCTTGGACTTGAGCCCTCATTCCCTGTCTCCAAGGAGATCACCATCTATGTAATGCAGAGAAATAAATGTATTCTTAGGCTTGTATGCAGGTTGTGTCTCTGGAAAGTGGGAAATGGGGAATAGAATGACAGCATATATACCTCTGTATGCATGCTAATTGTTTCAGACCTCATTCTTGTGGGTCAGGCCTCAATCTTGTATGACAAATTATGTTGATAGCCATGGTGAGGGAAGACAGTGACTCCAAATGGAAGCTATAGTTGTTGATACATTGACTTGCCTAGATACTACTTATAGACTACGCAGTTTCCCAGGTGGGAGTGGCATAGACCTTCAATTCCAGCACTTGGGAGGCAGAGACAGGCAGATCTATATGAGTTCCAGGTCATGCTGGTCTACATAGTGAGTTATACGATAGCCAGGATAGCCAGCACTACACAGTGCTGTCTCAAACAAACAAACAAATAAACAACTCAACAACAACAAAAATAAAAAAAAAATCTGCAAAAGTCCCAAACCTATGTAGTTTCTCCATCAGAGCAAACCGTGCCACACTTTTGTTTTATTAACTGGGATCTGGAACCTTTGGGGGCTATCACACTGAAATATCTGTACTTGACTTCCTAAAATGTAGAGTACGATCTGGTTCCCAGCCACCTGGCATGTGTCCAAGGGAAAAAAAAATGCAGAAATGACCTCTTGCTAGAAGACAGGTGGTTTCCATGGTCACCAACACAGGAAGCCTCCAACATCTGAGCAAATAGATTTAGGCTTTAGGAAGGCTTGAGAAACAATTGTATTTGCTTGAGAGTGTTTGTAGGATGGCTTTAGAACGATGTTTCATCGGTGCCCGCAAGAGGCACATGCTTCTCATATTCTAGAGCTGGGAGGATAAAGAGCCATCCACAGGCACACATGCTTTCAGTCAGTAGGTCAGTAGGGAAAGGGAGGTTAGTGTAGCAAACCCTGGCTGAGTAAGAGAACATTGGTGGCATAGCTTCTGAAGAGCTGAGCATTGTACTAAGCATTGGCCCTTCAAGCAAAAGCAATTGAGCTGGTGATTAGACTGGAAGGTTCAATAAGAAAGTAATAAAACATTATGAAATGGAAATTTGCTGGAAATGTGCATTTAAGCAAACTAAAGGCTAGCCGGGAAATTGCAGTAGCAGTGGGCAGAGAGGTGTGGTGAGAGAAGGCGGCTGTAAGCACAGTGCTCTGTAGTAAGCATGGTCTTAACCCATCCTTTTTCTACACCACTTTCTTCATGCTTTCTAAATGCACACCACAACGTGGCTTCAGGTTTCCTTGTTCTGCACAGAATTTCGTAGGAGTGAGTACCCTTGGGGAAGTGTTTAATTGTCTCCTCATTTCTCCTCATATTAATTCCTTGTATGATTAAAAATTAACACTACTATGGACGTACAGAGTTTGCTCATTAGTAATAATCTTGACATTTACTAATATGAAACTATGAATAAACCCACTAATTTAAAAATTATGTCACAATCAGAATGTTCCCGTGGAAGCTGAAAGCCCAGAGAAAAATGCAGTCTTTAGATATTTATTAGCAAGATGATTAATCAGAGGATCACCACAGAACGTGTTATGTCAAGGCTAGGAGTTTGTTATTCATGCTCCTCACCGAAAATTCCAGTTACATATGCAACGTTGTCGTATATTAGTCTGAAATGGCTGGAGCTATGTGAACAGTGTCCAGGGATCATTATTCTAAAGCCTGAGTTTGGAATGGAAGCCGCATATTTTGTTAAACTGGTATACATCCATCATATGTAGGGCTGTGTTTCAGTCTCTCAAGTGTACAGTGTCTATCAGTCACATTCACCCCCACACTCTGAAGTTCCCACCCCTGTGGCTTCCTTCCGTTTCCCTTCTTCCTTCTCTCATCTTCATTCTACTTTTGTTATCATAAAACTCCATCTCTGCACATTCACGTGATCCACAGGTGAGCAAAACTCAATTTCCATTTCTAGACTTTCCAGTGAATGACGTAATTTATGACATAAAAGTGACTCTGACAGATTGGGATCTAGTTCCTCTCTTCTGCACATGGAGCCCTACTAATCTGCAAGTCTGCCTGTGAGCCAGTACCACATTGTTTTTACTACTCTAACTTTGCATTATAACTTAGTGACTAGGTTGATGCTTCTAGGCTATTCTTTGTGCTCAGCATTGTTGGTTGTCTGAAATCTTTTGTGCTTCTGCACGAAGTTGTCCTACCCTCTCCCATTTTTTTGAGTAAAATGCTACTGCAATTTTCATTAACATTCTTAAAATTTAATTTAATTTGAGTGATTTAAAAATTTAATTTAATTTAAGTGATTCCTTAAAACACTTTTGGCAATCTAGACATTACCAACTATTCATTCCCTCTATGAACAAAGAAGACCTTTCAATTTTCTAAGATTATCTTCAATTTCCCCCAGGTTTTAACAAAAGCATAGCAGAGATCTTCTTTCTCCCCCAGCCCTACCTCCTGAGACAGGGTTTCTGAGTATAGCCTAGGTTGTCTTGGCACTTGCTCTGTAGTTCAGACTGGTCTTCTAGTCTCTTTCTATGTTCATTCCTGGTGTACGGAACAGCTGTTGGTATTGATTTGGTAAGCTGCTGGTTGATCAAGTGGCTGTCAGATGTAAGGTTTCTGGTGGAGTCTGTAGGTCTCTTATGTGCATGGGCCTATCGTCTACAAATAGGGAACCATTTACTGCTTCCTCCCTTCACTTGAAGTGGATCATACTTGATAGAAAATTGAGGCAGTTAGCAGTCCAAGTGACAGAGGAAATGCATATATCACCTACTTTCATTTTGTTGTTTTGATAATGATCAGTTTATTCCTAATCCTTGTTTCGTGCCCTAGACTGGTTTATTCTTTGCCATGTCCTCATGGAAGTGTCCTCATTTGTGGTTTTCATAGACTGTTTTTCTTTTGCTATCAGTTCTGAAGTATTATAGCCTTGATGGGCAATCTAGACCAATAATCACTGTCATTCAGAGCATGAAATTTATAATTTTGTGTCCTCTTGGCTCATAGGATTTCTGTTGAGAAGTCAGTAGTTTTTCGAAGTTTGCCTTTATATGTGACTTGGTACCCTTGAAGCTTTTCATATTCTTTTCTGGTTCTGTATATTTAGTCCTTTAATGATAATATGGTATGGGAACATCTGGAATCTTGTTCATTTAGCACTGTTAGGATCTCTGCTACCTTAGTGACCACCCCTTTCTTACATGGGATGTTGTCTGTCAGATTTTATTGAACATGTTTTCTGTGCCTTTAGCTTGAATGGCTTTCTCATCTTGACTGTCCAAGATAATTTTGGTCTTTGACTGGTGTCCCTTAGATTTTCCATATTCTATCCATATTTTCTTCCTTTGTTCTGTTAGCACTTACATGTTCTAACTCATCTACCTAGTCTTCAAGCCTTGGTGATACTTCAAGCCTATGGGTGATACTTGAAGCCTATGGGTGACACTTTGCAAGGTGCTTTTACATTTCATTTACTGAGTTCTTCATTTCCAATTTTTTTGGTAGATTTATTTATTTATTTTTATATGAATACACTGTAGCTTCTTCACACCAGAAGAGGGCATCAGATCTCATTACAGATGGTTGTGAGCTGCCTTATGGTTGCTGGGAATTGAACTCGGGACTTCTGGAAGAACTGTCAGTGTTCTCAATTAACAACTGGGTCATCTCTCCAGCCTCCTCATTTCCAAATTTTAATTTGCGTGTTTCAGTGGTTCTGTTTTTTTTTTTATTAAGCTTCTTTCCTCCATGCTGCATTGACTTCCTTGTTTCATTTAGCAACTTGGGTATTTTCACTTTTAATCCTTTCCAGAGTTTATTCCTGTTCTCTTTGATTTTGTTGAACATTTTGCGATTGTTGTCTTAGAATTCTTTGGATTTCATTTTATCTATGCTCCCTGGAACAGATTACTAATGAACTGGTAATTTTGGAAGGAGCTACAATCCCTTGATTTCTCATATTTCTTATGGTTTTATGTTGGGATCTGCATGGATGAAATTACATTGTTGGTTGTATTTTTTAAAAAAAGCACTTTTCTTCTTTCAGTGGAAATACTTTCAGTGTCCATGTCTGTCTGCATAGTGAAGTTGAAGTGTTTCACTGTGGAAGACTAGGGTGTATCCCAGTAGTCAAACTGTCAGTCCATGTGCTCAGAGTTTAGTGTCCAGTGGGAGGAGAACTCTATCTGTAGAACCCACCTTCACCCCTGACTGGATATGCTGAGAATGAAAGCATGTATAGTATAGCCATGTCAATAAAACTGCCTCTTCATATCATTTTTATAAAGAATGCTGTGTACTGATATTTATAACTAAGGGTAGGTATGGGAAGAAAAGAGCCAGAGGAAGATGAGGGTTAGTATCAGGGCAAGGAATCAAAAGGAGAAGAAGGAAATTGACCGGGTGAGCAATAAAGAGAAAGAGATAAGGCAGCCGCAGTTAAAGAGAGGAGAAGATGAAGTGGCCAGCGAATGGACCCAAACTACAATAATGCCAGCACTCCGGAGGCAGAGCTGTGACTGCAAGCCAAAGGGGAAAGCTGAAACACTAAGAAGGTGGGGCTGAAACACTAAGAAGGCGGGGTTAGTGGGGAAGAGAGTGTGGAAGGGCAAAACTTGAAATTAGGAATTAAAGAAAGCATGGCTAAAGGTAAATGGTCTTAGGGTGCAAAGTCTGTGTGTGCCTTGTCACCTGTGCAGGAAGACTGACTTGTTTCTGTTTTGTATCTTATGGGAGTGGAGAGCAGTTTCCAGTTACAGCCCCAGGGGAAGAGGTCTGAGTGCCGCATCTCACTGAGCTCTCTCTTTACTTGAGCACAAGTGTTTCAGTTGCGCCTGGGCTGGCTTCTTGGGGGTTATAGGTGGCAATCTTTCCCTGAAGAGGAACAGGTGTATGCCTGTCTTGGTGTGGGCCCTTGTGTGAGTAGAGAACAGGGGAACCAGGTCTGTTTCTGTGTCTGCTCTAGTCTATTGTTCAGACTGAATTTTTATCCTGGAGAGAACTACTGTTCTACCTCACACTTGCTCCCTTTATTAGAAGTATGCTGTAGGCCAGGTTTCAGTGTAAAGACCCCTGGCTTCTGCTGTGTGTTCTCAGCATGAACTATGCAGGAAGGGACCTTTGCTCCTAGATCTACCTACCTGTCAGTTTAGCAGAGAAAATGCAAGACATGGCTTCTTGTCTGTCCAGTAGTGTGAAGAAAACAGGTTCTCCTGCAACCACATCTGCTTCTTCCTGGGGAGGTAGCATGATTACCATCTCTCTCTCTCTCTCTCTCTCCTTCCTGCATTTTCTTTAAATTATCTGCTATTAAAATCATGATGCAAAATATCCAAGGCACTTTCTTCATCTTAAGCATGCCTTGGTTAGGACCCTCTGCAATCATCTTTGCTCTCACTGATTGGAGAGCCCACCTCTTAGCATGGCTGGCACCTAACTTTATTACTCAATTGGTTTACAGTTGCCTGTCCTGAAATACAGCATTTGCCTGCCACACAGCGATGCCATTCCATTGGTAATTGGTATATGCAAGGCCATTGGGAGGGTCCTGTTGGAGGATGTGCTGGAGCCCATTAGGGTTGTGGAAGGTGAAGACTGCTACATTCATACCATGTGTGTGCCTTCCAGGAACTCAAGCAGCAAGCTTACGAAGAGGCTTCCACTTCCTTAACTGGAGATCTGAGCTCCTGGCTTTTCCCTCCTGGTTAGGAGGGAAAATATTTTCCCCACCAGGTTGTGCAATAGGGGTACTAGACAGTACTACCTTAACTTTTTAAGGAACCTGGTCAGTACAACTTGGAGTGGACCTTGCGGCAGCACTGTGTATAGCAGTGTCATGTGGCCACTGTGTATCAGACTGGAAGGCAGGTTGGGGAGATGACCTGAGAGTGGCTTTGAAAGTAGCACGGAGGGGCAGGGGTTGGGTTGGAAGCTAGAGTACACATGTCTGTATTGTCAGCCAAGTGTCTAGGGACTGCTGCTCAGAGCCCGTGCTGTGACACACAAAGGCAAGGACAATGGTGGGAGTTGAGTTGTGCCAACAAAGCCCCTGTCCCAGTAGGGTTCTCAGAAGTAGGGTCATCTAAACAATGTCACTTAGAGAACTGGGTTAAAACTTTTCAAGAAACATTAAACCGTTTTTTCCTTTTTTTTTTTTTCTGTTTTAAGGAGCAATGTCCTTTTTTGTATTTGTCAAAAGTCAAGATTCAACTGTATTAGTTACCGATAAGAAAAAAATATTTTAATTTTAAAAGCAAGTACCTTGAAGACTAGACTGCAGAGCATAAGCCTTCAATGTTGGGCGAACATTTCCATTGTTTCCCTCTGATTCAAATTCCCTTTCAGCAGTATGGATATTAGGTAATTGATGACTGATCACCAGCCTTTGATGTTGTACTTCTTAGACTACTAGGCAGGGAAGGCTGTAATAAATTACACTCAGCAGCAACACACCTACAGACTAGACTTGCTCCCAGCTGACTTATTTCTCTGATGTCATGAGAAAGTGGGTCAGGGGGAGCACCTGACCATGTGCTTGGCCTGCCTACTTGACCATGTGCTTGGCCTGCCCACTTGACCATGTGCTTGGTCTGCCCACTTGACCATGTGCTTGGCCTGCCCACTTGACCATGTGCTTGGTCTGCCCACTTGACCATGTGCTTGGTCTGCCCACTTGACACCATAAGACCTAACATGGCCATATCACAGAGTCCGAGTAAACTTTCTAGCTACAATGAAGCAGACATCTAAAACCCGTGAGCAGAGATGCATTTGAAAAACTTAGCTAAGATGATATTATATCTTGTGGCTTTGTTGTTAGTGGTTCTTGTTTCTCATGTCACCGTGCCATTTTCTATGATCACCTACCTGTAGGAAATAATCATTCATATTAAATTAAATTACACTAAGTATCTACACATGTTTTCTAGCTGCTTCTACGTCACAGTTGTCTTCTACCTTCAGTGAGAGGTATCCTTGCCAGCATCCTGTGCAAGTGCTGACCCCAAGTACTGATTCAGAAATGGTTTCTTGAACTTTTATAAAACTGAAAAAGAAGGGCTCTTTTAGCCCCAAACAAATCATTCCTGTGCTGTGTCCAGTGTGGTGACCTTTGTGGATAGGGAATGCAAGCAAAGTCACACGCGTGGGAGATATGATGATACTTCTATGTTTGGGTACCAGTCTCTTTCATTTGTTGTCTTTCTAGATCCTCCTGTCTCCTTACCTTTCTTAATTGGTGGTCATTTGGTTTACTGAGAAGCTGTAAGATCTTAGCTAAAAAGAAATGGGTTCTGTCATGTTGCTTCAGTCCTATGGTTTCCCTTGACTCCATATGGGCTGTATAGACTTACAATGTTGATCTACTGATGTAGATCAAGGGCTTTGTCTAGGCCCTGGAATGTGCAGACCATACCTGTTATTGATGTGTCGCCACTAAAAAAAGGTTTTAAAGACTGGGAAAGATGGAGTCGGAGTTGGTCACATTTTCCCCAGTTAACAAGACGGATAACTTTATGAAGGCTTCCTATGGAAAAGAATGAACGTTTTCTGTCTCCTGTAGATTTGGTCTGTCTTTTCTAGTGCCCAGGAAAAGAATGAACGTTTTCTGTCTCCTGTAGATTTGGTCTGTCTTTTCTAGTGCCCAGGAGACTATAGATGACCATAAGAAATGTACCTAGCACCTTGTATGTAGGGGCAATAAGCTGATCACCATGGGAGTATCAAGACAGGAATCTATACCCACACCCAAATGGCTCTGGGCCTTATTTTTCTTTCAAGGTCACGAAGAAATCAAAAGTAGAAATAAGAAAATGACCAATTAGTAGTGTTCTTTTGAAAAGTTCAGCTCCAGGAAGCCCTTTTAAAAGCAAAGATGAGGACAAAGAAGAAGGAAACAGTGAGACGTTATTATGGGGGAGGTAATCACTGGTGTGTAAATGACTAGGACCACACAGGAAAGCTGTTTGAGTCAGTGTGAATCATGAGACCGGACTGAATGCATAATAAGCACCCTGCAACCTCCAGCCCTCCTGCAGAAGCCTGCTGTAGAGAGAAGCATCCCACCTGGCCCGAACAATGAGAGCCCATGATGGGATTCAGGTGCGGGGCTCAGTCTGCTAGCTCATTAGCGTCTGATGATGCTCGTCAGTAGGCAGCCTGAGCCTCATTCTCATTACTGTTCAGAGCAGTAATCTAATAATTAATCGTTTTTCCTGTGTCTGAATGGTGACAGATAGAATGAAAAGGTAATAAGATGGGCAGGAATGGTGTTCCCCTGATGATCTCTTATCACGGTACAAGGGTGAAGAAATGAGAGATGGAGGGAGAGAAGGGATGAAGGGAAGAAGAGAGAGAGGGAGGGAGGCGGGAGGAGAGGTGGCAAGGAGGGATGGAAGGAAGGAGAAGAAGAGAGAGGAAGGGATGGAGGAAAGGGAGGGAGGGAGGAGGAGAGAGAGAGAGAGAGAGAGAGAGAGAGAGAGAGAGAGAGAGAGAGAGAGAGAGAGAGAGAGAGGTATGAAGAGCAGAACTTCCTGGGAAAGAACCTGACACTGTACTGTAAAATCATTATGGCAGAAGACAGGTAAAAACTTGACTGGCATTCAAGTTCATGTTTTACATTAGAAGCTTATTGAAATGAGGAAGTTTATTTTCAAAACAACCTTGAATGAGAACCTTGATTATTGCTGTAGAAATAGTTTGTCCTTGATGACTTTAGTAAGGACAAAACTTAGAGGCTAGAATTTTATTGTTATGATCTCATTTCGGCAATATCTTATCAGGATCTGGAAGAACTCAATGGGTAGGGAATTTGTGATGGTTTTGGGGTCAAGGCCTCAGATGTAAACCTTATTATTTTTAAGTGGGCTTTCCATTTGCTACAGGGGAGGGTTAAGGGGATATTTTGATTGTGAAGTTCTAAACGTATCCCTTCACCAGGTTGTATGACCTGAGGTACACTGTGAAGTAAATAAAATTATCAGTCATGCAATTAGCCTGCATATAACATAATTAGAAATTGCTGAGTATGGTAGACCACTTAATGTAGATGAGAGCTTATATATTACAAGTGACACATAGCTTACTTGACACTGTAATTAGCCCTACACTGTCTTAGCAAAAACCTGTGAGTGGTATTGCTTTCACACACACACACACACACACACACACACACACTCCTTCACAAAGTCCATACGAGTCAGAAATCATTAGAATAAATCTTTCCTGTGTACAGAGATAGAAATCTTAATGTGTTAATCTGTATATAAAGTTAACTTTTCCAGTGTTATTGTTCAAAATACAAAAAAATATGCATTTATGCTTTCGTGTTTCTTAGTTTTTAACTTTTTCAAAGACATAAAGAAAAGTAAAAGATCAGTGTCTCTCAGCCTCTGAGAGACTCGTGCATTAAATGAAGATGCTAACATGCCGTTTCCGCTACCAGCTGAGTGGACTTGATTTCACATTGACACTGACATTTTTGAATCCCACTTTGGTTCTTCCCTGAATGTATCAATCTGGTTATCATAAAGTCCGTGAGGAAAGAACCATAGCAACTGAGAAGGAGGATTCCTCCCATCACACGTGACTAAGCAGATGAGAGAATAATATGAGGTGATGTCCAAGGATTTCTCCCCCTCGAGTAATCTTCTAACAGCATCATCTGTAATTTTCTTTCTGCTACCATGCTACAGGCTCACATGTTTGCATTGAATTTCTGGTGGAGATGAATCTTAGCCTCCATGATATAGAGGATTTATACCTTCCTAAGGTCTTCAGTTTAGAAATTGCTCCCTTTTCCTAAGCATCTGTCATTCCCAGAGGTAATTATCTACATGCAAGAAGTTGATATTTTTTTTAAAAAAAGGGCTGCAGTACCAATATTGTTGTGTGTTATTCTCTGTTTAGTTTAGCGTGTGTAAAATTGAAGACTCTGTACTTTTGCACATACAGTGCTGTCTTTTATAGTCACGGTCTAGTGATAGTATAAAACATGCAAGTTATCTGTTCACGCCATATCTACATATCTACGTGAGAACTGGATGCCTCCAGACACTCTCCTGCCTGTGGTTCTTGTAGAAGATGAAAGCATGCAGAAGAGAGAACAGAATTGACTCTAAAATTATAAGGAAAGCACCTTATAATTAAGATTTCTCCTTGTGTACAGCAACATAGGTGACTTTAAATGTCTTCTTCTTCACCTTTGAGTATCACAGAAGTTGGTGTAGCTCCAAGTTTCATGTGAGCACAGTCAAACGGGCCCTTTGGGGGAGGGATGTGGCTTCCTCTGCTGAACAGCCACTGATTAGACTCGTTCCAGGACTTCTCACATGACACTGCTGTTTCCTTCTTTTGTCACCATCACAGCTTCATTCTCCTGCCCACTAGGTGACATCTCCACACACTCATGAGTCACAAGACACATAAACAGATCAAAGGCCTGCAGTTTTCCTTACTATGTCTGCCATCATTTAACTTAGCTACCTCCTCCTTGTCCTTCTCTTCCTCCTCCTCCTCTTCCTCCTCCTCTTCGTCTTCCTCCTCCTCCTCCTCTTCCTCCTTCTCTTCCTCTTCCTCCTCCTCTTCCTCTTCCTCCTCCTCTTCCTCTTCCTCCTCCTCCTCTTCTGTCTCTTCTTCCTCCCTCTACTTCCCCTTCTTCCTGTACCGCACTTCCTCCTCCACCTTCTTCTTCCTTGATTTTTCAAGAAATCGTTTCTCTGTGTAACAGCTTTTGCTGTCCTGGAACATGCTTTGTAGACCAGGCTGGTCTTGAACTCACAGTTGAGCCCTTAGTTTTCAAATACACTGGAATACAGATTTCCCCACCCCCGCCAATAGCCATTAGAAAAGTCCTGGACATGGCACCTGATGGCTTACTAGGGGTTATTCTAGAGTTCTGACATTCTTGGAGTATTGTCAGGGCATAACAATGGGAGATTGTTTTATTGTTCACAGTGAACCTTAGCCCCCCCAGCTCTAATGGAAAAACATCTTCAATTTTCTCAAAAAAAAAAAAAAAAAGACTCTTTTCTCCAATCTTTTAACTAAAGGAGCAGCGATTCCTTTTATCATGCTTGGTTTTCTGGTTGCCTAGGATACATTAGTGTTCATGGTAGATTGCTTTGGCTAGGACATTTTGAAGAAGTCATTCTCCTCTATATTGTATTCCTAAGTAATGACAATTTGTATAACAGATTTAGCGAATTAGAGAATGTCCAATATTGATGAAAGTTTTATGGAAATAGGCCATCTCCCCTACACGACTGTTGACTACAAAATATTACAATACATGTTCTGAGAGCTGTTTAGTCATTGATTTCAATAGCCTTGAAAGTTCAATATCTTCTGAAAATGGTAATTTTTAAATTGAGGAATTGTTGTATGTAACAAAATCAGAGGGGTCCATGAAGGCAGATCTGGGAAGTGTCATTTCCATAGTGCCTCCCAGAGGTTTAAGGATATGTCTCATGTAAACCCTTAAAAGGCTGGAAGCTTGGAATAAGCACCAGTTGCTGTTCCTGACACTGAGATGCTGGGTTTTAACTGACACATCTCGCACATGAAAAGGTAGCATTATCTACTCAATATGACGCCAAATTTTGTTTTATCTTTATTGACTGGATGCCATTCTATGATAATAACAGTATCACGTTTCTTTTTTTCTTATTGGCTATTTTCTTTACTTATATTTCTAATGTTATCCCCTTTCCCGATTTCCCCTCTGGAATCCCCCTATCCTTTACCTCCTCCCCCTGCCTCTATGAGAGTGTTCCCCCACCCTCCCACCCACTGGTTCCCATCTCCCTGCCCTGGCATTCCCCTAGATGAGGGCATTGAACTTCACAGGACCGAGGGCCTCTCCTCTCATGGATGCCAAATAAGCTACATATGTAGCTGGAGCCGTGGGTCGCTCCATGTATACTCTGGTTGGTGGTTTAGTCCCTCGGAACCCTGGAGGGTCTGGTTGGTTGATATTGTTGTTCTAATAAGGTTGAAAACCCTTTCAGCTCAGCCAATCCTTTTTCTAATTTCTCCATTGGGGGTCCCCATTCTCAGTCCAATGTTTGGTTGACAGCATCTGACTTTGTATTTCTCAGGATCTGGTATAGCCTCTTAGGAGACAGCTATATCAGGCTCCTGTCAACATGCACTTCTTGGCATCCATAATATTGCTGGGTTTGGTGACAGTATATGGGATCCTCCTGGTGGGGCTGTCTCTGGATGACCTTTTCCTCAGTCTCTACTCCACACTTTGTCTCTGTATTTCCTGCTGTGAATATTTGGTTCTCCCTTCTAAGAAAGGGCTGAAGTATCCACTCTTTTGGTCACCCAACTTCATGACCTTCAGGTGGTCTGTGGATTGTATCTTGAGTAATCTGAGCTTTTGGGCTAATATCCACTTATCAGTGAGTGCATACCATGTTTTTTGTTTGTTTGTTTGTTTGTTTGTTTTTCTTGCGATTGGGTTACCACACTCAGGATGATATTTTCTAGTTTCATCCATTTGCCTAAGAATTTCATGAAGTCATTGTTTTTCATAACTGAATAGTACTCATTGTGTAAATGTATAACATTTTCTGTATCCATTTCTCTGTTGGAGGACATCTAAGTTCTTTCCAGCTTCTGGCTATTGTAAATAAGGCTGCTATGAACATGGTGGAGTATGTGTCCTTGTTAGATTTGAAGCATCTTTTGGGCATATGCCCAAAAGTGGTATAGCTGGGTCCTCAGGTAGTACTATGTCCAGTTTTCTGAGGAACAGCCAGACTGATTTCCTGAGTGGTTGTACCAGCTTGCAATCTCACCAACAATGGAGGAGTGTTTCTCTTTCTCCACATCCTCACTAGCATCTGTTGCTACCTGAGTTTTTTATCTTAGCCATTCTGACTGATGTGAGGTGGAATCTCGGGGTTGTTTTGATTTGCACTTCCCAGATGACTAAGGATTTCAAACATTTCTTTAGGTGCTTCTCAGACATTTGATATTCTTCAGTTGAGAATTCTTTGTTTAATTCTGTCCCCCATTTTTTAATAGGGTTATTTGACTCTCTGAAGTCTAACTTCTTGAGTTCTTTTTATATATATTGAATGTTACCCTTCTATCAGGTGTAGGATTAGTAAAGATCTTTTCCATTCTGTCGGTTGCCGTTTTGTCTTATAGAAAATGTCTTTGCCTTATAGAAGCTTTGCAATTTTATGAGGTTTCACTTGTCTATTCTTGATCTTAAGCACATGCCATTAGGATTCTATTCAGGAAAATTTCCCCTGTACCTATGTGTTCGAGGCTCTTCCCCACTTTCCCTTCTATTAATTTGAGTGTATCTGGTTTTATGTGGAAGTCCTTGATCCACTTGGACTTGAACTTTGTTCAAGGTGATAAGAATGGATTGATTTGCATTTTTCTATATGCTGACTGCCAGTTGAACCAGCACCATTTGTTGAAAATGCCTTCTTTTTTTTTTTTTGGACCATTGCATAGTTTTAGTTCCTTTGTCGAAGATCAAGTGACCATAGGTATGTGGGTTCATTTTCGGGTCTCCAATTCTATTCCATTGATCTACCTGTCTGTCTCTGTACCAATACCACACATTTTTTTTTTAAATCACGATTGCTCTGTAATACAGTTTGAGGTTGGGAATCATGATTCCCCCAGCAGTTTTTTATTGTTCAGAATAGTTTTTGCTATTCTGTTTTTTTCTTTTGTTATTCCAAATGTATTTGCAAATTGTACTTTCCAAATCTATGAAGAATTGAGTTGGAATTTTGCTGAGGATTGCAATGAATCTGTAGGTTGCTTTTGGCAAAATGGCCATTTTTACAATATTAAGGCTGCCAAGCCATAAGCGTGGGAGATCTTTCCATCTTCTGAAATCTTCCAAGATCTTCTTTGATTTCTTTCCTCAGAGACTTTACGTTCTTGTCAAACAAATCTTTCACTTGCTTGATTAGAGTCACACTAAGGTATTTTATATGGCTTGTGACTATTGTGAAGGATGTCATTTCTGTAATTTCCTTCTCAACCTGTTTATTCTTTGAAGGAAGAAGCCTACAAATTTGTTTGAGTTAATTTTATATCCAGTCATGTTGCTGAAGTTATCAGGCTTAGGAGTCCCTTTGAGGTCACAAGTATACCATCATAACATCTGCAAATAGTGACATTTTGACTTTTTCCTTTCCAATTTGTATCCCTTTGACCTCTGTTTGTTATCTGATTGCTCTGGCCAGGACTTCAAGTACTATATTGAATAGATAGCAGAAAGTAGGCGGCCTTATGCAGTCCCAGATTTTAGTGGGGTTGTTTCAAGTTTCTCTCTATTATGTTTAATGTTGGTTACTGGTTTGGTACACATTGCTTTTATTATGTTTAGGTATGGGCCTTGAATTGCTGATCTTTCTAAGACTTTAACATGAAGGGGCGTTGAATTTTGTCAAATGTTTTCTCAGCATCTAATGATATGATCATGTGCTTTTTTCCTTTAGTTGGTTTATATAGTGGATTACGTTGATGGATTTCCATATATTGAACCATTCATGCACCCCTGAGATGAAGCCTACTTGATCATGATGGATGATCATTTTCATGTGTTCTTGGATTTGGTTTGTGAGAATTTTATTGAGTATTTTTGCATCATTGTTTCTAAGGGAGTTTGGTTTGAAGTTCTCTTTCTTTGTTAGGTCCTTGTGTGCTTTCTATCTAAGCATAATTCACAGAAGAAATTGGGTAATGTTCCTTTTGTTTCTATTTTGTAGAATAGTTTGAAGAGTATTGGTATTAGGTCTTCTATGAAAGTCTGATCGGATTCTGCACTTAATCCATCTGGTCCTGGGCTTTTTTTGGGGGGGGGGTTGGGAGACTTTTAATGACTGCTTCTATTTCTTTAGCATTTATGCTATGTGACTGTTTGGGTCGTTTATGTGGTCCTCATTTAACTTTGGTACCTGGTATTTGTCTAGAAAATTGTCCATTTCCTCCAGAGTTTTCAGTTTTGTTGAGTACAGGCTTTTGTGGTAGATCTGATGGTTTTTTGAATATCCTCAGTTTCTTTTGTTATGTCCCTGTGCCCTCTGCTTAGTTTGGCTAAATATTTGTCTATCTTATCATTTCTTTTCAAAGAACCAGCTCCTGGTTTTGTTGATTCTTTGTTATAGTTCTTTTTGTTTCTAATTTGTTTAATTTAACCCTGGAGTTTCATTATTTTCCATGCTCTACTCCTCTGGGTGTATTTGCTTCTAGAGCTTTTAGGTGTGCTGTCAAGCTGCTGATGTATGCTTTCTCCAGTTTCTTTTTGGAGGCACTCAGAGCTGTGAGTTTTCTTCTTAGCACTGCTTTCATTGTATCTCATAAGTTTCCGTATGTTGTGCCTTCATTGTCATTAAATTCTAAAATGTCTTTAATTTCTTTCTTTGTTTCGTCCTTGATCAAGTTATCATTCAGTAGAGCATTGTTCAGCTTCCATGTGCATGTGCCCTTTCTGTTTTTGTTGTTATTGAAGACCAGCCATATTCCATGGTGATCTGATAGCATGCATGGAATTATTTCAATTTTCTTGTATCTGTTCAAGCCTGTTTTTTGACCAATTATATGGTCATCTTTGGAGAAGGCACTATGAGGTACTGAGAAGAAGGTATATTCTTTTGCTTTAGAATGAAATGTCATATAGACACCTGCCAAATCCATTTGGTTCATAAGTTCTGTTAGTTTCACTGTGTTTCTGTTCAGTTTCTGTTTCCATGATCTGTCCATTGTTGAGAGTGGGGTGTTGAAGCCTGCTACTATTCTTATGTGTAGTACAATGTGTGCTTTGAGCTTAGTAAGGTTTCTTTTATGTATGTATGTATGTATGTGCCCTTGTGTTTGGAGCATAGATATTCAGAATTGAGAGTGGTAGATTTTTCCTCTGATGAGTATGAAGTGCCCTTCCTTATCCTTTTTATAAGTTTTGGTTAAAAGTCAATTTTATTCGATATTAGAATGGCTACTCCAGCTTGATTCCTGGAAACATTTGCTTGGAAATTTATTTTCCAGGCTTTTACTCTGAAGTAGTGTCTGTCATTGTCACTGAGGTACGTTTCCTGTAGGCAGCAAAATGCTGTGTTCTGTTTACGTGTTTAGTCTGTTAGTCTATGTCTTTTTATTGGGGAATTGTGTCCATTGATATTAAGAGATATTAAAGAGTAGCGATTGTTGTTTCATGTTATTTTTGTTGTTAAAGATAGAATTATGTTTCTGTGGCTATTTTCTTTTGTGTTTGTTACAAGAAGATTGCTTTCTTGCTTTTCCTAGGGTGCAGTTTCCCTCCTTGTATTGGAGTTTCCATCTATTAGCCTTTGTTGGGCTGGATTTGTGGGAAGATATTGTATAAATTTGGTTTTGTCATGGATATATTGGTTTTTCTATCTATGTTAATTGAGAATTTTGCTGAATATAGTAGCTTGGGCTGGCATTTGTGTTCTCTTAGGGTCTGAATGATATCTGTACAGGATCTTCTAGCTTTCATGGTCTTTGTTGAAAAGTCTTACTGCTTTTAATATTCTGTCTTTGTTTTGTGTATTTGGTGTTTTGACTTTATGTGACAGGAAGAATTTCTTTTCTGGTCATATCTATTTGGAGTTCTGTATGCTTCTTGTATGTTTATGGACATCTCTTTCTTTAGGTTAGGGAAGTTTTCTTCTATAATTTTCTTTACGATATTTACTGACCCTTTATGTTGGGAACCTTCGTTCTCTTTTATACCTATTATTTTTAGTTTAAATCCACTCATTGTGTCCTGGATTTCCTTAATGTTTTATGTTTAGGAACTTTTTTTCATTTTGTATTTTCTTTGACTATTGGAGTACCATGTTTCTTACCAGTATTAAATTTCGTATTAATTAACAACTAACTCTTGTCCGTTAAGAAAAAAAATCTATGGCTACTTTTTGCTGGGGTTAAAAAAATAGCAGTTAACCAAATACTAGATTCTTAAGAAGTTCTGTAGGAGGAAGGTACTGGTGACCTGTATCTTAGAGGCAAACAAGCTCAGGAACATACCACATATATATGATCAATTGAGAAAGAAAGCAGATATTGCACCCAAGTCTGTCTAATCCTGGAGCTCTGTATATCTTATCCTTTGGAGGTTCTGGTGGAATTAGGGTGTGATGGAGACTAATAATCTGGACATTTGGAAAGCTCTTAAGGTGACTTTAGCCTGGCTTTATATATAGCTAGCAATCTAAGGGAGTGCTTTTGCACTTTAGGGTGTACCTGTGCTGTGCTGCAGAATATGCATTGTTTATGTCTCTCAGGTGGGATAGATAATCTTAGTCAGCAGGCTATAGCTTGAACAGCTGGCCTGCTTGCAGAAACACACACTTTTTCATTGGTCCTGGTGAAATGCTTTGCTATAGGGATTAGGGAGGCAGTAACCATGAATTGGGATCCAGTGGCTTCTTGATAGTCAATGGTTTAGAATTTCTCATCTTTATGGGTTTGGTCATGTGATTACTAGAAGTCCTGGGGTTCTAAGTTTGGGTCATGGAATTTGGAGGGTATAAATAAAAATTTAAAGAGTTCATAGAAGTCTGTGCTTGAAGAGGTAATATGAAATTAATCGAAGTAGGCTCATATTTTTATCCTCTATTGAATCTCTTATGATGAATATTGCTCATGGCTTTAGTACTAAGAGATGCCCCCAAAGTGAGTTATCTTTAATTTAGTTTCTCAAATTAGGGTCTCAAGTTTATGTAATCCTTAAATAGTACCCTCTATAAAGAGCCATGAGACCACTGATGTTCAGTGCTCATTTGAGTAGGCCACTTGCATTCTGGACATGTTCAATGTCTCTAAAAGTGATGGCTGGATCTGAGTGATCTCGCAGGCCCTTTTCCACCCAGAAATTCAACAACTGACTATTCCTTTTTGGAACAAGATTTGAAGCATTAAGCAGTTTAGCAGAATATTTAAAAGCAAACCAGAAATAAACCTGACCAACCTTGGAATGACCTGTCACTGTGCGGTCTAGCCATTAACCCTTATTCCATGAGCTCTATGGCTCAACCTTTCCTATCAGCAACAAAACCAAGCATTTGTGCTGAGTTACAGATTTATACATATGAGGCATGGAAATCTCTTCACTAGTCCTTTTCCATTTCGTTAACTTTGAATAGTAAGTTCTTAAACTTATGTCCTCTTCCTAGCTTCCAAGAGTGAGGAGGAGCTAGAATGTTACAGATAGGCATAGGGGGGGAATAGGGACACTAGGAAGTCATAATAGGGAGGCAGAAATTTGATACCTGGTATGAATGGAAATTTAGGAAATACCAGAACCTTATAGTTTTGATTAAAAACAAAAGTAAGTTATTGCCACAGAATATTAAGAAGAAGGAAAAAAATAGTATATATATATATATATATATATATATGACTGTGGTTTGGTTACCATACCTACTTCCTTTTTCCTTTATAACAGGAGGGACCACCAAGTTCTTTAGTGACTAATAATATAATAAATAAAATAAATATAATTCAGGAGCATGACCCATTGAGTGAGTCCCATGCCTAAGTCTTTAATTTTCTGAATTCCAGAAGTAATTATCTCCACGTTGGCTAAAGAAGCAGGGTTTTCTGGTTAAGTTTTTCATTTGAAAATTTAACAGAGTACATCTAACTTTCTTGTTTGGTAGAAAAGATTCAGCAGTTTTATTTCAGCCTAAAATAAAATTGCTTTTGCCATGTTCCTATGAGAGTAAAATATTTAAATATTTATCTCTGTCTTGCAGACCATTTCAGATCCTGGATGCCTGCAACCTCCCATAACATGGCTGCTTCTTACTATGTGACTGTAGTAAACCACATACATACTTGTTTCCCTTTTAAAGTCCCTGGAATATTCCTCTTCTTCAATAAAATTAAAATTAAAATTTGAGGAAATAGGTCTATTAGCTGCGCAGTTTCTACAGTTAACAGAGACAGAATTAGACTACTGTATAGGAAGTTGAAAATATTACTATTTTAGCTGCTGATGCCATGTAGCAGACAGTGTTGTATGCTTAATGTATGCCAGCGATTCTTGGTTTTTAGATGTGATATTCAAAGCTGAGAAGTTCATGCCATTGCAGAGGATCAGAGAGGGGATGGCACAGTTAGTCAAGTAGAGAATTTTGGACTCTGGATCCATTTCTTCTTCCTCCAGAGAGAAAGGACTTTGAGTTATATCTATCATCAATAGAGAAGAAGGATTAGGGAAGAGATCAGAGGGCATCCAGTGTTATAACTTGTTTGCAGACTAGACATCTGCAAAAGTATGTAAAGAATTATATGAGCTTATTGGCAAGAGTGGTGTGTCACAAGGAAGGAAATTCAGGGCAGGGTAGCCAGGGTACAGAGGGAACACTAATATAAAAGTAAGTCTCAAATAAAAGAGAGTGTCTGAAGATACATTAAACATTTAAAGAATGGGATGGAAACCAAAGACCTCACACATACTTTATGAGTTATAAAGCAGTAGAAATTAGAAATGATCTTAGTCATGCCTCCTCATTGAAAAGACCTTCAGAATATAACCTTCCTTGGAAGATTCTATAGATATGATTACTTTATATATCATGATATAGATTAGGCTGGGCCATAAATATACCACCTTCTATCATTAGTGTTGTTATTAGTGTGTGCTCATGGACATGTATATGTACTTGTGTGTAGAAGCAAGTGGTCACTCTGAAGTATTGTCCTCGTGAGTTATCCATCTTGTGTGCCAAGAAAGAGTCTCACTGGAAGCTTTAGGCAGCAAGCAGTTTGCCAACTGAGCTATCTCCTCACACTTTGTATTAGTTGAAGCTGTGAAGACATACAGAAAAGGTTTCATCAAGTTGGAGTGCATGGGGTGACCGAGACTGGAGTGGTGAATTTCTGTGCCAAGGAGCATGGAGCGTTGTTCTAAGCCAGCAGACACTAGGAAGAAATTTTGTCTTAGAGACTTGAGGGGGCTGATAGTCTTTGGCTTTCAGATAATTTATATGGTAAGGGAAGGATATTAATATACAGTCTTATGCAGATCTTATTTTGAGATTCAAAACCAGAACATCCTGCGTTAAACAGTAATTTGCATGTCAGCCAACTTTCTTCTACAACTGTAAGAGGATACAAAGAAGTCAAGGTGTTATAGGTCAGAAGTTGTGAAACAGTCAAACTCAAGAGGTTAAACTGTTATTAGCTTTAGTTGAATTAGTAATAACAACTTTAGAATCTAAGGAATCAATATACAGGAAATTTCTCTACTAAAAGAAAATATTTTTAAAGACCTGCGATGGTTTTTATATGCTTGACCCAGAGAGTGGCACTATTAGGCAGTGTGGCCTTGTCACAGTAGGTGTGTCACTGTGGGTGTGGGCTTTAAGATCCTAGTCCTGGCTGCCTGGAAGTCAGTCTTCTAGCAGCCTTCAGATGAAGATGTAGAACTCTAAGCTCTGCCTGCACCATGCCTGTGTAGATGCGGCCATGTTCCTACCTTGATGATAATGGACTGAACCTCCATACCTATAAGTCAGCCCCAATTAAATGTCCTTACAAGAGTGGCCTTGGTTATGGTGTCTGCTCACAGCAGTGAAGCTGTAAGACAAGACTGTATAAGGTACATGGGTGTTCAGTCACTGGGATAATTGAATTCTGAAGAAAATGCAAACATAAGAAAGATGAGAAAGTTGTATCTGAAAGACAACAGCGGGGCTAAGAGTGCTGGGGAGAAAGCTCAGAAGAGTGCATGCCAAGGACCTGCGTTTGATTCATGGAATTCATAGAAAAGCTGGACACACTTGTGTAATCCCAATGACGAGGGGCAGAGAAAGGAATATTTCTCGGGGATATTCACCTAGCCTAGCCTAATCAGAAAGGAGAGAAACATTATCTTAATTGAGAAAGGCAAGAGGGAGGAGAAAAGGAGAGACAAACTGAATATCTTCATTGAATAGTGACATCCAATGTAAAGAAAAAATGGTAGAACTATAAGGGGTTCAGTTTACCAGGCATCCTGGCTCAGGAAGAGAAAACAATATACTAGGGTACATGATTTATTTATTCTAAAAGTATCTGAAAAGGGTCTAGGCTGAAGACAGGATAATGAAAAAAGTCCATATTTGTCAAATATGAGCAAAACAGTAAGTAGTGAGATAAGTCGGAACATGGATGCATGAGTGTGTAACACTGTGATGTACAAAGCTGGAAGTTATGGCTTCCGCCATTGATTTGACAACTGTAGTTAGAGATTTAACTTCGTCCTACCAGGAACTAATGAAGCAGAAATGAAAAGCAGAGGCAGAGACTTGGACAACAATGAATTCAAGATCGAATTCTGTAACATTGATATATTGAATGTATCATGGATTGAAATATATTATAGATTGAAATACAAACACGCACATATAGCTGAATGGGTACTGAATGTATTTTGTTTTGCAGTGTCTGAGTTAGAGACATGGTTTCTCTGTAATGGCTCAGATAGGAACCTCAAATGCAAAAGCTGGAGCAAAGGTTCTCTTCTCCATGGCATGGTAAATCAGACTAACCTATTAACCAGCAGATAGCAGAAACCTCCCAGGTGTCTGGATACTAAAACGCACACTATAAAATAACCCTCAAGTTAAATAGGAAATTATGACGAGAGCCACAGTTTCTGAGAGCTGAGAAACAACAAAAACATGGGGAAAGACACAGCTAATAAACAGCTTTGACAGTCACATATAACTGTAACTACTGAAAAGAGAAATGGGGCTGGAACCAACATACGGTCTGTGTTTGCCTCCAGTAAGTAGAAAGATACAATACCATTAATTTGAAGAAAGAAGAAAGATAAAG
Source organism: Rattus rattus (assembly GCF_011064425.1). Classification (NCBI taxonomy): domain Eukaryota; kingdom Metazoa; phylum Chordata; class Mammalia; order Rodentia; family Muridae; genus Rattus; species Rattus rattus. Next base: position 80,603,741 of record NC_046165.1, on the reverse strand, counting down.
AACCTTTCAAAGAACTAACAAAGGTGCAGAAAATGAATAATGGAGTCAAATTAATAAAACCCTTTGTTGATTCTTTATAAAGCTTAATAAATTACAGATAAACTTTGAGCGGTGGGTTAAAAAATAATCACATTTTGATACAATTCAAAGTAAATAATAACAATGATCTTCAATTATAGTCTTAACCCATTAAATTATTACTTTATAAATAAAATTAAAATGGCATGAAAAGGTTTAGAAATTAATACAAGAAAAAACAAAGTCATGGGCTACAGAGATGGCTCAGAGGTTAAGAGCACTGACCGTTCTTCCAGAGATCCTGAGTTCCATTTCCAGCAACCACATGGTGGCTCACAACCACTTGTAATGCAATCTGAAGTCCCCTTCTGGTGTGTCTGAAGACAGCTACAGTGTACTTATATAAATAAAATAAGTAATTTTTTTTAAATAAAATGTCACTTAGCTAAGCACAGACCATTATGGTGATGGTCAAACTTTCTCCTGTAGTAGGAAATGGGGCACAGCTTGTCAAGTGAGCTTTGCTTAACTCTAAAGCACTGGTTCTGAATCTTCCCAATCCTGTGACCCTTTCATATGGTTCCTCGTGTTGTAGTGACTCCTAACCATAGCATTATTTCATCAATACTACACAATGTTGCTGTTATGAATCATAATGTAAATATCTGATGTGCAGGCTATCGGATATATCACTCCTAAGAAAGGGTCATGACCCACAGGTTGACAACCACTGCTAAAGGGACAGATGGCCAACTTCACTACAACTCCCAGAAAGTCTATATGACTGTGCACTAAAGAATAAGATACTTTGAATGACTAGGATAGCCATAAAGGGAAGGGAATAGTTAAATATATCCAGCAATCTGCTAATAAAATATATACATTGATGGCAACATTATTTTACATATATATGTAAATATATTTAGTAGAATTTTGCCTATTTAAAATAGTATTAAACTTTATGAAATTTAGATTTTATTCATCCTAGCTCAGTATACAAGTTTGTTTTTAAAAAAAACAACTAAAATTTATCATGCTTATTACTCTTAATAGCAAAGAAAATGTTTGTACTCGTTTATTATAGTTTTAAGAATAAGACAAGGGTCCTTTTGTTGCATCTACTACACATTGCCAGAGACCTCACAAGAGAAACAAAGTCGATGAATTAAAGTGAGAGCCATCACATTACTTATAAGTGAAACCTTATGTGGAAAACCAAAGAAGCTCCGTGAAGACCATCAGCAGCTACAGAGGAACTTAATCTGGCTGCTACATGAACAACATAAAAAAAATTCAGTTTCATGGCGTAACCAGTTACCAACAACGGCAATAACAAGAGGCCACTTATAGCATTGGCACAGCCCAAAGCCTAGCCCAAAAGCTGTCCAGGAGAACTCCAAGATACAATGCAAAAAACATAAAAGGACACTATTACCAGAGTTTCATCATGGCATTAGTCAACACGAATGCAATGTTCACTGAATAGTGTGAAGATGTCCCATCCCCTCTCCATCAAATTTAAATCTAATCCAATCACATTCTATCCACAAACTTTTGAAGTAGTAGTAATAAGTATGGAAATGACAGACCTCAGATTGTATGACAAATCCAAGCCATGCCTTTTCCTCTGAGTAAGGTTTTATTAGAAAAAAGACAACCATGCTACATGCCAGAGGTGAATAGTTATGAGATTGTATTCCTTCTGCACCTGGCCTTCTGTAGAAAATAATTTAGTAGTCTTCTAAATCACCCAGCATAGACAAAGAAAGAAAGAGAGGAGAGAGAGAAAGAGAGAGGAGAGGAGGAGAGAGAGAGAGAGAGAGAGAGAGAGAGAGAGAGAGAGAGAGAGAGAGAGAGAGAGAGAGAGAGAGACTCTAGACTCCCTGTTCTGTATGGGAATGTTCTCAGGAAGTAGTGTAAGAAAATTGACTCATGAAAAAAGAGGAGTGAAACTATTTCTTACTTCCCAATTGGTTTACTTTTAAAAGTTTTTGTATATTTTATGTACATTGGTGTTTTGCCTGCATTATAGCTGTGAAAGTGCCAGATCACTTGCAATTGGACCTACAGAGAGCCGTGTGCTCCTCAGTGCTGGGAATTGGACTCAGGTCCTCTGGAAGAGCTGCTTGTACTCTTTTTTTTAATTATTATTATTATTTTTAAATATTTTATTATCTTTTATAAATATGGATATTTTGCCTACATGTATGTGTGTGCAACACGTGCACACCATATTATTTTTTTTCCATCTTTATTAAATTGGGTATTTCTTATTTACATTTCAAATGTTATTCCCTTTCCCAGTTTCCAGACCAACATCCCCCTAACCCCTCCCCCTCCCCTTCTATATGGGTGTTCCCCTCCCCATCCTCCCCCCATTACCGCCCTCCCCCCTACAATCATGTTCACTGGGGGTTCAGTCTTGGCAGGACCAAGGGCTTCCCCTTCCACTGGTGCTCTTACTAGGATATTCATTGCTACCTATGAGGTTGGAGTCCAGGGTCAGTCCATGTATAGTCTTTAGGTAGTGGCTTAGTCCCTGGAAGCTCTGATTGCTTGGTATTGTTGTTCATATGGGGTCTAAAGTCCCTTCAAGCTCTTTCAGTCCTTTCTCTGATTCCTTCAATGGGGGTCCTGTTCTTAGTTTGGTGGTTTGCTGCTGGCATTCACCTCTGTATTTGCTGTATTCTGGCTGTGTCTCTCAGGAGAGATCTACATCTGACTCTTGTCGGCCTGCACTTCTTTGCTTCATCCATCTTGTCTAATTGGGTGGCTGTATATGTATGGGCCACATGTGGGGCAGGCTCTGAATGGGTGTTCCTTCAGTCTCTGTTTTAATCTTTGCCTCCCTATCCCCTCCTAAGGGTATTCTTGTTCCCCTTTTAAAGAAGGAGTGAAGCATTCACATTTTGATCATCCTTCTTGAGTTTCATGTGTTCTGTACCTGTAGGGTAAATTGAGCACTTGGGCTAATATCCACTTATCAATGAGTGCATGCCATGTGTGTTTTTCTGTGATTGGGTTACCTCACTCAGGATGATATTTTCCAGTTCCATCCATTTGCCTATGAATTTCATAAAGTCATTGTTTTTGATAGCTGAGTAATATTCCATTGTGTAGATGTACCACATTTTTTTTGTATCCATTCCTTTGTTGAAGGGCACCTGGGTTCTGTCCAGTTTCTAGTTATTATAAATAAGGCTACTATGAACATAGTGGAGTATGTGTTTTTGTTATATGTTGGGGCATCTTTTGGGTATATGCCCAAGAGAGGTATAGCTGGGTCCTCAGGTAGTGCAATGTCCAATTTTCTGAGGAACCTACAGACTGATTTCCAGAATGGTTTTACCAGTCTGCAATCCCACCAACAATGGAGGAGTGTTCTTCTTTCTCCACATTCTCACCAGCATCTGCTGTCGCCGGAGTTTTTGATCTTAGACATTTTGACTGGTGTGAGGTGTAATCTCAGGGTTGTTTTGATTTGCTGCTTGTACTCTTAACCATTGAAACAACTCTCCAGTTCCCAGTACTCGACATGAAAGTATGAAGTTTCACATGAACGTCCACTTAAGTGCTAAGGATGAACCCATAGAAGAAAAATCCTAAAATTTGTATTTGTGACCTTATGATGGAGAAATATTTGTTAAATAAGAATCAAGGAGAAAAATATCAAAAGAAAATTAATGATTTTAATTATAACAAAATGAGTAGGTTTTATTCCTTAGGGTAACAACAGAAAAATTAACAGATGGTAAAACTGTAATTATCATATTGAATATTTTGACCATTCGTGGACCCTGGAAAATCAGGAAATAGAAGGAAGGCAACTTGCAAAAATGAGGATGAAGTATTCAAATCAGCAGTTTGTGGAAGTCAGAGTCACTGATAAGTGAGTTAAAAGAAAAGATACTCTTTTTAATTCATTATTTTTAAAATTTTAACCTTGAGTAGTATGTTTGCATAATCTATTCCTCTCTTTTCCACTCTAAATTTCCCCCTTGACTAAACTTCATCTTCTTCTTTAATTATTGTCACACACACATGTATAATGCACATAAAGAGATTAATGTACACATGTTCATATAAACATAGTCTGCTTAGTCCCTTTACTGTTGTTCTATGTATTTTAGGGCTGCGCACTTGGGATTGTGTAACCTATCACTGGAAGTGATACCCAGAGGAGAACTGGGTCTCTCTCTCTCTCTCTCTCTCAGTAGCAATTATATGCCTGTAGTTCTTTATCTAGGGGTAGGCCTTGTTACAGTTCCTCCATCCATGGTGATTCTATTGTTCAAACTGGTGCTGTCATCTTTCTGGTCTCATTTAGGCAGTGGAGTGAGAATGGCTGAGAAAAAGCTAGTGAATGAGCTATGCCTGAGTTATCCTTTTAACTATTAGTCATGGAAGCAGATAGCGTCAAGTGGTAGTAAGGACAGAGGAAAACAGTGTCTCTGGGTATTGCCTTTAGATGTGAAATCTGGTATGCACATCTTAGAAAAGCTGAGTGACACTATAACCTAAAACCCTGTCCTAGCATACTATGATGTCCATTAGGATAGAAGTCACAGTGCTATTTGTGATAAAATGTAGTAGCTAGGCTAACTCGAGCAGGAGCAGACTGTACACAAAAGCCACAGTGCTTTGCTGTAGGAAGAAATGAGTGCAGCCAGGCATTATTTTTTGCAAGGCTGAGGGGACAAGACAATTAAGAAATAGATGAGATTTAAAACAAATAATTCATATATAATTAAAATTAAATATTTTTGAAAGTCCTCCACATTCTTGACACATAGAAGTCATGTACACAAATCTATAAAGAAGATAAACACTATATTAATCATGCTATAGTGAATCCCTGAGTTGGGAGGAAATAGAATGGTTTGGGGCATAGAAGATGAAAAGAAAAAAAGAAAACAATGTGAGAGACAAATAAGACCAAAAGAAGGTGCCAATCAAGGGCTCAGGATAACAGCAGCCCATCAGTTAGGGCTCATGCTTAAGTCAAGTTTGTCCAATTATCCTTACATGGAAACATATGTCAGAGATGTTGCTCCTTCTCGAATTGATAGACAGTGGCTCATACAATGGCATTAGGTATGGACTTGTGTCTCTGCTTGCTGACATGTTAACTCTGACAGAGCAGCTTCATGCTTGAACAGAGTAAACAGTTCAGCCTTAAGAAAGGGCCTTTTGTAATGTTGGCAGTGGTCAGCTGATGGTTTTGTCTTTGAGTGTTTCACTTTGTTCTCCATAGCTACTCCCAAACAGTAGTGTGCTAGGGGACGAACAGCCCTTAATCAGTTGTTAAGACCTAGATCCTGGCAGAGAAAAGCCCTACCTAGAGAATATGGTGATGTAATAACCATAGAAAATTCAAGGTAATGTGGTTGAACCTATAGGAGAGACAGACTCAAGTTTCTAGTAGCTTCCCAGAGTGGGTACCTGAAAGCTGCTTGCCTAGAAAATATTTGAAGCCTTCCTTACTGACTCCTAATTTCTATGAGTTGGTTGTAAGAATTTTAAAAACCATATCTGTGTCCTTGACATGAGTCTTCCCATCATGAGTCCTTAGCATCTGAATTCCAGTCAAGTTCCAGTCCTCTACACTACAGGACTTTTGCATAGCTCACATTGTATTAAATCATTATGCATTTATTGGTCATTTAACTTCCTCCTTTTTTCCTGATTATTCTTCACCTTTCATCCCTGTGTAACTTCTAAGTTAATCACTCACCACTGACAGTAGTGAGCAGCTCCTAACTGCTCACTTGACTGAGGCCAGCGTAGGGGCCTTAGTCACTCGGGAGTCATTCATGGTAGGCACCTAGTTAAGATTATACCTGGGTTGTGGGTGGCTTTGGTCCATCCTGGCTGCAAAGTGCCCAATTTCATTTCATTCTCCCTTGGGTTCATTCGCTTTCACTTTGCCGTGACAAAAAGTTTGTTAGAAATGATTTGCAGTTGCAAGGATTTATTTGGCCTCATGGTTTCAGAATTTTAATTTACAGGAAGCCACAGTGGTGGGAGCCACCTGTAGCTTTGGTTGACAGAGAGCAAAGGGGGAGAGCAGCCATCAAATGGCGGGTGTATCCTTCAAAGCCCCACCCACCCACTAGTCTACCTCCTCCAACCAACCGCCTTTTCCTAACTTTTTAAAAACCTTGAAGAACAGCATTACCAAGTGCTCAACACATAAGCTAGTGGGGAGATTGTATATCAGTTGTAACACTGTCATGGGGCCTCCTCCAAAAAGGATAGGAAAATTAGCATTCACTATCTGATCTCTCTCTGGGAGAACTGGGAACTGACCTGAAACTCTGATTTTGCTCATTCCTTCATTTTCTTTCTAGTTTTGTCAATTGAATTGCAACAGTTCTCAGGGAATGTGAGTTTGGTAACGGTAGGCAAGGTCAGACAGTGTTTGCACTTGTGCTAAGTTGCTGTTACACAAACAAAGGTAAAACTATTTGAAAGAAGTTTCTAAGAATTAGACTTGTACTCATTCACAATGGCTATTTGCACATTAACAGAGATGACAAGATCAATGGACAAATCATCCGTGTTCCAGCTTCTCCCTAACAACATTTACTTGTATTCAGCATCATAGGGAGATGGGAATATTCCGGGAGTACGTTACATGGTGTTCATCATAGGGACGATTAACAAGGACCCATTTAAATGGTCTCTTCTTTCCATCTAAGAGCCTTTCCTAACGGAATTTGCCTTTGTAATAGTGGTACACAAACCTAGTTGCTTGGTCTTTTGAAGTTCATTTCCTAAATTATTTCCTCTTTCCCATTTCAGCGTGAGACCATGTCGTTTAGATTCGGCCAACACCTCATCAAGCCCTCTGTGGTTTTCCTCAAAACCGAGCTGTCCTTCGCCCTGGTGAATAGGAAACCCGTTGTACCTGGCCGTATCCTTTTCTGTAAAAGAAGCGTTTGAAGGCAAACAACTAAATTAATATAGAATCAGCCTTTAGTGCCTATCCTCAAAAGGTAAGCAAGGAATCTCCCTCCTTCCTGCTTCGGAGTGTCCAGGTAAGAAGTTATTCATATTTATTTTGAGTCCAGTTGGTGGCACCTGCAATATGCTTGAGCAGTGTTGCAGAACTTCTAAGGAGGGTTGCTTAGCAACTGTAGCTTTGGCTGGGAATTCTTGGTTGACCTTTTCACTACCATAGCTGTGTAAATAAATAGGTGTTTCTAAAATTGGTCCAATGAATATCATGGGCACTCTGAATTCCTTTTCTTCATTGTGAATTTTAATGGAAGGTTAGAAGCTGGATGGTGATTCTGTGAGGGGGAATTAAGGGATTACAGTAGAATTAGAGATGAACTGTTTCTTTGCTTAAAGGAGATTGTTTGATTTATCCTTTTCTTTTATTTTATTTGTGAGATTGTAATATAATTACATCATTGCCCCCTTCCCTTCCTTCCCTTCAAGTCCTCCCAAATACTGCCCCTCTTTCTCTTTCAAATTAATGTCCTCATTTTTCATTAATGGTTGTTAGATGCATATATGTGTGTATAATTATCCATGTATATACATGTATATTTTAAATAGAACCTCAGTCTTCCTTTTTCTCATAAGTATATTTTCAACACTGATAATTTGCTATTGGATAACCAATTGGTGCATCTTCCTTGGCCTAAGACTATTTATCTCACTCTCAACGTTCCTTAGTTACCTGTAGTTCTCTGTATAGGCCTAAGACCTCGTGGTCTTTCTCCATTCATGTTCTCCCCTCTATTGGTGCTGTCCTTGCTCAGCTCATGTTTGAACAGTCACACTGGTGGGACCTGATGGTTTTAGCTTCTGATACTACTAGGAGAAGCGATCTAACATGTTGTGAATGTTGGGATCTGTGTTGGATATGAAATGTCATTTTCTCCTGGGATAAATGTTCTCCACTATGAGTGCTGGTTGAGTTATTTTATCTTCCCTGAAGAACTTTCTTTCCATAAGACTCAGTAGGAGCTCCGTTCTCTGCGGTGGATGTCCGAATGGGTGGGACATTCAGCAGAAGTGTCTTAGCATGCTGAACATAACCCTCCCGGCTGTGTATGTGTGAATTTTATGGAACTGCCACGATGTTTTTCTCTTTCTCCTTATTTTATTATGCAAGAGGCAACAAGAAGGAGGCTTTGTGTTTTAAGATAATAGGTATTTTCCACATAGAATCTGTTTTGGCTTTGAAGTGAATTTCTTACTATAGTCTTTAATGTATACATATTTCAAGATATTTTTGGAGTAATTTTTTTCAGTGAAAATGTTTGAAGTTCTTAAGAACTTCATGAATAACTTCTTTCCTGGTCTTGTAACCTTTGCTTGGTTGAAAGGAAAAAGGAAAATCACCTTAAGAACTAGAAGTATGATTCTATATTAAACTCTCAAAATCCTGAGCCCAAATTTTACCTAATGAAAGTTGGCAATTATAAAAATGATGAACGTAAAGTAAATTAATAAATAATAATGTTCTGTGAAAATTATTTCTAACATTTAGATATTTTTTGTAAATTTTTCAATGTAAGATTGAGCCTTACTGTTCAATATAGAAATACTAGCTGTCTCTGCTTATTAAGGGAGAAAACCCCAAGCCAGAATGATTTAGAACGAACTTGAAACAGAACAGGTTTTTAAGCTATATGTTAATGTTATTTTGCATTCTTCAAATAGACTTCTTGAAATAAAAGCATTTTTTATTTCTTCCTTTGGTTTGGCTGAAAGTTTGTAGTGGTCATTTTGACTTGAGGAATTTTTAACAAAAATACATTCAGATGTTAAAAGAATAAAGGTAAAATTTCGTATTTTTCATGTGCTTGCTTGAATCTATGTTAACAAGAGTAACAGAAGTTGGGATGAGAAGGAGAATTTAGATGAATGAATCTTCATGCACTGTATTAGGAAAATGTGATGTCATATAGACATACTGCATGTTAGATGGTTGATGATAGCGTGGACTTGGCTTTGTGAGTTCTCATTCATAACTTGATAGTACTTCATTTCTTTTTCATGGTCTTTCAAATCCCTGGTGAAAGTGTGACAGCAGTACTGAGAAAATGTCTGACACAAACCGGAGAAAGGCCTTCTTCTAAGAAACTGGCCACAGTGAACACTGAACAATTGGTGGAACTTGTGCTCTGGAATCACCATTTTGAACATGAAACCTTAACAGTTATCATATCTGAGAGAGAAGGCCAAGAGGATAGAGAAAATCTACCAGAATTAGCAAGCATCATTGTGTTTAGCAGGAGCCTGCTTCTTTCCAAGGAGGACATGGGAACCAGATGCTTGGGAAACTAGCACATTGTGCAAGGCTGCTCTCATCTGTGCAGTTGAGAACTGCCTTGGACCTTGGCAGAGAGGACAATTCTCGAAGGAGGAACGTGAAAATATGTACATTATTATACAAATAAGCTTGAAACCCACAGCAACCCTCAACACTCATGGAGGCCCACACCCTGCTGGCTCTGTCCCAGGGGCAGGAAACCATGCCATACTGCCCCTTACACAAGGTCAAACAGGACTTGCACTCCCTCTTAGTAAAGACACCCTCATTGTTTATGATGTTCCATGTGTTCTTCCTTACATTCATTCAGCCATTGCTGACTCAGCCCATACTCTATTCCTGGCACCATGACCTGAATCCCAAGCTCCCTCAGAATGGTTGTCTCTGCACAGAATCAGTCCTTTCTGCCTGGAGGACTTGTTCTTAACCTATTTTCTTGACAGACTGAATACTACAGTAACTGAAATTAAAGGGGAAACTGCAAACACGGAAAGTAAATGCAGGGTGGAGTCAGTGGACCAAGGCAGAGAGCTTCTGCTAACTTCTGCCTTTCTGTTTTCCCATGCCCAGAGCCTATTCCTATCACTGCACGACTCCAGAGTTTCTAGTTTTGTGCAGAAGCTGCCTTCCCTAATGTTCCCCATCCTGTTTTGTCAGTTACATCTCTGACTTCAGCTGTATGTTGCTTATCTGAGGAGGAGGGGTATGTCCAAACAGAGTAAAGGAATTGATGGCCAGTAGAAATCTCTGACTGACAATTTTCTATTTTTCAGGGTAGTTTTCATGTGAAATGGAATGCCTTGCTTTCCATACTTGTCTTATTATTTCTAGTCAATGATATCCAAGCACCCCGTGGGGAGTGTGCTACTGATGAGAGACTTGTCAGCATTATCGTTCAGTTGTTGTTTCCACCACGCCCTTTTTCCTCATGATTTTACTCATTGACTTAAAAAGAAATGTTTCTGGGTCTGTCAGCCTCTGTGGGTGGGCACACATGTGGGGCTGAGGAGAACTTATGTGTCAGTCTTCATTCTCCACAATGTTTACGGAAGGTCTTTTACCGGTTGAGAGTAGCTTCTTGGGAGTCTCCTGTCCGTACAACCCATCTCAGCACAGGAGATTGAATTACATATATGTCAGGAGTTTAAAGAGTTATGAGGATTCAAACGTTTGTCCTCATGCTCAACAAGTTCTTTACCCTCTGAGTAATCTCTGCATCTCCCTGTCACTGGGTTTTTGATAGCATTTGTAGTAGAAAAGGAAGTGTCTGAGCAGGGGCCCAAGGTCTGCTTTAGAAGAAAAGCAATGCTTCATTCACAAAAGCACCACTTCACTTCCTCCCCTCACACGTTAAACAAATACTCCCATTTCTTGCCCTGTAGTTTGAGTTAACTGAATAGGCTTTGGCCTTCGTGGTGCAACACACTAAAGAGAATGTCAGAGTGTCTTTAATCCATTAATTTCTAAGTCCGGGAAAATGGTTTTCAAGCTTGCTTACCGAGAGATCAGACTCGTCTTGAAGAATGACACCTTCAGAGTTTTGTGGAACATTTTATTCGTATGTTTCAATGCAACTCAGCCCTTGTTCATGGCTTAAATAAATTGGCACCTTTACAGTTAGTACCTCTCCCTGCCCCTCCCCTTGTGTTAGGCTTCGTCTGCCTCTCCTCTTGAGTTGAGCATGAAAAATGAATTTGAACATGAGTGGAATCCATTCAGTGACTGGGGCTTTTATTGTAAATAAAATCATTCATTTGTTATGGCCTGTTGTTTTCAGCAGACAGTGTATTGATCTGTGGATTGCTACTCAGAATGGTGCAGGGAGCTTTCGCTCGCACCTCTACCATAAGAGGGAGGGACATGGTGGAGTCTGTGGATGCTTTGAATGTGGTGTGTAATGATGGGGATGAACCTTGCTCACTGGCCATACCGTATATTATACAAACCATTTGTCAACACTTTATTGAATCAGTTATTACGTGGAACAGATTTTTCCCGGCCAGGCGCATCACACACAGAATGCTACCGGGACCAAACAATGTTAAGATGATGCATAGAGGATAACCTTCCAAAGTGGATTTGTAAAGAACTAGATGAGGTAACTTAGAGGACATTTCTGCTGACACATTACAAACAAAAAGTTTGCTGCAAAGGGAACTGTGTGCTAAGCCTTAGCACCAGCCAGCGCATAGGAGAGAAAACCCTGACAAATGCTTTTTAAGGTGAACTTTTACCATTTCCAATGGAAAACGTTCACTTTTCTCGTTTCAGACAGGCACCCTGTTTGCTCCTGAAATAAATGAAAACTAATAAAAAAATAGCTCCTTTCCTTAACTGTGGTTCCCACCCAATAGATAATATAGATAAAAATGCCCTTTTAGCCCTTCCATAAAAATCAGAAATGCTTGTCACTTCCTGAGTGGGTTTTAATCTTGTGAATTCCTTTAATTGTTCAGGAAACTGCAGTTATTAGTGATCTGCTGATCTTTCATTTCTCAGCACTGTTTCTTTTTAGACCTTCCTGTACAAATAAGATGAGCACAAGCCCTATTTTAATATCCTTATCGCTAAAGATAGAATTGTGATCTTTAGATCGCTGTGAGCACATGTCTCTGCTCTGCTCTGTGTGTGCCTCTGTGTATTAGCTGACTTAAATATTCACACAGAGATTCTTCAAAGATGTTCTGCTGCTCCTTTGCCCCTAGCTGTAATGGGAAAGTTGATTTACTTATGGTCAGTTTTTCTTAACTTGACAGGTTATTGCATCAAAGGTGTTAAAAGAGTTTAAAGCCCCCTGCTACTACCGTGTCACCGGTAAGTGGGGAAGGGGCAATCTTGGATGATATCATGCTTCTCAGTTCACTAGTATATTTTTTTTTACCTTTTCTTTTATTGGATATTTTTTGTATTTACATTTCAAATGTTATGCCCTTTCCCAGCTGGTTCCCCCTCTGGAAACCCCCTATCCCATTCCCCCTCCCCTTGCTTCTATGAGGGTGTTCCCTCTCCACCTACTCCCTCCCACCTCCCGCCCTGGCATTCCCGTACACTGGGGCATCGAGCCTTCACAGGACCAAGGACCTCTCCTCCATTTGATACCAGACAAGACCATTGGTTGCTCCTTGTGTACTCTCTGGTTGGTGGTTTAGTCCCTGGAAGCTGTGGAGGGTCTGGTTGGTTGATATTGTTGTTCTTCCTATGCGGTGGCAAACCCCTTCAGTTCCTTCAGTCCTTTCTCTAGCTCCTCCATTGGGGACCCTGTTCTCAATTCAGTGGTTGGCTGTGAGCATCTGCCTCTCTATTTGTCATCCTCTGGCAGAGCCTCTCAGGAAACAGCTATGTCAGGCTCCTGTCAGCATGAACTTCTTGACATTCACAATAATGTCTGGGTTTAGTGACTGTATTTGGGATGGATCTTTATGTGGGGCAGTCTCTGGATGACTTTTCCTTCATCTCTGCTCCACATTTTGTCTCTGTATTTCCTCCTGTGAGTATTCTGTCCCTCCTTCTAAGAAGGACCAAAGCATCCACAAATTGGTCTTCCTTCTTCTTGAGCTTCATGTGGTCTGTGATTTATATTCTGAGCTTCGGGGCTAATATCCATTTATCAGTGAGTATATACCATGTGTGGTTTCTTTTGTGATTGGGTTATCTCACTCATGATCATATTTATTTCTATCCATTTGCCTAAGAATTTCATGATATCATTATTTTTAATAGCTGAATAGTACTCCATTTTCTGCATTCATTCCTCTGTTGAAGGACATCTGTATTCTTTCTGTCTTCTGCCTATTATAAATAAGGCTGCTATGAACATAGTAGAGCATGTGTCCTTGTTATATGTTGGAGCATCTTGTGGGTATATGCCCAGGAGTGGTATAGCTGGGTCTCCACTGTGGAAATCAGTCTGATGGTTCCTCAGAAAACCAGTATATGTTTTTGGAGTCTAGAATGCTTCACAGAGGATCCTCTGTAGGAGACAGTTATTTTTCTTATGTGTTACCCAAGAAATGACTGCATAGAAAACAAATCACTGTTATCCCACTTGGCAGCTCAGGAGGTGATAGAGCACAGATAATGTCAGGAGTAACTGTCGGGGTAGCATTTAGGGTTAGCATGCTGCATTTGTCAAGGGTGCCAGAAAGAAAATAAAAAAGGAAACCCTCTTGACTGGGTTTTCTTCTTCCAAGTTTACTTTTAGTTCCTAAAATTGAAACTTGTATTGTTCTTTCCGTGTATAACTGATAATAGATGATGACATCTGCTACTGAAGGGAGCAAGGAAGGTCTGAAGTAAAATGGAAAATACATGTGACCTCCTCCTAGTAACAGTTTGCACGTGCACAGTGCTTCCTGGACCTCATAGAAGAGGCTTCCGTTTCATCATGAGTTTGTGTCTTGCCTCTCCTGTCTCCTTTCTGGCTGCTTTCCCATGACTTGCATGTACAGTTACTACCTAGGACTCACTGGCTTCCTGTTGCTTGATAATTCTGTTTACTCGTCTTTCCTCGACTGTGACTTCTTCATGCCAGGATTTACCTTGTAACTGTAACCCTGCTGCAAGTGAGACAGAGGGCTGGCCTGACCCGGTTATACATTTGAGGAGAAAGATTGAGCTGGCTTTTCAATAACCGGGGCTTTTAGTGGTACATTTCTCAGCGCTGCACCAGGACTATGAATCCTCTTTGCTTTCTCACAGCGGAGAGCAATACTTTTACAAACAGCTGGTTGTATACAATGCTGAGAGAGAAAGAGGAGGAGGGGGAGCATTAGGAATGTTCTCTCTCCCTCTCAAGCCAAGAGTACACTTATAATTTAGATGTTTCAAATTTGCACTGTGACTGTTTCTCATGTTGACTGCTCACCTGGGTGTCCTGTGATGTGAAAAATGGATCCCATTTCTACTCATTTCCACCTGCAGTTTTCTCAGGTAGCTTTGCACTGTCATGGTTAACAGTCACTGAACTTGGCTCATTATATTCTACACATATCTTCGACCTGCTTTCCATGCAAGCCATCAGATTCTAAAGAACAGGAAAAGGCTGGTCATGGTGTTGCCAGCCTTACACTTGTAAGGGTGCATAATTAGGAGTAATGAATGGAATAATACATCACTATTCATAAGAAATGTCACATAATTAACTCAAATAATGTAAAATGCATTCTAATTTCCATTTGGCATGAAAATAGATTTGTTAGAACACTGGTAGGCAGTTAATGTTTACCTTATATTTTCATACACATATCAAAACTGTTAGATTCTACTGGGTGAATATACATGGTTTTCTAAAACATAGTCAGATGGCTTTCTTCCCGTTGAACCTTAGTATATTCCTTATTTGTTATTTATTATATACACATAATTTGTATATGTGTTCAACGGGTATAATTAGCGTAACTAATTTATATTTATTGCAAATTAATGATCTAATTTATTAACTTAGCTCTCATTTCCTTCCTTAGGCTAATTGACTGAAAAAATAACGATAAATTTGTACAAATAGCTCTTGGGCAAAATCCTACATGGGCCTCAGCCTAAGGACTCTGGGCAGTGTTAGGTAACTGAACTAGTTTTTTAATCTGGGACATTTTCCAGGGATTTTTGCTACAGGCTCTGGGCATATCTCAGGAGTCTTAGTTTGGGTTTGTGGACCCCAGTTTTTTCAGGATGTGTGTGGCTGCAGAAGGATAAGTTATTTCTGCAATGCAGAGGCATCTGAAGCACCTAAAGAAGGAGGGAAGCAGCACGTAGAAGCAATCTACCAGAACTGCGATGTCTTAGTCATGAAATGGACATGCCAGAATATTCCATCTCAGGAGGAGTGTGAGGATTGATGGGGAAAGCTGCCAGAGCACCCTGGGGTCCAGTGTGATATTCTGATCTTCAACATCACTGAGGGTTGCATAGTTGTGGATTTACTTCTGGGTGAAGACAATAGACCTTTCTCTCCTTCCAGGGGCTGTCTTCCCACAGCTCAGGGGAGGCCCTGGCTGTGTGCAGGAGGTTCCTACAGAGGCAGTAGGTCACCTCCCTGCCTTACCTTTGTATGGTAGGGGTAGCTCGTGTCTACCAAACACAACTCATGCTGTCTTAGCTACAACAATATCGTATGTGGGGGAATTAAAATAATATTTTGTGGCCAACAGTACTTTTCTGAGGTCAATGCTGTCACTCGTAAGCCTTGAGCAGTTTAACTGGAAAAACTGAGGCTCAGACCATTAGTGATTTCCCAGCCACTGGAAATCATAATTTAACCCTGGACTCTTTATTCTCATTAAACCTTTCCCACCACCTCCATTTTCTAGTGTTGTCTTTTTTTTTTTAAGTGTGTGCTTTGTCATATTTCTATTTGTCAGTCATTTTTTTTTTGTTGGTGGCTTTATTATTTTTATCTTAATTACCATGGTGGTTGGTTGAGGAATAACGTGACTTCTAGAAGTTGCAAGCTGCACAGATCCAGGCACAGTTGCCTGGCTGCCACAATCATTTTCTCTGAGGTAAAATAAGTACAGGGAGATAGGTTCATGGGGGTTTCTAAATTTTCTCTTCTCTCAGAAGGTTTTTGAAATGGCTGTGGTTATCAAGACATCATTTCATCCTCAGGATTTATTTCCAGTTGAAGAGTTTTTTGGGAGCTAAGATTCATCTGTTGAATGCTAATACTTTAAAAGTCAACTATGATGTTCTCCTTTTCACCAGAGATGATTGCTTTAATAGTTGTTAAATAAGAGGTGTCAGGATAAAAATAAATCAGCAGGAATTACATTAAAATTTTCACCAAGAGCATTGCACATGCAGAATCTAGAAAAAAAATGGTATTTTCTCTTCTCTTCGGGAGCAAATGTCTCCCAGAGCCTTCGTGTAGAGTTATACTGTCAGGAATGTAATTGATGTCTGACAGACACTGAGGAAGATTTTGTGTGCAGTGAAATAAGCAGCGAGGACCCAAGCAAGAAGGGTGACAACAGTTTGGGGACACATTCCTCATCCCCACTTACATGAGGAATAAAAGTGAGATGAGATACAACTCACTGAATGGCACCCCTTGCTTCTAAACCGTGCAAGGGAGGAATTGGGGAGAGGAAAGAAAAGCAGCTGCTGTGGGGGCTGCTCACGGTCGCCCCTCTTCTGCCTTGGAGAAACTACACCTGTTACACACTAAAGTCATACAAGGAAGGAAGCTGCTCTGTAGAAGGAAACTTGTATCTTGGTCCTTGGACTGATGGTTCCGGAGTTACTGAACTGTAGGCTTCTGTAGCCCTTTGCAAAGATAGGCAAGTTGCTGTAGGCCACTACCTCTTTGGTTAATGAATTTGGGTTTGTAATATTAACCTACAACATTGCTTGTGTCTCTTTTGTATAGCTGTGAACAGGAGACATTTGTTGGAGAGACCTATCACAATGGGATATGAAGCACTAAGAGTAGTGTTTCTAGGGAGTTGGTGGGGGCCATGAACAAATCTTTTCCATCCCATACTGACCTATTGTAGCTCTTGGAGGAAGTGCTCAAGTGCCTGTGTTAAGATGCCTGCTTGCTGGTTTCTGTAATGTACCATGTGTGTTTGAGTAGCATGGATAGCTGGTTCCACAGACCGTTCAGGTATGCTTTGATCATCTTAAGTGCTACTCTATCTAATTGTATTAATTGTCTTAAAGTGAGGCATCTCAGTGCAGTGCTTGGGGCCACAGGGTGCTAACAGGAATCCTCAGGGATGCACAAGTCTTCTGTTTTGAGCGCTTGGCCTGTGCTTGCAGGACGATCTGATCCCAGGAGCACCAGCTTTCTAAGCTATACATTTCTCTTTCGTTAGGTCTCAGATGAAACTGCCCTTATTTATTTTTATCTTTTGGTTGCACATCTCAGCCTGTTGTTCTAGCACTCTCTGAGCAGGACTTACTCCGTACCGCTTATCTGTGAGATGCTGAGGAGGGAAAAATCATGTTTATCACATTGGTGTGGTGGCTGAAATGAGAATGGCCCCTAGAGGCTCTGGCATTTGCTTGTGAGCCTAGTCTTTTAACAGCTGAGCCATCTCTCAACCCAGGCTCATAGATCTGAGTGCTGGGTCCCCAGTTGTGGAAATTGTTTGGGAAGAATTAGAAGGTGCATCGCCAGGAGTGGGCTTTGATGATTTAAGACTCCTGCACTGCTCAAGGTCTCCTGCTTTCTAACCTTTCCTCCCTCCATCCTCCCTCCCCTTCTCTGCCTGTGATTGTGGATCGAGATAAAATATCCCCGCTATTACTTTCCCTTGCCATCATGGATTCTAACCCTCTGAACCATAAGATGATTAAATAGTTTCTTTTTTAAGCAGTCTTGGTTATGTTGATTTAGCACAGCAATAGAAAGGTAACTAAGACCCCTTTTTGTTTCCTATGGTGTCTGCATGTATGGGATGTGTGTGAGTGTGGACATGCACACAGAGGTCAAAGGACAACTTCAGCTAGTTCTCACCTTCTACCTTTGCATTTGGAGGCAAAGTCTTTTGCTATGATGTGTGCTTCAGGATAGCTGGGCCATGAACTTCCAGGAGATTTTTCTCCTGTTTCCACCACCTATAGGTTCTGGGGAACCAAACCAGGTAACCAGGCCTGTATGGGGAGTGCTTTTATGCTGGCTAAACCATCTACCTGACCCCAGTTGTCATTCTCAACCTAATCTGGTAACTAAGTAATGAACCACTTAACAAGATAATGGTCTCATTAAATTGCATCTTTATAAAAGCAATCTAGTTTTTATAAAATATATTACCTTTTAGGAGTTACATTTTTCTAATTATAAAACTACTTACTCATCACAAAAAATAAAAATTATAGTATTAACCAGAAATAACCTCTGAAAAAACTCCATGTTTTTTTGCCCATTTGATCTTTTTATGAATCTCTTTGGAAGAGGAACACAAACTGATTTTAATTCACCCCATTGTTAATGTTTTCTATTGGTTAATTAATTAGTTAATTCATTAATTTTTATGTGTATGGGTATTTTGTCTGTCTTTTCATCACTTGTGTCTGGTGCTTGTGGAGGACAAAGTCTTTTCTATCCTGAGATCAGTGAAATAGTGAATGGACTTAAACACACTGTAAGTCATTATGTGAAGGCTGAGAATTGAACCCAGGTCCTCTGGGAGAACGGCAAGTGATCTTAACCCACACCCCGAAACTCTGCTGTTTTGATATGTACTTAAAGGACGTTTTAAAGGACAACATATCCATACCTTATGGATCTAGCATATTATCACTTCTTTTTCAAGCTGCATGGAATGAATGTTTTACTATTGTTGTATTTCTGATAATTATTATAAGAATCAATTACTTGCTCAACCGTTATGATTTGTTTACACTGATAAGCATCTATATGTTCATTTTATTCTGGCAATGCATGAGGGTCTGTATCTTACCATACTCTCACACAACTTAGGTCACCATACCCTCACACAACTTAAGAATTTATTTCTTGGGTTTATCCCAATCTTGGCCAAAATGTTACATATCTCAGTATTTTCATACGTATCATTTTATTGGTGAGGGGATAAACTTTTACATTTATGACTTAATTTTGACACATTCCCTTTTAAGGTCCTTGGCCATTTTTTTCTACTGTGTTTTTTAAGGAGACAAACCTATCCATATCATATTTGTCACAGATTGTCCTGTTGTGGCCCCAGCTTCTTCTGTTTGCTTATGCCAGTATTGAGAGACAGAAAATTTTTAAAATAAGCTCATCAAGATTTTCCGACGTGAATCTTCCCAGGTTTTTGTGCTTACAAAGTCTTTTCTATCCTGAGATCAGTGAAATAGTGAAATATTTATGTATATTTTCTTCTGTATTTTTAATGGTTGTTCTTTTTCTTTACTTTACTTTTAACTAGACTACACTCACCAACAGGTTCATAGTACTTCGTAGGCATGTTTTAAAAATTCACTTTGTCATCTCAGCAGCCCTTTGAAGGAGGGAGAGAATGCTATTCCCGAGCTTACAAATGAAGAGGTAGCATGAAGCTAGACAGAAGCATGTTTAGACGTGTGGCTAGATTTTTGCTAACTGAAAACAGTACTACTATTTACTGAACTTCCAAGTCATTCTTTATAATTTGGATGTTCCAGTTTTACATATTCTTTGCATAAAAATAATATTGAAATATAAAACAGGAAGAACGACGTGGCCAAAGATGTTATGTCTCTATTTACATGATGCTATGTCTCTATTTACATGTCTAATGTCTAATAGGTGCCTCCTGATGCATTCTGCAGTATTGTAATTCCTTGGAAAAGATAAGCCCTACCCGGCAGTTCCTAGTTAGCCAGACCTTGGTGGTTGAAGACTGTGCTTTGGGAATTGGGGAAGAACTCAGTAGGCACACTGAGTATGGTGGTACCATAGTAGCACTTAATGATATATTTTGTGTTGGAAATGTGGTTACTTTAAAATATTATTCATATGACTGTGATGCAGTTTCATAAATAAATGAATAACCATAAATTCCTTAGTTATGATTTCTATTAAAAAACAATGCAGCCACACGTGTCCAAGCTGTTTGCATAGTACAGGGGGCATACAGAGAATGGAATGCGTGTGGATGACTTCTCCCTGTGTGCACCGACCTCTGGTGTGCCTCTCTAATCTCCTTTCTATGGGTTAGCTTTACCCTATTCTCCTACTATTTTGCTTTTAATTTTCACTTAAAAGAAGTGAAACTCAGTGTGCATACGTTTCTGTGTTTAATTCACAAAAGTTGTCTTTCCCACTGTACTCTGGAATACCAGCCTTAGTGCCTAAGGGCAAAGGTCCTATTGACCTCTGAGAAGCAGGGTTCTAGAGTATAAACTGCGGGACTGGTTCTTGGAAGTGAATCCCAGCTTAGCTCATTGCCAGGAGTAAGCTCCAAGGAGTTATGTAATTTCACTTTCCTTCAATTACCTTCTACTTCTAATGGGGGTATATCAGTCTCAAGGGCTTGTTATGGGTATCATGTGAGCTGATGTATGCAAAATGTTTAACTTGTTCCTGATCCACCGTAGGCCAAAAATTCTAGCTCCATTCGTTGAAGTCTATGACAGTTATGAGATCTGTAGAGAACTCCACTGGAATTTTCGTGTTTTTTAAAGTTTTCTCTTCTTAAACATTTGTTAGTTAAAGCCCATTCTTCCCTTTCTAGCTTGTTTCCTTTGCAGAGCCAGGGCTAAGAAAATGGCTGTCATCTTTCATGTGTGATTAGCTCACTTGAGATGGCTTTGCTCTCAATTCCTTTGTCTTCTGGTAAGTCTGTAAGCACTGACATTAATGCTGTCGACCCCTCCTCCTTTGCTGGATTCCCCCAACCGTGTGCATTCGCATCCCGTAAATGTATAGATTTTCCTTCCTCCTTCTCTTCACTGTGTCAAGGGTCAACATTTATATTCTGTGCCACAGATAGGCAAAATGTGTGGTCTGGGCATGGGGGGTTTCCAGCCTTCTTGCCAGCTGTTACCCACAATGCCTTTCTCTTGAAAGCATCCCTCATCGCAACTTTATCTCCCACTAAGATCGGCTTACCAACTGCCCCACTCTCTACTGCAGGCTAAAGGTCTCCCTCCTGACCACACCACTAACACCATTCTTTCTGCATGCTTGCCAGGGGCACCTACTCCTGTGTTTGCTCTTCTCCCTGTCATCCTTTGTGGCCTCTCTCAGCTCCCCCTGGAGACTTGGTAACCAGTTGCATTTTATCCAGCCTGTCCACAAGCTGTTCTGTCAGTTGAAGGCTGGCCTTTCCCGGGGCACCCGCTCAGCAGCAGACATCTAATGTCAGTGCACATGGCAAAGAGAAAGTAGTCTGTGTCCAAAGATACTCTGAGCATTTTGAGTGTTCTTCTCAGTCCTTTGATACAAATTTCATTTCATCTTCCCTTCACAGGCTTCTAAAGAGTTGAGGATTTTGAATTGGAAAAGGATTCTCACCTTGTCTATTCTTAGTTATAAAACATTCTGCCTTTGGGGGAAAAATACACATATATACATGTGCATAAATGTATGCGGATGGAAAATGTTTCCAGAGTTAAATATATGAATTTTGTTTATTTGGATTAATCCTTTTGCCAGTGAAATTATTATTACCTTACAAGCATACAGCATGATAGGTTTATTTTGATTGTTAGTGAGAAAATGGGGCAGAGAAAAAATATCTGGCATAGTCTAAATGTAGTACTGAACACTGTGTTCAAAATAGCAAATGCTTGGCGCTCAGAGTAGTATTGAAAGACCCTGTCCCAGCATCATTTACCTCCTCTCCAAAGCCTTTAGTCCTCTGACCATTTCTGGTGTTTCTTCATAGACACATAGTCCTTCTTTGTTGCCACACCAACCAATGGTGTTCATCCATTTACAACTTCAGCCTATTTCCTGCCCACCAGAAAGTCCACATGGCTCCCTGGTCACCTACTTATCCATGTTTGCAGTTCCTAGCTTTTACCTTTAGCACCAGGAGAGAAGGAAACCTCCCTCAGTCCAGTGACATCACCATATTTCCTATGCTCGAATTTCTTTAATTGTTCCTTGCTTCTGTGACACAGGTCCGGTCAAGGTCCATAACCTGCATCTGGTTGTTAATTCTCTTAATATCTTTTAATCCATAATATCTCACCCTCTCCCTTGGTTTTTCATAAAATTAAATCCTGTGCAGTTTCCAGACCAGAAGCTCCAGGCCACAGTCTGCTTGGTTGATTCGTCTGATTGTTTTCCTGTGATCCCATTTAGGTCAAATTTTTCTGGCAAGAAAGGAGGATGGGTGTCTTTGCCTGTATAACTCTGTGTCATATCAGAGTACACTCTTTCAGGCCGTTGGAAACAGTCCTGGTAATGCCAAGCTGGACCGCTTGGTTAAATGATGACTGCCGGATTGCTCCACTATAAATGACAGGTTGAAAAGTGTTTTCATTTACTATGTAATTGCTATTTCGGTCCACTCATTACTTGTAATAAAAAACTAAGGCCGAAGCTATTGTACAGAAGAACTAAGCTAATCAGTTGCAAATTCTTTGGGCTGATTAAAGTTAAATATAGAATTGGGTGGGTTTTCTGTCATGAGCATGTGGTCACAATAGAGGCAGAACGCATCTTGGTTCACATGAGAGGAGGATTGAATTCACTGACATATAGAGAAATGACAGTCCATTTTTGATGGGCTGGGTTTTAGTCAATTTAATCTACTTCTCATTGGCTGACATTCAGCAACAATGGAGTGTAACTAACTAGCTAGTTAGTTAATGTTACAACTAACTAGTGTCAGTTGTAAAGGCCTCGGTCTGTTTCTTGATAGTTCTTGTAGCCATGGCTCCACGTCAGCAAATCTTTTCCCAAGTTCAATTCTCAAGGTAATATCTGCACCCCCATGCTGATGCTGGTCCTCCACAATGTGCTTTAGTCTTTATTCAGGATTCTTGCTTCAATGATTGTTCCAGGGACTTTAGAAGATGCTGTCTTCTCATCCCAGCCTCCTTTGACTATTTGTTTTCCTACTCTTCTGATACTGACTTTTATATTCCATTGTTGCTTAAATATTTACTTCCTGGTTCTTGTAACACACACACACACACACACACACACACACACACACACACACACATACGTGTCCTTTAACTCAGTCTGTTGTCTCTCATCCAGTTGACTTGAATAGTGTTCAGCTCTGTGTCCAATAATCCATTGCCTTATGCCATTTTGATTATGCTTGCCTGCAACCCGTGCCCCTTGGTGCAGGGGTTATGTTCTTTGGAGAGCATTTTTCTGCTTCAAATTCATTTCATACCTTCTCAACTCTCCTGCTGGAAGTAGCTTTTTCTAAGAGTGCTGCTCAGGTAACCCTACTTGTGAAAAGCACATCTTGTGAAAAACGCTAGAAAATAAGTATGCACAACTGCATACAATTTACGTGTTAAATTGACATGGTCTCCCTTACAGGAATTCAGCACAGCATGGACACTTCCTTACCTATGCAACCTCATGCTTTTTTTCATTGCTTATATTTGTCCTACTATGCCACGGTACATGGTGAACAATGTTAGGATTATGACACCAGAATTCTAAACTTCTGGTCAAAGGTGAGTGGTTTCGTCAGTGAAGTTATATTTAACAACACATTAGATGGTTCTGTAGCTGTGTTTTGGTTGTCTTGAAACCACATTGTTAACTTTGTATGGTGTGAGGGAAGTGTGAAGGTGGCAGCCACTTCAGGAGGGCTCAGCATTGATGAAGTGTCGTCATTATAGTTAGGCATTCATTAAAGGCAGGCTTTTTACGTCATCTGTCACTTGCAAATACCAAATGTAGCAATAACAGATTACATTTCATTGTATGTTCTCAGGGCTACATGAGTGGCATGAGAAAGTATTCCTGGACTTTTTATAAATCACAGGTAAAATATGATAATAGGAAACGGAAGAGCGAGTGCATTAAGATCTTGAATGTGGATTTAGACCAACACAGATGTGAATCCAAATGCAGGCATTTGTTACCTGTTTGACTTTTGGCAATTTAGTCACCCTATCTGAGCACCAGCTTCTATGTCTGTCAAGGTAATGAGCTGAAAAGGCATGCAAAGCAGGCCCTGGGATTCTTAGAGGAAGCTGACTGGGAAAAGGCCTCAGAAATAATGGTAATTAGAGGGGGTCTTTAGTATCCTGGTTGCAGAAATGGCAGTATCCTTGGGATTCAGCCATGGAGATGCTGCACCTCCAACCATGCGGGTGCCTGTGTCACAGAGAATTGCCAGGAGTCCAGTTCCCAGGGCACACCATCTGTCAGTCCTGGCTGGCTTGCCTGGGGCAGGAGAGGTGTTTGTTTTGGTAGGATTATTACTACAGGCAAGGAGTGGTTACCAAAGAATTGAGGTGGGAGTGGGTTAGTGATCCAACCAAACAGATCTACTCTGTGGTGGGACTAGGGAGATTGGTAATCATTCCTGTGTACAAGCCTGTGTATGCAGAATGAGTATAGGGAGGACACGGACAACTTTTCAGAGCCAATTCTCACTTTCTGCCAGGTGAGTTGCTGAGATTAAATTCTGGTTTTTAGGCTTGGTGACAAACGCCTTTGCCCACTGAGCTACCTTGCCAGCCCCTGGGTGTTTTTTATTTTGTTTTGTTTTTTGTTTGTTTTTGTTTTTGTTTTTGTTTTTGTTTTTGTTTTTTGCATAGGATTAAGCATACAGACTGTTTTTGATGGCCTTCAAAACCCTTTGGTACCCATGTGTTTTCTCCAGTTGTATCTGTACAAGGTCTTCCACCTTTCATGCCTTGCCACTATGGTCTCAATGCCTCCCTACCTACCCACCTCCCTGAAGTAGTGTCATGTAATTAAGTCATCAGTCACATGTGTCCACATGAGTACCTGTAAGAAGTATCGATGGACTGTGTCTGTGGTGGTTTGAATACACTTGGCCAAGGGAGTAGCACTATGAGGAGATATGGCCTTGTTAAAGGAATCGTGTCACTGTGGGGATGGGCCTTGAGAGGCATTCCTCCTAGTTGCCTGGAGTCATTCTTTTCCTGTTTGCCTTTGGAATAAGATGTATACCTCTCATCACCTCCAGTGCCATGCCCGTCAGGATGCCACCATGCTTCCTGCCTTGATGATAATGGACTGAACCTCTGAACCTGTAAGCCAGTCCCAATTACATATTGTCCTTTGTAAGAGTTGCCTTGGTCATAATGTCTGTTCACAGCAATAGAAACTCTATGACAATGTCATTATTTCTTTTACCCAAGCCTTTCCCTGTGAAGACCCAGACAGAACTATCAGGCTTCCCCATTTTACTCTGGGCCTTGTTAACTAATCAGAAGAACATAAGATTACTGTTGTTTGTGAAATTTTCCTGAAAATAAGAAGTAATGAACCCTGATTTAAAAAATAAATGACAAGGTGGCTTAATTGTCTCTTCTGAAACAAAAGTAAAGATAATCTGAAGGAAGAAGGATGTTGTACCTCCTAACTGTGTGCTTGTCCTCAGTAGAAGATAATCTAGAAAGAGCTTTCAGTCCATCGTTAGCAAAGAACTCTGGGATGCTAATGGGATCCTCATTAGGAGGTAGATATCACAAGGGTTTAATCAATGTTTTTGATCAGTGCTATCAGTCATGGATCTCAGAAGCTTTCTGGAATTTTTCCCCATAAAGATAAACAAAAACAAAACAAAAAACAAAAAACAAACAACAACAAAAAATAAAATCAAACAAGAACAAGAACAACAACAAAAATCTAAAACAAAGTTTCTAGGGCTGAGAAGATGGCTCAGTGGGTAAAGTGCTTGCTTCATAAGCATGATCTCCAGTACCCACAAAATGAACCAGATGTGGTTGTAGATTCCTATAAACAGCAGTAGGAATTGCTGAAAGGATGGTCACAGAGGCTTGCTTGGCTGGGAACTCTAAATGAATATGTGACTTCGGGTTCATTCAGAGACCCTGTGACATAACTAGGCAGAGGATTACAGCTGAGTGAGAATTTGGGGGACAGAGCCACATGGGAAGAGAAGGGAAGGAAGAAAAGACAGCAGAAAGAAAGGTGGTTACAAGCCTTGGTTACAAGCGTCTGGAAATGCCTTTTGCAGTTGTAATGTAGCTTGTTTGATAATAGGTTTGGGAGAAGATGGCGTTGCAAATGACAGATGTTTGTTGAGGAATAGGTTTTGGGTCTCTCAGGTAAGGTGATAAGCATCACACTGGCTGGGTGCTGCCTTGCTTAATTTCACTTTACCCATGTACAAGTAAGAATTTAGGGAGGGGACCTGTCCAAATTCACAGTGGAGGCCCCCTCTGAATAAGTTTAACTGCAAAATTTACCCCATCATCCATCAGCCCATCAAATCTACCACAAGCCTGACACCATCTTTGACTGGGTAGTTAGTCTGCTTTGCTTTTTTTTTTATGTCTGGAAGAAGGAAATAAATACATTTATGAATTTTAGGTGGATTTCTTTTCCTCATGTGTAGGGCTGTGGAGCTGAACTTCTTGCGTCCTTTTCATTTTCCCCATGACTTTTGTGAGATAGGGTCTTTTCTAAACTGGAGCTTGGCCCATTTTGTCTAGGCTGGCTGCCTAGCAACCTGTTTTTCTACCTCCTCCTCCTCTCCTATGTTGGAGTCATGACTGTGCTCCCATGCTCAGGCTCTACATGGGTGCCAGGTATCTGAACTCAGGTCCACGATCAGCAAGTGGTTTTTTCACTAAGACAGCCCCTTACCCACCTTCCTTTCCATTTTATGAATTCTGTTGTTTCCCTTTCTGGCTGTATAACAACACATATCCAAACAAATGGGGACAATAAATGCCTTCCGGAAATTGTGCAGGGATTAGAAGATCTACAAACCTTCAGAGGTGATGGCATGTGCAGAATTAGGCTGTCGTATGCTCAGGTTGCTTTAAGTCCTTCTGGTGGTATCATTTGCTACATGCTACTTTAACTTTCATCTTCAAACTCAAAGATCAAAATTTCCTTTGCAGCCCATTGAACACACTGCAGTTGGCCCTTTTCATCAGACTTTGGAAAATTTGTGTAAGCCAAATAACAACTAAATTAGATCTCCATAATCAGGTTTACTATAGGACAGAGCAGCTACGCGGCCATGACACTAACAGGAAACTACTACAGCCTTTCACAAGTTCGTTTTTAAAATTAATTTTCTCAGTGTACTTCAATTTGCCACATTTCTTACTTGTCTAATCTATTGATTTCTCACTTGTGGTTGTGTGTGCCTCCACTCCAGGATTAAGTCTGTCTTCGAACCTCTAAAAGTTTCCTGAGGCTCCTCATATCAATGTATTATATTTGGGTGTCCTTTCATTAGCTATGTCATTTAATGATGTCATAATTACCAAATGGCTGGGATATATATTGGGTTTGGAACAAAGAGGAACTTGAATTGCTGGGTGCCACTATTCAACCACAAACATAAGAGTGGGATTGGTACGAGTGGCTATGAGCATGGTTAAATAGCAAGTATGCTTATAGACTGAGAAATCCCAGTATAATTTATTTATTTCCTTTATTATTTATGCTATGGGTTGTTTATTTGTACAGTAAAACTAGCCTTACTCTACAATGTAATCCATAAAAACCACATAGAGTGCGACTTATTTTCCCCTTCTTCCAAACGAATGCTACATGTATTTCTTATGAATAAAATGAATGAAAGTTTAATGCGGTTAATTTTTTCAGATACAAAAGCATAAAGAAAGTAAAAGAAAAAAAAAAGAGACTCTTAATCCTATTGCCAAGAGGGAAAAGTGTTAATCTTTGAAAATGTTTTGTTTTATTGTCATGGTCTAGGCTAAATTTCCATATATGATGTGCAGTTAATTCCACTTCTAACAGTACAGAAGCATTTCCTTCCCACCTAAATATATTCTGAGATTTTTATTTTCAGTGCTTTGGTTACAGTCCATTGATTTTCCTGTTTATAGTTACTTTACCTGGCTTTAAGTCTTCACTTCTGGTACATGCTGTTTCATGGTACAGATACTGGAGCATTTGCTCATTTCTTGGGAAACCAGCTCATTGTAAGATGCACAGACAGGGACGGTCTGCAGAACACACGGTTCACGCATTTACCTGGTCTACAGGGAATTTGTATCTATTTGATCACATATTACTGAATAGCTTTTTAAAAGTTTATTTTTACAGATTTATTTATTTTTATATTTTTCTGTATGGGTGTTTTTCTCTCACAGTATGCCTGTGCACCACCTGTACATTTGGTATCTGAAGACACTAGAAGAGAGCATTAGGTCTCCTGGAACTGGCAGTAGACATTGTCGTGAGCTGCCATGTGGCTGCCGGAAATCAAACTTGGGTCATCTGCAAGAGCAGTCAGTGCTCTTAACCTCTGAGCTATCATTCCAGCCTCCCTTGAACAGCTTTTGAGAAAGCCTACCATCCCATTTTCAGTTGAGAGGAAATCAATGGTCAAATAAGCAGTTCATGCAAAGCCTCAACTGAGGGAAATATGGAGCTCACAGTGTAATTTTTCTCATTCCAACCTTTTTGCACAGAACCATTCTAGTCAATTCTATTTGTTGTTTTCTTCTTCTCTGTATAATTGAACATTATGCCACAATCTACATCTGA
This sequence comes from Rattus rattus, assembly GCF_011064425.1. NCBI lineage: Eukaryota > Metazoa > Chordata > Mammalia > Rodentia > Muridae > Rattus > Rattus rattus. The sequence continues at coordinate 80,575,332 of NC_046165.1, read as the reverse complement.
ATAGGAATAACTTAGCCATGGTCTTGAGAAGAATCACCTTAGTGAACTTCTAAGTTGTGTTCATATTTATAACAGGCATATCATATGTAGTTGTCAATTTGGAACATATAAATACACCTGTGTCATTAACACAGGGCTCTTGTTAGCCATTTGGCTTCACACTACTTAGTTAGTGCCAATGAATTTAGGGTCTAGTAGTCAGCCCTATAAAGTACTCACCACAATGATTGTTACACAGTAGCAATACAACAAGAAAATGATAAACAATTAAATGATGCCTATGTTAATGAGGCATAGCATTAGTAAGAGAAATGTGTTAAAAAGTAAGACATACATTTTGCTTCCCAAAACTTTGTAGGAACCACAGAGGGTTCAGACTTAAATGCATGAGAAGAATATCTTAAGGTCAGGTAATTTTTCCGCTTTAATTAAGTGGGAAACAAGGAGATGAAGGAGAGATTTGTATCACAGTTGCCATGGTAAGGGTCATGCAAGCTTTGCTTTGTGTGGTTATCCAGAGCAGCTCCTTGGAGAAATAGGTAGTATCAGTCTGCAGTTTCTTGTTCATCATATTCTTTATTCTTCAGACATCACTGAACTACATTGACTTAGGGGGAGCTTCTGCGTCCTTAGCAATCTTCCTCTAGTTGTGTGTTAATCATTGAGAATCATTGTGTAGGTATTGCATTGCTGCTCTCCTCCTATGTTCTCAGATCTAACAACTTTAGGGAGAACAGGTTGTAGATGTCTACTGAGGGTAACAATTACCATCCGTCCTTTTCCTGTCTGTATTACTAAAGTGATCAAAGAAAGTCATTTTTCACATCACTGAAAAGCTAGAACAACTTCTTTCTCTGAAGTCTTATTATATGTCTACTCACTGACCTGTCAGTCACATATTGTTATAACTTTTGTTTGCATGTTCATTTGTATGTACCTTATCAAAGACAGTCAACACACACACACACATACATACACACACACACACACATACACACACACACACACGGAGGAAGGGAGAGAGAGAGAGAGAGAGAGAGAGAGAGAGAGAGAGAGAGAGAGAGAGAGAGAGAGAGTGAGTGAGTCTGGGAGGAAAGGGTTTATTTGGGTTAAACTTCTAGATCACAGTCTGTCATTATAGCAACTCTGGACAGGATCTCAAGTACAGGTGAAACCTAGAGGCAGGACCTGATATAGAGGCCATGGGGGGTTGGTGCTTTCTGGCTTGCAATGCTTGACCAAAAGGCTCTTCATGAGAGTGAACCACAGGACAGAGTCTTTATTGGTCTGTTTTAGGATTTCATTTGCCGGTGAAATCAATGGAAATCTCTTCACCTTAGCCTCAGGTATACTATTTAAACATGGGCAAAAAGCTACTCTCTTCACCAAAATATCACAAGAATGATCTCTAAGCAACATACTATAAGATTTCCTTCTCTGAAACCTCTTGAGCCAGGTCCTCACAGTTCAAATCACCCTTAGCACTACTGTCTTCCATGCTCCTACTAAAATTGCCATTAAGCCTCACTTAAAGCCTTCAGCTCGGGCTGGAGAGATGGCTCAGTGGCTAAGAGCACCGACTGCTCTTCCAGAGGTTTTGAGTTCAATTCCCAGCAACCACATGGTGGCTCACAACCATCTGTAATGAGATCTAATGGCCTCTTCTGGTGTGTGTGAAGACAGCAGTGTGCTTATATATAATAAATAAATCTAAAAAAAATATTAAAGCCTTCAGCTCCTTTTCTAATCCATATTCCCAAAATCCATATTCTTCTAAATAAAAATGTGGTCAGGTTTATCACAGCAATTGCATAGTCCTTAGTTCTTTAGGGTCAGAGAACTGATGGAACGAATCTCTCTCTCTCTCTCTCTCTCTCTCTCTCTCTCTCTCTCTCTCTCTCTCTCTCTCTCTCTCTCTGTGTGTGTGTGTGTGTGTGTGTGTGTGTGTGTGTGTGTGTGTTTGGAATTTGTTGGAATAATTGACAGGCTGCTGTCCAACTAATCCAACAACTGTCAACTGTGAATAGAATGTCCATGCAGCTGGGTGTTTTAGCTGATCTTTGGTAGAAGCTAAACCCCAAACAAATACGCTGCAGCGGATGTGCTGGCAAAGTGAGTGCAAGCACGTGAAGAATTAACAACCCCTTTGTTCTTCCATTGTCCTTATATAGGCTTCCATAGAAGAAACGGCCCAGACTAAGGATGCACTTTCAGATATGGATTAAAAGTGTGTGTCCATCTGTTTCAAAAACATGTATCATCTTACTTCAAGATCTAGATCAGAAGCCTGTGTCCTTCAGTCTCAAGGTCCAGGTCAAAGGCATGTTGTCTTCCTGCCTTATAATCCTGATTGCAGGTGTGCCCTCCATATCTGGATTGAGGTTCTTTCCAGATATAGTCAAGTTGACAACTGGGAGTGTGTATTTTACTCCTATAAGGGCTGTGTGTTCATAAGAGTAAATGAGGAAAACATATTATTACTTTATTACATTTCCAAGTGAAGAAAGCGATGACTTGGACATATGTAGCTTTGTGGCATTTCTTCTTAATGTGAATATTAGAAAATTTTGTCTTAATAGAACAGATTTCCAGGGAGCTGAAACATCACCTGAGGTATTGGCTAAAATGTCAGATAGGCAAAGCCTGACTCCTCAGTGCCAGGAATTTTGATTTAGGAGATTGAGATAAGAAATAGGAATTAGAATTTCAAACAAAGCAAAGCCCTTTAGGTAACATGTGATGCACACACAGAAACAAGATTAGAAAGACAATGTCCCAGACAGTGGAGATGTACACACATAATGCACACCAGTTAGTCATGATTGGACAACCTTGTGAAAACGTGGGTTAGTTTGTACCATTGAATTTCAAGGAAAGAAAATTCTGTAGAAGTGAAATTTATAGGATGCTATTGTAATCAACATAGCCAGTACATGAATTACTGTTCAATTTTTATATTTATGTACCCATAAATTTATATAATATAATTTTATATTATATAAATTATATAAGATAAACAATGGCTGCCTACAAGATGCTATCAAGGAACATTAAGTATGTATTGAAACCTTGCCCTTTGCATCAAACATTTTTTGAGTCATCTTTATAAAGGGTAATGAGTAATGTTTTCTTGGGGCTAAACTTATTTTCCAGAATGCCTTATTCTTAGAAGTGTGAGTCAGTTTTTTGATCACAAATTTTACAAGTTTTCCTGTAAGCACTTTTGGCTCAAGGAATCTATTTCAGTTTGAGTCAGCTCAACAAATTGGAATATCACCTGTTATCTGCCAAGCCCTATATTACTTGATGGGGATGATGCTTCAAAAAAGCAAGTACTTGTATGATATTTACTGGAGATCAGATGCTGTTAACACCTTTATAGTCCTTCAGTTGACCCAGAGAATAGAATACCAATCTGCCACTTGGCAAAGTGACACTATGAGGACTTTGCTGGAGGATTTCAGTTCACCCAAATCTTATAAAACTCTGTTAAGTTTCCGTCCCTATGTACCAAATAGCAGCTTGGCTGAAAGAAGTGAACTTCTTCATCTAAAGGGGACTCAGGATCTAAGCTTAGCAGCCTGTTCATGGTATCATCACTCTTTTTTCTTAATTAATTAAATATTATTATAGCATTTCTCCCTCTTTTTCCCCCAATCCCTTCCATATCAGTTCCTATGTTTCCCAAATTTATGGCTTCCTCTTCTTTAACCATTGTTGTTTTGTACATACATACACACACACACGCACACACACATACTCAAAGAGAGAGAGAGAGAGAGAGAGAGAGAGAGAGAGAGAGAGAGAGAGAGAGAGAGAAATTCTATGTGGTCTTGGCTCCATGTATATGTTCTTTGAACTGACCATGTGGTCTACTAACCAATCAGGAATTCATTCCTATGGAAGACTTATTCTCCCTCTCTCAGCAGTTATTATTTGCTTATAGTACTTCATCTGTGGGTTGGATCCTATGATATAGCCCCAGGCTACACTGGGATGTCAACTGTTGCTGAACTTCTGCAGGTCTTGTTTGGATTGTCTTGTTACCAAGACATCAAGTAATTTTGCTGTCACACCTAGAAGACACAATCTCACTGCATACATCCTGAAACTCTAGCTCTGACAATTTTTCAAACACCATTTATTCTGCAATGTTCCCTGACCTTTGAGTGTAGGATTGTTTTGAGAATGAACAAATTGTGCTTGTGCACCCCATGGTCAGTTGTTTCATGAATTTTTTTTTTTACTGACTATGGCTTTTGATAATGGACTTCTTCTACTTCTTTGATGAGGGGTGAGTTCTTCTCTTATCATAGGATGCGGGGATGAATTACATTGTTTTATTAAAGTAATGATAATAGGTCTGTCTCTAAGATTCAAAGCCTCCCTAGCCATGTGTATGGCTAGGCATATAGTAGCAGGCATGATTTCTCTATTAGGTGGGCCTTGAGTACAATTAAACAAGGGGGCCAACCCTTGGGCCAGTGCTTCTGGGTTCTATAAGAAAGCAAGCTAAGAAAATCAAGGGAAGCAAGCAAGAGGCTTCGTTCCTTCCCAGCCTCTCCATCAGCTTCTGCCACTAGGTTTCTGACCTGTTTGAGAACTTCTCCTGGCTTGCGCCAATGATGGACTACAATGTGGTCCTACCATAAAATGTGGATGTTTAAGCCAAATAAACCAATTCTTCCCTAATTGTTTTTGGTCATGGTATCTCATCACAGTAACAGAAACCATAACTAGAATGTAATTTATGACTCTTGAGGGGAGCATTATCACGCCAAGTAATATCATGCGATCTAAACCACACAAGTGGGTGTGCACACAAACACACATACAGAGATAACAGACAGACAGGCACACACATATGCTCATGCACACTTACGTTATGTAGAAGAGGAGAAGATGTTTTCCAGAACACTTGGGTTTTGGTTTGTTCTGCAAGGCCTAGGTTTCCTTGGAGATGGAGTCCTAATGATCCTTGGCCACAGACAGCCTCATGCTGCCCACTGTTGACCAAAGGTCTTTGATAAATGATCTTGAATAGACTCATGTGGCTACTGTTCATGAGGAACTGAAAATTTAACTGATGTTATTTAATTTAAATAGTTAACTTTAGTGATGGCTATGGTATTGAAGAGTGCAGCTACAAAAATTTTCACTATAGCTGGCTACTCTCACTTGAAGCCTTACTACTTTGTAATGGTATTGCCTAGGGTTTGAGCCTGTTGCTGCCAATGTACCATTTCTACTGATAGGTAGCACTGAGCTCTGTGGTTTCCTTTGGGACTTAAGGATTTAATTCAGACACATTTAAATAAATATGCATGCACTGATATGTAAATCTATCAAAAACAAGTACGGCATTTCATTAATTTTATTTATTCAAAATATATTCTGTGTAGTAGAATAATAGTTTATTTGAAGCACTTATTAGTAAATATTTCTTGGGTCAAATATTTCCTGTTGTAAATCCTGTGATTGACCTTTAAAAGCTGCTGTCAACAATAGGTAAAACAAAACAAAACAAAAAGCCAAGAGTGTCTATGTTCCTATAAAACTTTATTTATTAAAACAGATGTCAATGCCAATGAGATGGCTCAGACACTAACAGGCCTTGCCGCAAAGCCTAACATTCTGAATTCATCCTAGACCCCACATGATGGACAGAGAAAACCAACTCCTGTAAGCTGTTCTCTGACTCCACATAGATGTCTTGGCATGCATGTATGTCTACACACACACAAACAAACAAAAAAATAGAATAAGTATTTTAAATGCTACAAGCATACACATTAACAACAACAACAAAAGCAGATGGCAGTCCAGAGGTAGAGTAAAGAGGGTTTTCAGCTCCAGCCAGCCTGGCTTTCATAGTGCAATGGTGTCTTAAATATAAAAACGCACACATACATACATTCAACGTACATACACACACACACACACACACACACACACACACACAGGCTCACACTCACAAATGTCAAACATCTTTGGATATAGAGCCATAGTCTCCTAACCTAGAATTAGAGCCATATTTTCTGTCAATAATGAATAAATGTGTATGTTGTGTTAATGCTTAATTGCGTGCATGATTCTGAGAATTCTAAGCAGTCTGTTAAGAGTCATACTTTTGCGTGTCAATATCAATAAGAAGAGGTTTAATCAATAAATAGTAGCCAAGTACATAAACTATGATTGGTTCTTAAGAAAAAGAAGAGGAACAAGATCAAGAATGAAGGAGTACTCCATGTAGAAGAGAGCCTGGTCATCTGTGATTTGATATCCTAATAGCCAGAATGGACCAGCCCGATGAAGGACAATGGACAGAGATTCCTGGGTATGGGGAACCAAGAACAGAGACTTCTATGAAAAAATTACTTTATATTTTCACTACTGTCTAAAACATACACCAAGCTAGTGAGGGGTAAGTGTTATAAGAACAGTGACAGGAATGAGAACGAGCCACTCTATGCTCAATGACATATACCATGATGTCAGTAGTAAGACGAAAGGAGACAGTGGGAGAAAAAGAAAAGAAGTGGGAAATGATCTTTCATCTATAAAAAAGTTTTGTGTGGTAGTGACATTTCAGCATCTCAACATCATACCTACTTGCTCTTACTGTCCTCTATCCAAACAGCCCAGGTTTGGTATAGGCCCTGTAGAAACAGTGCCCAGAAAATTGTCCTTTTTCCCAGCTATCTGGTCCTGAACCCTGAGCATCTTAATACTGCAAAGAATTTCACTGTGCATGTTGTGGTATAGTATGTTTTGTCTTATTACTTCTTCATTCTTAAAGCCTCCATGCAGATTCCAAGATATCTGCTGGGCTATTTCAGATGTCTGTGATACAGAAGTTTCCTGAAAGTTTATTTATTCATAAATCTTGGATAAATGTCTGGCTATAACCAATTAAGGTCAGAGAGCAACTAGAGAGTTACTTTTTCTTTCCTCTCTATGTCTGGCTTGCCAGCAGGCAGCTTTACCCTCTGAGCCATTTCACCAGCCCCAGTTGGCTATTTTCTTTCTTAGAGCCAAAACTTTGTTTAAAAATGTACATTTAATATCTTTGAAGTAGATGTGTGTTTCATAGGTCTGAGTGAAATGGAATTCACTGGCTTTATTTGGAGGCATAATAAAGGTGCATGATATCGTTTAACTGTTTGTTCAACTTGCTAGTGCAGTGGAATACAAATATTTGACCTTCTTGACAAAGATGGATGGGTTGAAGCAACACACCATGATATCATTAGGCTGTCGAATAACATCGTTATTCATGATTACAAGGAATTATTCAGGTGAAATGGCAAACCTATCATTTGTGCAGAGAGAGTAATTGCACTGTCCTTGTCATTTCAACCCTTAGGTTGAACTGACTGTAAGATATGTGTATTTATTTTACTACAGAAATCTTTAATAGCCTAATTTAAATAAATGGAACCAATTGCAATTAGTAATTGAGCAAATCAGATCATATACACTCTTCTCCAAAGACGTTGGTATTCTATAAATCTAGAGAGACATTTTCATCATTTGTGGAATTTTTCATCCACGTGAATTAATTTTCAGTTTTGTAAAATTTCTTCACAGGTTGAAATATGGGCAAAGCAATGATTCATATAGAAAAATTTATAAGATACCTTACAATTAGAAAGATAGGGTAAGCATAATCATTTCTGATGACTTTCCATGTGTTAAAATGTTGTCATCTGAAGCCAAATTCAACACCTGATTTTGTAGCAAAAGTTTTATTAGAACACAGCCTTTGTTCATAGAGTATGGCTTGTTTCTTTGTTGCCCTGACAGGGTTGAGGACTTGTGACAGAGATGGAATGGTCAGTCTGCAGAGCCTAGATTAAAAAAAAAAAGGTTTATTTTAAGTGTGTGTGTGTGTGTGTGTGTGTGTGTGTGTATTTGTACATGTAGAAATACTTCTGGGACTTGAACTCTGGAAGAACAGTATGGGCTCTCACCTGCTGAGGCATCTATCCAGCCCTAGAGCTTGAGGTTTTACTGTCTGGTCTCTTAAAATTGTTTGCAACCCAACCCAGAAATTCCCAGTCTAGAGATTGTAGAAGGTCTCTTGTGAGAAATCTAGGGAAAGACACATGGGATGTGTGGTGCATGACCTCCCTTCTGCCATCAGCTTCTCCAGAAAATGTTTCTTTCCTGTCCATTGAGTTCATTTCCTTTCTTGTGTCCTGGTGTTCAGCACTCTGACTGCTAAGGTTGTAGCTTTACCACAGAGGGCTACTCAAACCTTTCTTTGCATTTCCTTAAGCTGGTCTTCATCCTTGGCTTCTTCAAATGCATTTTTTCACCTTGTCAAGTTCTGTGAGCAAAGCTCTTGAGCTAGTACCTATTAGGAATAGCATGAAATACATAGATCAACTGATACAGATTTCACATATTGAAGTGGTCTTAATTAGTGTTACTATTGCTATGATGAAACACCATGACCAAAGCAACTGGGAAAAAAGGTTTATTTGATTTATACTTCCATATCAGAGTAAGTTCATCATCAGAAAAAGTCAGGACAGGAACTCAAACAGGGCATGAACCTGGAGTCAGGAGCTGATGCACAGAGGCCATGAAGGGGTGCTGCTCACTGGCCTGCTCCTCATGTCTTGCTCTGCCTGTTTTCTTTTCAAACCCAGGACCACCAGACCAATGGCGTCACCACCCACAATGCACTGGGCTCTCCCACATCAATCACCAATTAAAAAAAACTAAATGGAACGTTGTCAGTGGCTTATAAATTTGGAAGAATTTGAGTGAGATTCTCATGTCTGTTGATTCATAAACATTAAATACAAAGCCCCATGGGGATTTTAAAATAATTTTGGAAAATATAAAAGAACACAGTGTTAAATGGGGAAGTCAACCAGTTTTTCTCTAAGGTCCCTCTTCCTGCCTCCTCATTTCTCTGTCTTCTTCTCTCCAGTCCTTTCTTGGGTGCTGGGAACAGAAGCCAGGGCCTCATGCATACTTGACAAGTACTCTACAATGATTTTTTCCCCTCAGCTATATGAATGATGTTACCTGAAATGTTATTTCAAAATGCTATTTGAAGATAGAAAAGTATTCTGGAAGCAGATCTTTGTGAAGGGTATCTGTACTATAACAAGACCAAATGCCTCTGGGTTTTATACTTTGAAATGATTAAGCTGATTGAGTCCATTTACCCAAAATTACAACTATTAAAGGTGTACTTGAGTACTTAGTCTTTTGATGTGAATTTTTTATGATTTGTCTATTACCCTTTTCTGTATCCCAAACAAACTTATAATAGAAAGTATGCCTTAATTCAAATGGAAATCTACACAAAAATGACTTGTTATTTAAAATAAATTCATTGATATCCTTTACCATCAATGACCTCAATTACTGTATAAAATGGCATAGAAGAACAGAATGGAAAGCAAACAGGATCTATCCATCTGCTGCATCAAAGAAACACACATTTACATAAAGAGAACATGGCAATTCTTAATATCTATATCAAATTCACAAGGGCACCCACATTCTTAAAAAAAAAAAAAAAAAGACTACTGCTTAAATCCTAAACGATGACTGTGGGAAAGCTCAACACCCCACTTTCGCTAAAGAATATCTAAGTAATTGGTCATCAAGAAAAAACTAAACAGAGAAATGCTGGAGCTAACTGACGTTATAAACCAAACCAACCTGACAGGTATTTACATCCAAAAGCAAATAATAATCTTCCTCTCAGAACCTCATGAAGAAGTCAAAGTGTCTTTATGTGCAGATGATATGACAATATGCACAGATAACCTTGAAAACCCCACTAGAAAATTCCTATAGCTGTTGAATACTTTCATCAAAGTAGTTGGATCCAAAATTATTTCATCAAAATCCTTAGCCCTCCTATATACAAATGAGAAATGGAGTAAGAAAGAAATCAGAGAAATAACACTTTACACAATAGGTTCTAATAATATAAAGTATCTTAGGGTAACTCTAATCAAGCAAGTGCAAAACTTGTGTCTCTCTTCACTTCTGATTTTTTCAATTTGGATAAAGTCTCTGCGTTTTAGTTAGTTTGGCTAAGGGTTTGTCTATTTTGTTGATTTTCTAAAAGAATAAGCTCCTGGTTCTGTTGATTCTTTGTATTGTTTTCTTTGTTTCTAATTTCAGCCCTGAGTTTGATTATTTCCTGACATTTGCTTCTCCTGGGTGTGTTTGCTTCATTTGTTGTTGTTTTGTTTTGTTTTTCTAGATACTTCAGATTCACTTTTAACTTGTTAGCATGAGAACTGTCCAGTTGCTTTATGAAGAAACTCAGTGCTGTGAACTTTCCTCTTAGCACTGTTTTCATTGAGTCCCATAAGTTTGGATATGGGGTGCTCCCATTTTCATTGAATTCTAGACAGTGTTTTATTTCTGGATTTATATCATCTCTGACTCAGTGATCATTGAGTAGAAAGTTGGTCAGTTTCCATGAACATGTAGACTTTCTGTTGTTTCTAATGCTATTGAAGTCCAACTTTAATTCATGGTGATCTGGTAAGGTACATGGGGTTATTTCACTCTTCTTGTGTCTGTTGAGGCATGCTTTGTGACTGGTAATATGGTTAATTTTGGAGAAGGTTCCATGAGGTGCTGAAAAGAAAATACATTATTTTTGTGTTTAGATGAAATATTCTACACATATATAGGCCCATTTGAATCAGAACCTCTGCTAATTTCATTATGTCTCTGCTTAGTTTCTATCTTGATGGCATGTCCATTGGTGAGAGTGGGGTGTCGAGGTCTCCCATTATTAATATGTAAGGTTCAATGTGTGATTTAAGCTTTAGTATTGTTTCTTTTATAAATCTGCCTGCCCTTTCATTTGCTGCATAGATTTCAGAACTGAGATGTTTTTCTGGTGGATTTTTCCTTTCATGAGTATGAAATATTTTTCTTTGTCTGTTTTGATTGCTTTCAGTTGAAAATCTATTCTATTAGATACTAGAATTGCTACTCTAGCTTATTTCTTGGATCAATTTGCATGGAAAATCTTTTTACAGTCCTTTATACTGAAATAATGACTACCTTTGTTTCTGAGATTGTTTCTTATATAGCAGAATGGTGGATTATGTTTATATATCTGTTCTATTAGCCTGTGTCATTTTACTGGGGAATTGAGTCCATTGATGTTGAGAGATATTAATGACCAATGATTGTCACTTTTTTATTTTGATGGTGATGATGGTGATGGTGATGGTGGTGGTGGTGATGTGTGTGTGTGTGTGTGTGTGTGTGTGTGTTGGTTTTAATATTGTGAAAATATTTATTTTATGTGTTTTCTTGAGTGTAGTTAGCCTCATTGGGTTGGAATTTTCCTTCTAGTGTCCTCTGTAGGGCTGGGTTAGTAAAGGTATTGATTAAATTTGGTTTTGTCATGGAATATATTTTTTTTTCCATTTACAGTGATTGAAAATTTTGCTGGTATAGTCATGTGGGCTGACATTTGAGGTCTCTTAAGATCTCTGCCCAGACCCTTCTAGCTTTCAGATAGAAATTAGGTGTAATTCTGATAGTTCTATCTTTATGTGATACTTGAACTTTTATCCTTGCAGCTTGGATTTAAGATCATCTTCTTGTGCTTCCGTTTTATTGGATTTTCAGGGTTTGTTATAGCAGAATAGCTGTACTTTTGTGGTACTCTGTTGCTCTAGATCTTGTTGACTGTGTTCTTATGCTGTTCTTTGGGCATCTGGTTTTCACCGGTGTTGGCTGGATGATCCTGATGGCAACAAGCCTTCTTGGGAAGGTAGAAGAAGTCATGGGCCAGACAACAGAGGTCACGGTACCCAACTCTTATGACTGTGCTGCAGGCAGATGCTACTGGCAAGGGATCAATGGGTATGTTCACAAGCTAGTTCTTCCGGTCTCTGGAAGCTTCCACAGTGTAGTAGGAGGCTCTTGAGAGTCTCAGAAGGGTTTTCAGGAACAAAATTCAGCCAAGAGATAGACAGGGACGCTCAGGGGACAGCACATAACTCTCCTCTGCAGGCTGTGTCCCAGGCAGGCTGACTGGGATGGCAGGTAGAACCGACTGGGTCATAATGACTTTTTAAATGACTGTGCTGTTGATTCTCAGAAACCCGAGTCTCATGTTTTGTTCAATAATTCATTATGCTTTTAGGTAAAAATCTAATAATTACTCTTAGTACATTAAAAAAATCTGCTATTCTAAATAGTTAGAATTTTAGACACAGTATCTCTATCTTCAATATTATCTCAAATATTGAACTCTGTATTCAATATTGTTCTAAATATTGAATTAAATGTTCAATATATATGAGGTGTCAAAGTATAGATATTTTTCTTTATGTCCATATTTTCAAATGTCATTTGGTAATGGCAATAAAATAGAGCATTAAACTGAAATTAATGCAATGATGTTGAAGGTGTGACCTAATTAAAATGCAAATGCAAGTGCAAGTGCAGTCCTTTAAAATTGACACTGCAGCTCAGATACTCAACAGCAAGACCATTGCCGGTTGATAATTTGATTTGACAAGTTCCCTTCACAAGTTCATTGCTTTAACCCCACAGCATAAGCATATATTGGCTCACATGGTAAGAAGAGAACTGTCAAAAAGAATCAGGAAGTTTAAGATGAAATTTAACGAGTTAGGATCTGCCTGGGTTTGTACATATCATACTTACTACAGAAATTTGGGAAATCCTGGCAGTAGTTCACACACACACACACACACACACACACACACACACACACACACACACACACACACAGTGTTTATGCTTGTATATATTTTAAGTCCAAATACAAATATTTGTATTTCAAATAAAAAACTTATAATGTAGATATTTTTGTCCACATTTATGATCCTTAAATAACTGCTTATTGTTTTCTTCACCCTCAACAGCTGCCCCCTTCCAGGCCTCTGGTAATATGCTCAAGTTTATTCCATGAAGGTTCCTCTTGTCACCAACTCTACAAGAAACAATTCTTGCTTGGTGTTTCTCCATAGAACTTACTTTCAAACTCTGTTTTACAGTATTTTTATTCCTGTGTGTAGATAATGATAGCTCAAGAATAGAGCATTTCTCTAGTACAAACTTAGATCAAAGGAAATATAGTTGGATCTCAGCAAGAAACAAAAGGATTGGGAAATTAAGTGAACCCAAAGTATCATTTGGATACATCCAACTTCTCTGCACAGGGCTTGTTAGGCTTCTCACCGTTAACCTTGTGTAATGCTTTAGACAAACTAAAATTGTCCTTAATTCATTTCTGGCTGCCATAGTGATGGAATTTTCCCTAAAAGTCCATGTGTTTACTTGACATTGTTGGGCAATGGTGGAACTTAGAGAGTTCTCCTACTGATCAGGTATATGGCCTTAAGGGGTGTCTCAGTTTGGGTTTTACTGCTGTGATAAGGCACCATGGCCTTGGCAACTCATACGAAGGACAGAAGCTATTTCACTGGGGCTGGCTTACAGTTCAGGCATAGCCAATTATCAACGTGGTAGGAGCATTTCAATATGTAGGCAGGCTTGGAATTGTAGAGATAGTTGAGGAGTTCTCCACTTGGACTGGCAAGCAGCCGGAAGAGAGAGAGAACCACTAGGCCTTCCTTGAGCTTCTGAAACTTAAAGTGCACCCCCAATGACACACATTCTCCAAAAGGGCTACACCCACTCCAAGACCACACCTCCTAAAAGTACCACTCCCTATGAGCTTATGGGGGCTATTTTCATTTACCCCTCCATAAAGCTGATAAATATTGGGATTCTAGCTCCATCCTCTTCCCTTTCAAGTTTTGATTATGAATTTATAAGAGGCTTCCATCCCCAACTCATCCTGGCCAGGATCAAGGCTCACTTAAAGCCTAAAATAACAAGAGTAAGATCAAGAGTCTTTGAAAGCATCATCTTAAATAGACTTCTGCCCTTCAAAAATTGACTTTCCTCTAGTATTCATTCTAATGATGGAAAACTAACTCAGTTGTTACTAAAAGTAACACTTACCAGTCTATTGAGCTAGGGATATACCTGAGGACATACTTCCAATCTGGATACCTCTACTTTTCCCAGTTATCCACATTTCTGATAACACCCCACAATCAGTGTAACTTGTATACCAAGTTTCCAGTGCTCAAGTGTGAGAATCACTCAGTTATTTGTCCTTGAAAATCATTAATACTGTACATGCTTTGTGTCTTTATTATGGTAAAAGCTGTGTTTTTTTTTTTTTTTTGCTGTCTGAAGTAATGCTGACTCGCCACATTTGCATCATGTGTTAAAATTGAATTTTAGGCAAGAATCAAGGGGAACCAGAGAGCTGAGCATAAGACCGTTTTTTTTTTTTTTTTTTAAGGACTATGTCAACTAGTCAATGGAAATAAGTAAACTACTTGAGGGAATATGGCACATTAATTCTAGGAATATTTAAGTCCACCATGTCAACGTTCCAGCAGGATATTTTTCGCAGGATAATAGCTTAGAGCAAAATTGTTTTGTATAAACAAGGCTAAAATATCTTTTGTTGGCAAGGGACTAGAAAAAGATTTTAAACTGACTGCACATGCAATGTTACTTTACGCAACCCCTTTTTCATCCTAGTATAGACATTCAAGCAAATATGATTAGAATGGAACATTTGGTCCTATTTCTATTGTAATAAATTGTAAGAAAATCAATAATAGCATTAAGACAAAATTGGTAACTTACCCAAAAAATATTTCAGCATTTATGTTAAAGCTTTCTTATCTCAAATAGCTGATGGTTATAAAATGAAACACGTTTAAATCCATGCTTAAAGATGATTAAAATATCATACAGACCCAAAGTACTCCAGCTGTAGCTGTTCATTAAATTGACCATTAATAACTTGTGATAAAAAGAATATTACTGCATTCATAAATTTTGTATGCAGATTTTATTAAGCTGGCATGTTATATGAATTGATTGTCTGACATCTTCTGGCTGTGGCCGAAGATAATGGCATTTCATGTGCATTGTCTATAATCCAAGAATTCTGATGGACTGTTTCTAGCTAGTTATTATGGTTTTGTTCTGGTCGGCTTTTCTTTCATCTAGTGTACAATTAGAAAATAGAATTACAGCTTTTCATATGAAGCACCATAAGGCTGGTTGTATCAGCATTTCTGTTAGAGCCATTCTTTCTGTGACGCTCTGGAATGGGGAAGAGTTGGTGGTAGTGTGCCTGGATAGGAAAGATTTCTACTTCCATTTCTACTGTCTAGTTTTAAGATTACAATTCAGTATATTTATGATTTAGTTTTCAAGTCTGTATTTGTCAATGAGTCTCTTAACCTGTTAGATTATACAGTGAATTCTGAACAAAATACAAATGGTAGCTTCAACTTCTGATCTAATACTTCAGCCAATGGCCATTGTTATGTCCATGGTAGAATTTTATTTGGATCTCAGTAGACCTCATGGCTTTCTAATGTGTGTCTAAACAAACAAAGGCAGCTTTTGACTTAATAGACTTCCTGTTCCTTCCTGGATTGCCTTCTACCCCACAAGCAACAGGAGTCTTGGGTTTTGACTATTTTTAAAGTTGCCTAGAGAGCTGTAAACAAAATATGCAGTCAAGAACTGATAGCTGTTACTAATGCCTGAATGAGTAGAAGGGGTGGTTTCTAAAAGAATTTTTTAATTAGTATGAAGAGTAAGAGATTTCACAATGACATTCTTATGTATCTCTGTCCCTTATTCTTTTTCCTTCTCCCTCACTACACTCCCATCCTTCCCTAATCTCTGGTCTTCTGTTCTTCCCCCCAGTAATCCTTTCTCTGCTTTCCTGTTAGAGGAATTACTAGCTTTTGAGGCCACTGAGGATGGAGCCCTCCTCCTTGGTCAGCTTTGGATCCCACTACCTATCTCTCTTGAGAAGACTAGAAAGGGAAGCTTGAGCTTTGCCCTTAGGATCTGAAGCACCATGGAGAAAGGTGGAAATAGCAGAGCTTTGATGGGTCCCGTTAAGGGAAAGCTACTCAGCCAACTAGATTGTGAGCAACCTCTAGAATTTAGGTGCAGCCATGGCCACACTCATGGCTCCTCTCTTAAAGAATTAATCCAAGCTGCGCTGTCAATCATCAACCAGGAGCTATCATCCCTTCCCCCATCTCACTCACCTGCAGGCATGCAAAGAAAATGTGAAGAGTATTTCTACACTTAGTGTGGCACTGAGCTTAAACTTCTCAGAAGCCCCTCCCATGGGGCCTCTGCCCTCCAGGTTTCTGCCTTAAAGGACTTCCACAGCTAGCCACTATTCTGAGTTTAAAAAAATAGAATGTATAACCTTTTCTTTCTTTCTTTCTTTCTTTCTTTCTTTCTTTCTTTCTTTCTTTCTTTTTTCTTTCTTTCTTCCTTTCTTTCTTTCATTCTTCCTTCCTTCCTTCCTTCCTTCCTTTCTTTCTTTCTTTCTTTCTTTCTTTCTTTCTTTCTTTCTTTCTTTCTTTCTTTCTTCCTTCCTTCCTTCCTTCCTTCCTTCCTTTCTTTCTTCAGATACTGTTCAAAAGCCTAAATTTATGTTCCTAACACTCTGGGTTTCTCTACCCTTTCTCTGATGCTTCCCCTTCTAAATCCCTGCCCCCCATGCAGCTGAATCGCATCCTCCATTACTGAACACAGTGCCTTCTGAGGATATAAGTCAACAGGCACAGCCTTTTGCCTGTCTCCTCTCCATCTCTCTCCGCCCAGCAGCGGTAGAGATTCACAGCTTGCCTACCCTGCTGTTGTTCTTTCAAACTAATAAAGTTGTCCTGGCGTGGCCTTTGGAGCCAATTTTTAAATTTTTTTATTAGTGAGACTAAGAACCCAAAAGGGAGCCATGGTTTCTGCAGTAATAATGTCACATGAGAGAAAATGAGACTTCAAACGTAGATCTCATATTTTTCTTGGTACTGAAAGAAACATTAAATATGAGTCTTTCCTATCAAATCTTATAAAGCTTGTGTTTATGACAAGGCACTAAAATCTTTTATCTCCCCTACCTCAGAAGACTTTCATGCAAATTTTAAATCCCTCTACCCTGTGAAACCTATGTTTAACCTAAGCCCTCCCTACTACGTTCTCAAGTTAAGTAGCTAACCTTTTTCTGCATTATTTTCTTTGCCATTTCTTTCTTTTTTTTTTTTTTTTTTTTTTTTTTTTTTTTTTTTTCGGAGCTGGGGACCGAGGCCCAGGGCCTTGCGCTTCCTAGGCAAGCGCTCTACCACTGAGCTAAATCCCCAACCCCTTTGCCATTTCTTTAAACGTTAACCAGTCAGGAAAGACCGTGGGTCAAACCCAGCAAATGGGGAAAAGACACTGTTACTAAGAACACAATTTAGCCTTGGGGAGACGCTTTAATTTCAGTGGTGAACTCTTTCTTTGCAAGCCTGAACTTATTTCTAACAGTCCTAATTGACACATGGTAGTGAATGAAGTTGCTGCCTCCATTTTTGAGACTATCCATGTCAATAGTTTGTTCATGTAAAACCCCCTATGCTCAGCCTATTGAGAAGCAGTAAAAGATTTGAGAGATAACTGTTCTGGAGTACCTACAATTTTGACTTTGAGAAAATTTGAAGTCTTAGCTGTTTAACACTGGGATAATTGTGTCAAAAATAATTAAGGAGTTCAGAAAAAATGCCAACTATAAAAATAATAAAATGTAATTTTTGACAGACTATGTTGGTATGGTAGTTAGTGGGTTTTTTTTCTGCCAGTTCTATTCTGTTACTTGCCAAAACGGGGTGGCTTGTGAAATGTTAACAGCACCTAGATTTGTCTTTATAAATATATACAAGTAATACTGCATGGGGCCATGCCAGTGGCTGTCAGAGCGCCATGAGTAAGGCTTCTTAGTGGTGCGAGTCG
Organism: Rattus rattus; assembly: GCF_011064425.1. Lineage (NCBI taxonomy): Eukaryota > Metazoa > Chordata > Mammalia > Rodentia > Muridae > Rattus > Rattus rattus. The sequence continues at coordinate 80,557,461 of NC_046165.1, read as the reverse complement.
CTAGAGTGCAATGGAGCATTTCTTGGTTCTTAGTGTGATTAACTGAGTGCAGGATGAGTTGGGGTTGCAGAAATTTGATGGCTATCAACACTGCCAAGTCAGGGTTTTCTGATTTCCTTATCTCAAGGCCAAGACAAGAAAGGAAACTCAGGGGCAGGTAGAGCAAGCACAAATTTATTGAGGGAGTGAGAAGGTAGGGAGGCCTGCAGGTAGGAGGAGCTTGCTCTGCTTCCCTGCTGCTGTCTTTATGTTTTCCTCTTGTATGGAGATGGCCGTAATCGTTATTGTGATTCTTCATCCTTGAGTATACTGTAGGCCATGGTAAGGAGTTCAAAAACCCTAAGAACACTCAGCGCAGAGTTAATCATTCATTCATTCATTCATTCATTCATTCATTCTCCTGCATATTCTGTGACTAGCTTATGATCCACCACAGGTCTTGCCCTTAATGCCCAGGAAAACAAGCTCCTATCTCATTAGATGATGTTGACCTAACTCTTGGTAGAATATTGGTTTTTCCTGATGATTTGATTTAGTGGATTAGAGTTTGCTGTTATTACACGTTTTGGTTAAAGATGACAGTGCTAGAGGATCTTCTTGAAGGGTGAATTCCTAACTTTGATGGACACTGACGTCCAACTTGTGTATTGCTCAGAATAATGGACACCTGGAGCAGATAACTGGGTATTCCTCATGGTCTCTAGCCATCTGTGACTATGGCCAACGTTTTGGCTATGGAAATAGGTTCAGGCTCTCATGCCAAAACTGGGAAAAGAAATTAGGGTTTGCCTAATGAAAATTAGACATAGAGCTGCGGCAATTAGCATATTGAGTACTTCTTTTGCAGTAATAGTTTAAAAGCCTGTTATGCTAATTTAGATCCATGCAGCATCTTTATCTAGAGCAGGCAGATGTTCTAGTGAGTGTCTTAGTGAGCAGCAGTATGGAGAAGCAGGTGTGGGTGATTAGTGTAGTGGGTACAGGTTGCCCTAGTTAATGTATGTGGGGTCAATGCTATACACAGTACCTGCCGAGGCGGTTTAGGCTTGACTTTTGAAAACTCCAATTTGATCTTAGTCATAGTGTCCTAAGCTGATTACGTGTGTTCTTCAAACTAAAGACAGTGGTAGAAGGATTTATCATATCCTCCAAGAAAATGATGGTATTAGAAGCCACGGTTTTGTTTGCTTGGTTTAGATTTTGGGGTTTGTTTTTTTGTTTTGTTTGACATTTTTCTAATGAGAGGTGTGAGTTTCTGCACCGTTGGAAGGGAATTTCCTACCTACCTTGGTGAGCTGCAAGTTGACCTTGGTTTTTCTAGGCAGTGCTGGTGCTTTGGGTCAATGAGGGGTTTCAAGTGTATACATCCTATGCTAGATTATTGCCCTTGTTTTTGGAGGCATTTAAGCAAATTAATAGTATTTGCTTAAAGGGATACAGTATTATTTTCTACCATTTATTATTTATTATAAACTGTGAGAAGACATTTCTCTCCCTAACTCCCCTCCCTGCTGCTCATGCTCGCTCCTACAATTCCACCCTAGTAGGTGCTTGGCCCGGCATGGAAATCCTCTTTAGGTGGAACATATAATACAGAGCAAATACATCAAAGCTGAAGTAGGCCAGCAAAGGTGAAGCAAAGCTCTATTGCATCATTCAGACTATGTACAGGTCCATGTTCTCTATACAACTTATTGTTTTGTAATCTTGATTTTTCTTCTTAGAGAGTTAATCATTATTTAGTCCTTACGGTCAACATAATAATGATCATGTGTACAGTTGCAGGGTTTCTAGAATGACAAAGTTTGTATCTTTTGCTGCCCTAACAAGCCAGTATTTGCTAGTTGTCCTAACTGCATGGTCATGTGACTAGTTGTAAATTGTCCCCTAGAGATGAAACCTGTTGGGACTATATAGGAACAAGGGCACCATTTCCTATTCCTTGACTAGAAGCCGCTATGTTTTTGGTTCTATCGGGACAACTGCCACAAGTGTAAAGTTGGATACTCTACTGTCTGCTATAACTCTATTTACTACAATTATTTTTTTATTTTTTTGGAGATGGGTTTCTCTGGGGAGTCCTGACTTGTCCTGGTACTTGCTCCATAGACCAGGACAGCCTTGAACTTAGAGAGAGCTGCCTGCCTCTGTCTTCAGAGTACTGAGATTAAAGGTGTGCACCACCGCATTTCAACTCATCCTAATAGTGATGACCGTTAATCTTTGGACCCCTTTGCTGTTTTAACTTTAATCTCCTCTTATGTACTCAGATTCTGAGTATATACTCTTATGTACTCAGATGGCTTGGCTGCTTTTTAACTCCATCTCTCTGGGTCTACTGGGGTCTACCTCCAAGGGGTAAAATTCAGTGATAGTGGAGACCCTAACCATTCTACACTTCCTTTCCAGTCTACCTTTTAATTAGTTTATGGTCTTACTTCTGGGGGAAAATACCACAGATGTTAACAGGCTTTAAAACTCATTCATGACTAACTTGATGGTGAACTGACCTCATGAGGCCTTGGTCCTGCCTCATAACAATAGAAAGGTAAGTGGCATATTTACTTCTCCTTTGACTTAAAAAAATACAGAGAAATGAAGATTCCAGGTGTTGTTCAGACTGATTAAAAGACAACTAATGGGAAGAATGATTAACCTTTTAATGAGAAAATGTACTTTTCTAGAAACCACTGCTGCATTTTGACTTCCTACTTTCTGAGCCTCTCACATGCAGAATTGCAGCCTCTCCCCTTTTCTGAATTAGAACATTTCTTTTTTCCTTTTGTTTTTCTTTCTGTTTTTCTTTTCCTTTCCTTTTTTCTCCCTTCCTGACTTCCTTCCCTCCTTCCTTCCTTCCTTCCCTCCCTCCTTCCTTCCTTCCTTTCCTTATCCTCCTCCTCTTTCTTCTTCTTCAATGCTGGCTCAGAGCCTAAACATTCTTTTTCTGAAACTCTAGGCTTGCTTTCTCTGGAAACTCTAACCCTTTTTCTGTAGCTGCCTGTAGAGACTTCCACGCCAAAGAAGCCTGCTTTCTCGGACTCTAAGTCAAAAGGACAAGTTGTTTTTTCTTCTTCTGCTTCCTCCCCTTTCCACAGATGTGTTAGAGCTTGCCTACCCTATTGTTTTTCTCGAAAATGCTAATAAAACTGCCCTGGAGCATCTGTCTAAGTCTACTTTGAAATTCTTTTATTAACTAGACTAAGAATGCAGAAAATGAGCTTTGAATCAGGTTGTGACCTGCCAATTCACCTTCCCTGTATTCCGAAGAAATGAATAAACAAATTAGAATGAAAAGTTAATGCTACTATGACTTAGAGTCTTCCACCCATTTATCAAATTACCCCACCCCCAACGTGCTAAGCTTGTGGTTGTCTTACACTATATAGAAAACTATCTTACACACCTAGATTTAGCTATAAGAAAATATAACCATTTCTTTCTTAGAGAAGGAAATTTCCAGGTCTGGTTCTTGACCCTAGGTGAGTTCCCTTATTATTTGTGGGACAGGAGTGATTTGTATTATCTTTTCTTTGGATCTGAGTTTTAAGTTCCTGGTTGCCTGTAAAATCCTAATTTTCCCAGTAGGAAGCAAACAAAGGCAGTGGAATGATAGCTGAAGGAAGACACAGTATGTCTGCCTTCAGAATTAAAATGCCCCTTGATGCCAGCCAGGGCTTTGAGCAGGAGAACCTTGGTACACCTCTCTAGTCTGACTGCTTCTAGGGCCTACCAGGCTTGGCAACATTGCTCATTTGGTTAAGGTACTTGCTGCTAAGCCTAATGAACCAAGTTCAATCAACTTGCTTAGTGTAAGTAAGAGAACCAAGTCTGGAAAATTAACCACTGACCTCAATACGCAAGCTGTAGCCTGAGTACCAATAGGTCAACTGATCAATCAATTTACCAATCAATGACAAAGTATAACTTTTATAGTGATTTGAATAGGTTTGGCCCCCATAGACTCATGTGTCTCAATGCTTGACCCACAAAGAGTAACACTATTAGGAGGGGTGTCCTTGTTGGAGGAAGTGTCTATGGTAAGGTTCCACCCAGAGCAGAAGAGAGAGACACTCTTCTTGCTGCCTTCAGATCAAGATGTAGAAGTCTCAACTCTTTCTCTAGCACCATGCCTGCCTGGATCCTGCCATGCTTCCTGCCATATGCTAATGGACTGAACCTCTGAAACTGTAAGCCAGCCCCAATTAAATGATTTCTTTGTAAAAGTCACCTTGGCCATGGTGTCTCTTCACAGCAATGGAAAGTCTAATTAAAATGACTTTTTACAAGGGTAAAACAATTTCAACAAACATAAGCCAGGCATACATATGCAGTGCTACAATATCCGGATCCCTGCTATGAAGACAATGGGGGCACAGGGATTCAGTAAATACATGGGATGGAACATGCATCTTAAATACCTCAGCTTCATCACAGAAACTCAGCAGTTGTTCAGCTACTCTAGTTCCCTTATCACCTCAGATAGGTTCCTATGTCAGGCAAAGAAACCTTCTGCTTATGTAACTAACCTGCCTGGCAGAAGGAAGACATACATGATCCTGAGACTCTTGTCCACCTCCACCTCCCACCTCCTAGAACAGTGAGCCCCAAGAAATTAGAATTTTCCAGGAATCTCTTGCTGAGAGAAGGAAAGGCTAAAGCTCTGGGGCAGCCCTGTGGGAGGAGCTTGTCCCCTGCAGAATGCCTTAGAGCTTGTTAGGTGACCCTCCTGGTGAGACTGACATCACAGAAAGGTTGGAGGCTACATCTTGAACTGCCTACTTAGTTACACTTCCGTTCCGTCTTACCCACATGCTAGGACACACACAATGGACTTTTCTGCCTTTCACTCTTAATTGGAATCTTTTAGTTGTATTACTGCTGTCTGAGCTCGGCTTATTACGGCTGCCCAGGCACAGGTCTGACCCTAACAGGGGTAGCACTCAACTTTATCATTCAAGTATCTCAGCCCTTCTGGGCAGGTTTCCTGTTCTATCCTCATCATCCTTAGAATCTTTTGCACAAGAGTCACAGAATGTTGGCTTCTCAGACACTCTTGCAAACACTTGAAAAAAAAAAAAACATCCCTTAATACTTGGCATTTTTTGGCTGGTATTTAGGGTGTTCATCCAAAATCTATTTGGTTTGGCTGGCAAAGTGGGTTTTCTGGATAATGAGCTTGAACTTGTTACCTGCTCACGTCTTGGAGGTAGCAGAAAACGGGGAGGCAGCATTAGGAGCAAAGACTGCTGTGCAAGCAGCTTGGCATTAAAGACTTCATCATCTCTGAGTTGTGAGCGGTTTGGCCTCCAGCACTTACTGCTTTGTACTGTAAAATGTGATGATGAAGTATTCTGAGTCAAAGAGAGGCTCCTTCCTGTACGTTGGCAAGCCCTAGATTGCCAAGCACCACGGGAAGCCACAAGCATGGAGTAATTGAGAGGGAAGCTGAAGACAGATTACTTTCGGCCTGTGGAAGTACTCATAACTCTATTAATTGCTACACATAAGATCTGTGTTTTCTTCAGAGGAGCTTAAGAGAAGGTGACATCAGCGGTGAGCCAGCCAGGTGCTTTCAAGTGGAACCTAGCATGGAGTTCCCTCAAGTGCTGCTTTCATTAGTGGCTCCCCTATGTAGAAAAATATTTTCCTAGCTAGTGTTTCTGACTCTCAGCAGTAATTAGATGGAAAAACGAAGAATGGTGGAATTGCAGGAGCCATCCAGAGTCAATTGCTGGTTCTACCTTAAGTAGCTCTGAGACCTGTTTGCTATACTCTCCCTGCTTATGTCTCCCTTAAGGGTGATCTCAAACTTGTATTCTCCTATGCTAGGGCAGGCCGTGTGATGAGAGCATGGCTCACTGGCTTTGCCAGCCTGGCTATACTCACTCTCTCTCTCTCTCTCTCTCTCTCTCTCATATATTAGCTGGGTGACTCTTGCCAAGTCACCAAACCTTTCCAGGCCTTTTTAAGATGGTTTAATATCATGAAGCCAAATGATATGACCTGAAGATTGGCTTGCCCATTGCTTAGCCAGCATTACCTTGTATTTCTTCTGCACATCATGCATGCATGCGTAGAGTTCTCTCAAGTCTTGCTTTCCTTAGTGGCTCACCCTATGTATGGCTTCATGGCTGAGCCAGCTGGCTTGTGATCGGGTTATCCTTGGAAATCATGTGACTGTGTATAAATCAGTAACTGAAAATCTTCCCAGTATTAAAAGCAGTTTATGCTGATACTACTAGAGAAAGCAAATGGGGCAATGATTTTAATTAAAATTTATATGAATTATATATAGAAATTCATTTATATGAATTTTGTATAGAGACTTTTTTTTACGTAAATGAATACAGGCAAGGATTGAAGGTGTAGCCCCGTTGGTTTAGTACTTGCTTAGTATGTAAGGGGCCATGGCTTCATTCCCAGTGCTGTATGAACTGAATGGCATGATACTGGTGTGTAATCTCAACACTGGGCTGTAGTAGCAAGAGAGTCAGAAAGTCAAGGTCATAAATTTGGGGACATCTTGTTGAGAGACCCTGTCTCAAAACCAAAACAAAGCAAAAAGAAGAGCAAAATTATTAGAAATTGAATTTAAACTTACAATTCAAGTAGAAATGTGTATACCTACAGTTAACAGTTTTGAATTTATCATTTCTAATTGTTCCCTTTTAAAGGGGGCATTGTATTGTCACATTGCTAATTTAGCTTTTGAGGTTTTTCTAGAGGCTTAAGTGTTTAAGTCTTTTCTTTGGAGAGAGACAGGACAGAAAAATTTAAGATGAAATTATGTGATGTCTGCAAGCTCCTTCCAAATACTAGACAGTGAGGAAGAAGGTATGAATGGCTAAGGCAAGGCTGGCCGTGAATTATACAGCTGCTTAGTTTTGCAGCATAGTAGGTACGTCAAGCTTGATTTTAATTCTCTTTGTCTGTGTGCTTGAAATTCTCCATCATACAGTTTAAAAGCAGACCAACTCAGCAAGTCTCAAAGTTCAGTCGTCATTGTTAGCTGTAGACAGTCATTATGGTGAGCTTTATATCAGCTGTGACGAGCTAGCCACGACTGATTGCAACGGTAAATTCACCTATGGCAAACAGTAGAGTGTGTGCTCTATGTGAGAGAAGGTTCCCGTATGCAACTTGACTCAAAATATGTGTGTGTATCCAAATTCATCGGTGAGAGGCCGCTTCCTCGAAGGCTAAAAAATGTACAAGATTTCTGTTAAGGTACGGGCAGCATTTTGTGTTTTGGGTAGCGCGAGCACATCTTCGAAGCCAAAGGGGGTATTATATGTGAAATTGTTGATTTACTATCCTCTGGAATATTGCTTTAAATAATTAATGGAGGAGACATCAAACCCTGCCCCTTTCTAACCTATGGATTTTTGGTTGTCAGTGTAAGAGCAGGTCCTCCACTGAGCTTTCTTTGCCTAAGCTGCCAAGCCCCTCTGGAGATACCTAGATTTTCTGATGGATCCTAACTGCCTGATAGATGTTCAGTGTCGGCAGCTATGGGTTCTTATCCGAGAGATCATTGCTGTCTGCACTGTACAATATATGTTCTGTGTCAGTGGAGCTCCGACTCCCTGTCACCCACTGCTTTATGACTGGATTAAGGTCTTTTGTGTGTGAAAAACAAACAAATTCCATCTGATGTGGCTCAATCATTTCCACCTTTTAATTAAAAATAAAACTTCTTGTTGGAAATACCAGCTGTGATCCACCCATTTATGCACTCTCTCACGTTAAGTATTTTGCAAATATTTGCGTACCTTCCACCACGCTTGAGAAACCGTGCCTTTTCTAGTTCCCATTAAGCCCGACAGCATACATTAGTTTATAAAGACAGGTGTTGTGAGGAGGCTGCTTGATAATCCATGCCCAGAAATGTCCTCTCCTCTGCTGGATTAAAATGATCAAGAAAATCTTAGACAAACAACCCGCCATATGAAACTATTCTTTGGAATTTGTCTGTCTTGATCTATAGATTCCTGGGTTTGCAAGGAATTTCAAGATCTTTGCTTCTGAGAATGTATGCATTGTAAATAATTATTTACTCATTTTCTCTTTCTCAGCTGGCCTCACTGTTAGAATTTTTTTTGTTTGTTTGTCTATTTTAGCCCTCATAGCCTACATCTTAAAATCACTGGGCCTGATGATCTTCTCTGAGGATACTTGGGACACGGAGAATAAAAAAATATTTGCAAGTGCTTTTATGCAGTGCCGCATTATGCTGTAACTTTGATGTCAGTTAAGGGACAAAGTCATATATCCTTTCTTCCTTGGAGAATCAATAATATGGTCATACTTGCAGAGACAGGCACGTCTGAACCACGGGCAGACAGTACATTATTTTCAAATCTCTTTTTTCCCATAGGTCCCTCAAGTCTAGTCCTCTTTGACAGTTTCATTGTGAATGTTCTACAGCCTTGCTGTCCTGGGTTACCTTAGGAAAGTTCCATGGAAAACAATATAATTAATACAGTGCCTTTTACTGGGTCCCATCTGTAACTCTCCAAACAATAGTTATATTGCTTTGTTCTTCAATAGCACACTCCTTCGCATGTGGCCTCGATTTGATATGCGGCGCGGTGAGATGCCCTCTGTGTCATTGGGAATTTTCAGTGTCTGTTATGAATAGTTTCTATACACCGTCAACAGACTTTGTTGTTCCATATATTTTCTTCCTTTATCCATTCCTCCACAAAGGCAGTGCTCCTGATAAAAAGAAACTGCACACAAGTGAAGAGGTGTGTGATATATTAGGATAAATAATATGTAATTATATACTATTATAATGTAATACCTAGCTCATAAAAAGAGATAGTTTTAATATACATTCCTATTTCACTGGTCATAGCAAGCATCATTACCACTACCACCACCACTACCACCTACATCATCATTATCATGACTAACACCACCATCATCTTCCTCCTTGGTCTTCTAATAATTTTGGCCCGACTAAGTCTAATGTTCTGTTTACACAAGACACTTTCTTGTCCACAGGAGTCACTTGTTTGAAGGTGATAGAGTCGTATCAAAGCCTAACCTGTTTTAAGTACACAAGCAGATTATCATTTGCTAGATTCTCTTATCCTAGAACGTATTCTCTAGCATTATTTTCTAACATGTTGCCCAAGACAGGACTTGGTTATTTAATTAGAAGGACCTTAGCCTTCTGACCTCCTGGGGGTCACTTGATGGTTCCCACTCTTGGTCACTCTGTCTCATGTCTTCATCTGTATGTGAGCGCCCTGAGACTTCCTTGATGGAAAGATTAGATAGTGAAGAAAACAGCCCGCCCAGTGCTCAGCACATTGTGAGCGGTCAGTGTGCCTGTGCTAAAGGACCTACTGTTGCTCTAACTGTTCTATTATTACTTGTTTGTATTTTTGCTACTGTTAATATTTCTACCATGAAGACCAGGTAGCTGCCTAACACTCAACCAAGAAACTCCAGGCTTCACTAGCTCTCCATTTTCTAGTGTGGGAAAACAGAAACCAAACCCACCAAAAGAATTCACCTTTTCCTCAGCATAAATGCAGTAGGAGAGTGCTCTCTAATCTTGTTAGGCCAGTTTAGGTTCTCGGATTGAATCAAATTGTGAGCTTCCTGCCCTACAAGATAAGAACATGCAGGCCCTCTACTTGATTCCTGAGGCATTCCATGCAAACGAACTACATGGATCTACATTACTTGGAATGAAATAGCTCAGCCAGAAAATTAATCATATACAACTTTCTGTGGTTTAAGTCTAAAATGCAAACATTTATTTGAAACTTGTTAGCAGTAAGTCCAGCAGACTATGGAAATCTATAGCAATTACTATGCTATGGCTAGTGTGATGCTGGGTAGGACAGTTTGTATTCAATTTGCAGACGCTACTACTATTGATGGCAACGAGCATTTATTGGGAAGCTGATTACAATCAGAAATCCAGTGACAAATTTAAAACCTGCCATCTTCCCCTTGCATATCTCTTCACAGAAAAGCAGGAGATAATGAAGAAAACAATGAATCATTATGTATTCTCTTACTAGCCTCCAGTTTCTACAGGTAGCCCATTTTATGTTTTATTGTATTTGAGGATATGTATAAAAATATTTCTAAGACACTGAGTCCAAAGAGAAGCAAAAGAAAAATTCTGACCAATGACAGTGCAGTCAAAAAACCAAAAAAGACCCCCCAAAATAAAACAACCCCCTCAACAAACGACAACAAACAAAAGAAAAGAAAGAACACCCATAAGCCCTTTGATGTGGCAGCTGATAGGTGGTCTGCTATGTCAAGACTAAAGTGAGTCTTTCCTTCTCAGCTACCAACAGTCAGAAACTCACTGGTTTCTGGATTTCTTTTTTTTTTTTTTTTCTTTTTTTTGGAGCTGGGGCCCGAACCCAGGGCCTTGAGCTAAATCCCCAACCCTAACTCACTGGTTTCTGGTCTGAACTGTCTGGTGGTCCCAGACTCCTACTTTCTGTGAAAAGAACATGGCTACAGAAATAGCTCCTGATGCTCTGGGTGAATCCTAGGTGGGTGATGTGGTCCTAATCAGTGGTGGGAATGACCAACAAGGTTTTCCCATGAGGCAGGGTGTTTTGACCCAAGGCAAGATGTGTCTGTTACTGAGCAAGGAGCATTTTGTGCTAAAGCAAGGATAAGTGAAGGAAGGAAGCACATGTCTGTTCAGGGATGCATTGTAGACGTCAATCTGAGTATTCTTGACCTTGTTCTAAGCAAGACAGAGAAAGAGATTCTTGGACTGAAAGATACTACTGTGCCTCAGCTGCTGGGGCCCCAAACTGCTAGCAGAGTCTGAAAACATTTAAATGTCTCTAAAGAAGATGATGTCTAGCAACACATTGGAAAATACTTAAAATAAGGGGAGAAACCCAGAACCAAAACACCCAAGATTCAGGGTCTCCTTACTCCGTGTGTCCTCCAACTCAAAGGCAGATAATTTGCTCTAAACAAACAATTCATTAAAAACAAAACAAAACAAAAACAAAACAGGAGACTGCAGAATATGCTAAACTTTGGCCTAGACAATGAAGGAGCACCAGGAACAGAATGCCAAAAGACTTGGACTGTCCTTCTGAGAGCTTCTACTTCTGAGTCCATTAAAATTATATCTTTAAAAGTCCTGAATAAGTGATCAGACCTGGAAAAAACATGAAATGTTTTAAAAATCTTCAAATGTTAGAATTGTTTTTTCTTTGACCAACTTTCTTTCCTTTTATTGAATATTTTTTATTTAAATTGCAAATGTTATTCGCTTTCCCGATTTCCCCTCTGGAATCCCATTCTCCCATCCCCTCTCCCTGCTTCTATGAGGGTGCTCCCTCCACCCCCACTTTCCCACCCTAACATTCCCCTACATTGGGGTATTGATCCTTGACAGGATCAGGGGCCTCTTCTCCCACTGATGCCTGGCAAGACCATTCTCTGCTACATATGCGGCTGGAACCATAGGCCTATCCTTTTGTACTCTCGGGATGGTGGTTCAGTTCCTGGGAGCTTTGAGGGGGGGTCTGGTTGGTTGATATGTTGTTCTTCTTATGGGTTTGCAAATCCTTCAGCTCCTTCAGTCCTTTCTCTAACTCTTCCACTGGGGACCCCATTCTCAGTTCAAAGGTTTGCTGCAAGCATCTGCCTCTGTATTTGCCAGGCTCTGGTAGAGCCTCTCAAGAGACAGCCTCAGACACCAAACCCAGACAATATTGCAGATGTCAAGAAGTGCATGCTGACAGGAGCCTGATATAGCTGTCTAGCCAACTTTTTGATTGCCTACTGTATTAGTTACTTTTCTATTAATTGTGACAAAATCATGACCAAGGGAACTTAGAAGAAAGCGCTTAATAGCTTCAGAGAGTTAGAGTCCATGATGTTAGAGTGAGGGCATGAAAGCAGGAATAGTTGAGAGCTCACAATTTGTTCTCTGGCAGGAGGAAGAGAAAGTACACTGGGGATGGCAGGAGTCTTTGATACCTTGAAGCCCTCAGTGACATGGTGTCTTCTAATGGGGTCACACCTCCTCATCCTTCTCAAACAGTTCCACCAGCTGGGAACCAAGTATTCAAATGTATGAGCCGATGGGGCCAATCTCGTTCAAACCACCACAGCTACATGCTCCTTCCTTTGTTAAGAGAAGCATAAATGTGATTGGTTGAGATACCAAATTATTTACTTAAAATTTCTAAAATCTATACATATACGTTACCATTAAACTTAAAATACTGAAGTTTATAGACATCATTCTGTCTTTGTTATTATTCTATTACTGCGAAGAGGCATCTTGACCATGGCAACCATAATAAAAGAAAGCATCTCATTGGGGCTTGCTTACAAACTCATAGGTCTAGCCCACTACTATTGAGGCGGCACACAGGCAGGGCTGATGCTGGAGAAGTAGCTGGGAGTTCTATATCTGAGTCTGTTGGCAGCAGAAAGAAGAAAAAGCCACTGGGCTTGGTTTTTGAAACCCCAAAGCCACCCCTAGTGGCATAATCCTCTTCCAAGGTCATACCTACATCAACAAGGACACACTTCTTAATTCTTAAGTAGTGCCACTCCCTGATGACTAAGCACTCAAATATTTGAGCCTAAAGGGGCTACTTTTATTCAAACTGCCACAGCATATTTCACTACTTAAATGCTGATGTATATTTACTTAGAAATTATGATTAAATAATATATAGACCTAATACGCATTATACGGTGATTGTGGTGGAGAAATTTTGGTAGAGAATGGCTGCTGAAAGAATTCATCCATTACCAGTAGAGAAAAAGAGCAAGTAGACTGAAGAGCTCTACGTCAACTTGATACAAACCGAAGTAATCTGAGAGGAGAAAAGCTCAATTCAAGAAAGGCCTTCATAATAGAGCTATACGCAAGCCTATAGGACATTCTCTTAATCAATTATTGATGGAAGATCTGGACCACAGCCCAGTGCATTGTAGATGGGGGCCACCGCTGGCTGTGGTCTGGAGTTCTGTAAGATAACAGGCTGGGGAAGCTAATGCAAGAAGTCAGTAAGCGGCATTCCTCTATGGTCTCTGCATTACCTTCTGCCTCTAGGTTCCTGCCCTCCTTGAGTTCCTGTCTTGATTTCTTCCACTGATAAATTGTAAGTCAAATAAACCCTTGCTTTTGGTCATGGTGTTTCATCACAGTAATATTAACCCTAAAAAAGACAGGTAAGTTTATTGAAAATATTACAAAGAAAATGGTGGGTAGGGCCATAATGGAAGGGATTCCGAGCAATTGGCTTGAACAAAGTGTCTCCATTTTGGTAAAATCTTCCTTCAGTTACAGTGACCCACTTTGCACATAGTTTCTCTAGGATGAAATTCCTACCATTCAAGTGAGAGCAGGTCTGTGGTTTGTTTGTGGCCACTTTCATTGACTATGTACTTTTGATATTCTGTTGTTCTAGCATTGGCCAGAAAAGATCTGAGTTTTTTTCTGTTTGGGGTGGTGGCACCTTTGAGACCAGGATTATGTTAGGGACATGTCCCTTTTCTTGTCTCTCAATTACAGCCTCCTGTCCACAGTACTGTTTGTTAACCTAAGCCCAGTGATTTTGGTAAAAGGCTGTATAGGTTCATACATCTCTGCTGGGCATGTTAAAGCCCATCAGTTTCCTGAGTATGCTTAGCACTCAGAGGCCTAGGCAGGAGGATGTGAGCTTAAGGCTATCCTGAACTCCTTAATAAGACTGTGTAGGAACAGAGGCAGGGAGAAAAGGAGAAGGAATGAAAGGATGGAGAGAAGAAGAGAGAGGGAAAGGGGGAGAGAGGAGGGAGGGGAGAGAAAAGAGGAGAGGAGAGAGGGGAGAGAGGGAGGGGAGAGGGGAGGGAGAGGGGAGGGGGGGGGGGAGAGAGGAGGGGGGAGAGGGGAGGGAGGAGAGAGAGAAAAGAGAGAGAGAGAGAGAGAGAGAGAGAGAGAGAGAGAGAGAGAGAGAGAGAGAGAATATCAGAAGGATGACAAGCAGAGGCTGTCTGGTTCACACTGTTATTGTTCTGAGAATGACTGGTCAAGAGTCACTCTTCTCCATGACTTAGCTGAGACACCATACCCTTTTTATACACCTTTTAGCCCAGAAATAGACCTTCTATTTTCCCATTTTATGCATTATAAATAATCACATGCACTATTTTGTACCCGTTGACCAACCGTCTGCCAAGACTTAAATTTCATGAACTCCTTAGCCTTCTCTCTCTCTTCCTCTGAAACCTTGGCCAAAACCACATGAAGGCAGAACAGCCGTTCCGTAGATGCCCTTCCTAAAATTAGCTGATCTCAGGGTAAATTAGCTACATGCTCATCCCACATTCCTTTCCAATTCTTGCGAGTCTTGTCTGCTTCTCCCTAGGAACAAAAGTCTTTTCCATCTGACCTTGGAGACATGTATAAATCTCAAACTTAGAGCTGTCCCCAGATGGCATAGTCTCAGTCCCCCTTTTGCAGTCTTCGCTTCAAATAACATCTCTTTTAATACTGACGTATAAGTATTTGACATTTGCATTTCTTCCCCTGAAGTTTGGAACTGTTGCCTGGCTTCGTGTTGGAAACACCTTCATGCTACCATAATCAGAGTTCCTTCTGTTGTCAGCGCTCTCCTTAGTCACATGGACACCTAAGCTCTGTTTTCCTGTCTCCTACAAAAGAAATGTTTTATTTATATCCTGTGACAATTGCCTTAGGGTATTTACATACTTTGTGAAAGTAGAGCTGCTTGTAAAGAAGAGACATGGAGGTTGGAGACTTCTCTGGCTGATTTCACAGCTTCGGATTGCCTGTCCCTGACAGCACTAAGTCTTTGAAGTAATGGCTAATACTGAAGGTAGTGGTGATGGGGACAGCTTTGTCGCATACAAGGTACTAGTTCCCATGGTCGAGTCTTTGTGTGTCTCCCTTCCTTCCTTCCTTCCTTCCTTCCTTCCTTCCTTCCTTCCTTCCTTCCTTCCTTCCTTCCTTCCTTCCTTCCTTTCCTTCCTTTTTTTTTTCTTTCTTTCTTTTTTTTTTTCGGAGCTGGGGACCGAACCCAGGGCCTTGCGCTCACTAGGCAAGCGCTCTACCGCTGAGCTAAATCCCCAGCCCCTCCTTCCTTCTTTCTGTCCATTGTTCTTTCTTTCTTTGCTACCTTCCTTCCTCCCTCCCTTTCTCTTTCCTTCTCCCCCCCCCTCCCTTGCTTCCTCCCTCCTCTCTTCCATCCCTCTCTTCCTTTCATTTTCTTCATTTTCCTTCCTTCCTTCCTCCTTCCCCTCTCCTCCTCCCTCCTCCCTCCCTCCCTCCCCTCCCTCCCTCCCCCCTCCCTCCTTCCTTCCTTCCTTCCTTCCTTCCTTCCTTCCTTCCTCTTTTGTTATTTTGAGACAGAGTTTCTCTGCATAGCCCTAACTATCCTGGATCATGCTCTGTAGACCATGATGGCCTAAAACTCACAGAAATCTGTCTGCTTCTGCCTGCTGAGTGCTAAAATTAAAGGCACGTGTATCACCACTATATCTTCTATAAAATGTGCACCACAGAGTTTGAGACAGATACAATTCCTTTCTCCCTTTGATTTCCACTGAAGAAATATGAGGTCTAAGCAGGTTAAGCAACAGGGCACACCCATGAGGGCTTCATTTCTAAGTGACCACCATAACAGTAATGTTCCCCTTGGAATTTTTCTTAAATATTCTGAGATATAGCTTCTGAAGATCCTCTGTGGTTGCTTAGAGTGCCAAGTGGAAGATGATATCTTTAGTTGGCCTTTGCTTGTGTGGTTAGTGTAGGTCCTCTGGCAAATTTGGAACTTGAATTTAAAAAAAAAATAATCAAAGCATTAAATCCATCTTCTTTCTATTGGATCCTTACATTCTTCAAGCTTAATAGTTATTTGTTGCTTATAAATATTTATTAATAAGAAAAGGAATGCTTTTCAACCTACAGTAGGTATTGTGCCATTCAAGAAGAAAACTATTTAAGTAACTGAGTTCTGTACCTTGCCCAACCTGTGGAGTTCATATCGCCAAAGTTGTCACTGAATATGAGGGATGTAAAAATTGTAGACCACGGGCCCAGAGTCTCTGCTCCACTGTACTGTAAGTGATTACTCACTGGGTGCTCTAACTATTGTCGATGCTATGCTTAGACTTTCATTTTTCTCAAGACGTGTATATATCCCAGAAGTGTGAGTTGCATCTTTTTTTCCTTCATGAGCTAAGTGCTCAAATGTTAGTTGGCAATGACAGATAAGTTAGCCTAGCTCATTGCATTAGTTAGTTGTGTGTGCTACTGAAATGGTGTTCTTTAAGAGAGAGACTTTTCTTCTGTCAAGAATAAAGGGCATGTGAGATTGAGCCTCCTGTGCCTCAGATTTTCTGTTTTTGAGAATATAATTAATAATTTCCTCATCTGAGTTTTATACATGGAAAAACTGAAATGTAAAAATGAACATTATGGAATTTCCAGAGTTCTCCAAATCTAGTCATTAATTTGGCCATAAAACTGAAGTAGTAGCAGGACTGGTGTTTTTGTTCTATATGAGTGTGACAGAAGCCTGGGAAGGCTTCATCCATTCTGTCACTCCCTTCAGTTGAGTTAAGATTCTAGGACTGAGGTTTACTTTTCATTAATTCTGACTCTCTCAAATTATTAAAATGTGAATATATGTTCATTTTTCTTTGGATGGAAAAATAAACGTAACAATGGAAACTTTTTCAGCTTACTGTGCCAGAAGAAAATTGAACCTTTGGTGTGGGTTCTGTCTGTGTTGCCCCTCTTTGCCCTCTGTCTGCCTCATCTACTTCATCTCCCTTGATTGCTGGGTGAACAGACACAGTCACTGTCCTGATTCTGTCACTGCTGCTGTTAGGAAGAAAAATGTGTCTGAATTTATGGAGATATCTTTTTTTTTCCAATTGTGAGAATAAGGTGGTGAAAATTGTCTCCCAGAATCATGTCTCCATCTCTGATATGTCTCCTAGTGTTATTTCAATTCTATGTGAGGTGTGGTATTCATATGAAATTCATCGGTTCTGGAAGAAACCCCACCCCATCAAACCTGCAGAGCTACCAATTCTTCTTCAGTTGATGGTCCTTTCCTTGTCGCAGGCTTTGAGTCACACAGGATTGTCTCCACTCTCCTTTTTTTCTCCCCAGCCTTTGTTCATTTTCTTCCCGCACTGCTTCTCACTTTTCCCTGTTGTGTTCGCTTCCATATCCCAAGTTCGGGATCCTGTGATGTGCATTCACTCTGAGCTCCTTCCTCCCCTTCTGAATATTTTAATAGGTTCCTAATTGATTGCCCCTCCTTTAGCTCCCCTAAGCCCTTTAGTTAATCTTGGAACAGTGCTCATACAAATTAAGAGCTTTAATTACTGTTTGATTTGAATTGAATATTATCGAGGAAACCAGATACCTATGTGCAGACGGATGTCTTAGCATTGGTGCACATCTTTAGAGCAACACCTGGGGAGTAGAGGGAAGTGTCACTTTGAAGTACATGTGCCTATTTCTTCTATCTCCTTTGAGGTAAAGTTCCTCTACCTCACTTTGGTTTGTAATTAATTGAATAATCTTTGTATTTTTTTCAAACTTTTTTTTAAAGAAAAGGATCAACTCTAGGAAGTATAATTTATTAATCCTAAAAGTACTCATTCTTTATAAGATGAACAGAATAAGAGGCATTTCTATTATATAATGTGAACAGAGATAAATGTTTGATTGTCAGAAAAATTAAATGAATAGCAGCATTTGAGGCATTTATTTTTCTTGAAATCTGAGATTATGGTAATTGCTTCGCTTTAAAATTTCTCTCAACTTAGCTCGCTGAAATGTCTTTGGGATTGGTGGCTTTTGGATGCATAAGCTATTCTTCTGTTCTGTCAATATAGCTTTAAGAATGTTGAATATTGTTATGTTCCCTGCAAGTAAGGCAAGCTTCTATAGTTGGAGGCAGTGAGGAATGGCCTTTATACAAAAGCTTTGCAAGATGCTTTGCAGACTGAAGAGAGGCCTTGGTGCTGAAAGAGATAAATGGGTCAAAGAACACATCTGTTTAACTGATGAAACAGCAAGATATGTTCTTGGTGATCTTGACATACTATTAGGTTAATAGGTTAAGAAGAACATAATCTGTTGATATCCAATTGAACTGATTATTTGGAATATGATTTTCCAGCTCATAATTCAATAGTGGTATGCTCAGAGGCCATTGTGAATCTGGAGCTTGTTCCCTGTGGCAGGAATGCACAGACACCAGGGAAGAGCATTTTCTGTTCCTAAGTCATACTTGATAGACACATGAGTGTCTTCTAGTAAACTCACTTCAGCTTCGGGCTTGGTCATAAAGCAGGCCACTCTACCTCTGTTTACCTCTGTGCTTTCCAAAGAACTGGTAGGCTAATTAACATGGGGGTTTGTCTTCCAAGTCTATTCAAGTGACACTGCCAAGCCCTTGAAGATAAAGAGCAAATGGTAAGCCCTTCTAGAAAATGTTCTTTTAGTAACCCTTCTTGTAGCTGAGGGAGGATTTTGTAAAAGTGAATTTAAAAACAAACAAATAAACAAACAAAAAAACTAAGGTAAGTAACTGCTAGCTAGCACTTTGCTGGACTTTGTGCTAAATTATATAATCTTACCCTCTCTAATTCATTTATGTGAAGGCTGATGCCCAGGAGAACAACCACAATTCAAGGGCTTGTTCATAGTGCTGTCTCCATGGGAGTTCAAAGCCACAGTGTTACCTCAGCAACTCCTGAGAACATGCTCTCTGCATGGGTGGTTTTATAAGCCTATGGTTGGAATTCTGAAATTTCAGCTCCTTCAAAAATCAACAGTGGATTTCCTTAAAGTTTCTCTGCTCTCTCCAGGGTAGGAATAACAGGCAGCACGATGGACGGTGAAGGAAGCATTTAGTAACCATCAGAGCAATCAGAGGTGTAGGCCTGGCCACCCTGACTGATTGACTCTGTCTTCAGAGCTCTGTGCTTCAGAGCTCAGTGACTGCTCTGTCATAAGTCTTCATGAATGTGATTAAATTCTTATGAACAACAACACAAAATCAAGGAGAGTGTTTTCTATTTGAAATTATTTGAAGGAATAAAAAAAGCAACAACCTGATTCCCAAGAGATCATAACAGAGTCTTTTTCCTTCTCAACATTCACGTGAAATAACACCTCAATGCTTTTCCGTGTCAATGAATGTCCCATGGCATTCAGTATTATGTGATATATCCATCCATTTCTCCCACATACAAATGGAAAGTTTCGAAGCGAATAGGCTTATTTTTAAGCTTTTCTCTCTCCAAGTTCCCTTTCCACACTAAAGTCCAAGGTGTTCAGATATTGCCAAGCAACAAAACTGGGAACAGCCCACCCGAGGAGCTACTGCCTGCCAAGCACGGCCCACAGGGGCTACCTGGCATACTCTGGTGATGTATTCAGGACCACATAAAACAATTCAGAACGGGGCTGGTTTGTGCTCGGCTCCATGTCGAGAACACTATAGCACTCTTGTGTAGACCGAGGTTTTCCTGGTGGGCAGATTCTGTCATAGCAGTTTGAAAATATGTATGTAGCTGTTTGGTTTCTACTGGGCCCCTCCCCGACTTCCTGGTAGCTCCTCTTCTCTTTCCTCCAGACATCATTCCTTGGTACCTGCCGTACTCCTATATGGTTTATGCTAAGGGGCTGAGTCCTTGTCCTCTAGCTTTCCCAGCCATTTGTCCCCAAGGGTCCATGGAACTATTTTTTCTGCCAACTGACCCCCTAAGCCCACTTTTCACTCCTCTTCATTATTTATGGTTCACTTTTCAGTCCCAGTCTTATTTTTGAACCTTTTCGGAGTGGACCCAGCCTTTAAAGGCTGAGCTATCTCTCCAGCCCCATGCCATTTTTCAGTAAGGATCCATTTGTAGAGACTCTGAGTGCCTCAAGCCTCACTTTAGTGGACTTGTCTCAGGCATATCTTACATTATTTTTATGATAATATTTGAGAGGGGGAATAGGATGTGGTAATTGAGCTCCTGGACACTGAGACCAATATTCTAGCCTCAAACAAGACTCTGGCATTCAGCGGCCCTGAGAGTTTTTTTTTTTTTTTTTGACTCAGTGGATCCTCTATCGAATACCTATGATTACTGTGCTCTATTCTTAGAATGTGGTAGGGATTAAATTAGTCGATAAAAGAGGGAAACCCATAAGATACAGTGCACAGGGATCAGAGAAGGAGTTCAGTGTCCACTTGCTATTTAAATTAACCAACAATCACACTTCTGTGAGACTCTGAACTCTGTGGTTATGAGGGCTGTATGGAATTTGTTGTGTAGAATCATACCTGTTCCTGGTATGATGCCTAACCCATGGCAGTAACTGTTTAGCAATTGTATCAGCCATGCCCTGGCCCACAGTCAGACACACTGTAATCACTTCAACCAGGTTGAGTCATCACTTAGATGTGGGCTTGTACACAGGGATGGAAAGTAGGCTCTTGGCATAGATGGTAATAGTTTTTACTTAATAGCTAGGATACTTTGTGTTTTACATTTTGTTGAAGGGCAAGCCTTCCTGTGCGGGATTCTGACAATAGTAAAAAAAACTGTCTTGAGAGCATTTGTTTTACTTCTACTAAACTCATGGTGGTCCATCTTTATCTTCAGTATACACAGCTCTTTTGTTGGTTGTCGTCCTACATGGAAACACTGGGCATCAAAAGCAGAGCTGTTTCCGTTAAGAAAGAGCATGGTTTGAGTGTGATTTCCCACCCTTAACCTGCCTCTGACTACCTCGTTCAGCCTTTGTCCTAAACAGTGATGCTCTCAAAGGGTGTTATGCAGGGGACCCCATGAGAATGCCTAATGAGCAAACATGGACATATATGCCAAAGAAAGCTATGATCTCCAACGATTAAATCTTGGTGCGGTTAATACCAAGTACTGACAGTGCTGGCAGCTTAAGAATGTGTGGTGCACTGGAGAGGAGAAGCCACTGTAACTCAGTGCAATGAAGGATACTCTGTAATAGGCACCTTTCATTGTACACAACAGGGACACTAACTGTGATGGAGAGGAGAAAGCAAGCTTAGCCACTTTCTTAGTCACTAAATATCATCCTGCTGAGTGGCTTTGTATGGAAACAACTCCATAGGGTGCTATGGAGATTATCAATCCACAACAGGAGAGAAATCACAATAGATAATCTTGAGAATGTCACAGAATATATACATATCTTGGATTTTTACTATGCTTAGATTAAGAAGAGTAGAACTAAAATTCTTACATTATTTGAAAATATCAAATGGAAAATTATGAATAAAACTTAATATTGAATAATAAATTTAATAACGACTACTTGATAAAATAATCAGACATTTTGGTGCTAGTAGGAATAGCTCAAATTTTTCAAGTTTTACTGAGAAGAAGATAGATTACTAGATTATGCAGAATTTAATGAAAAAATAGGTTTTTTTTTCTTCTTTTTTTTTTTTAATGTTAAGGGAAGTTCCTCAAAGAATGGATTTCTCTGCCAGAGTCGTTTTATATATGTATACCCTTTTGACATTTTAAACAAAGTTAAAATGTGTTTTCTTTAAATAGAGCCCTAAGTTTGGGACTGATGACTAAGGAAGCCTTAAATTCTTCTCTTACATAAGGTGCTTCACTATTTCCGACATGAATTTCCTTCTGAACAAGAAAGGAAAAATATTTAACTGATAAGTGCCATCTGGCTTTTAACGTTGGGAAACTGTCTTCCAGCCTGCATCTATTTTGGGGCAACTATTGGATCCGAATTCCAATGAATCCGCGTCAGTTGATTCAGAATTTAAACTTTAATGCTTTGGGGATGGTGAATCACAGCACATATGGGATGATGCATGTTTGGGGAGAGATGGGTCTTTCTGGGCCACATGTAAAATTAAAGCTGCCTGTGTTCTGTGTTTATTGCATGTATTTATTTTACCAAGGTTGGCCTGAATAAATAGTCCTCGCTAGGTTTCCAATCTTATCATTGGGTTTTAAAAACGAAAATATTTGACTTATCAAATTTACATGAGTTTTAAAGGCTCACTAATTTCTTCTCTTAACACAGTGACCAGAAAATTCATGGCTCTTGTGAGTTTTGCATGCCTACTTTTAGAAATACAACAAGTAAGTAATTACAACGTGTTTGCTTGTAGTTATGATTCTCTGGCTGAGGAGATGGCTGGCTCAAGGAGTATGTATGGTGTTCACAAGAGGGAGGGTCTGAGCTTGGATCCCAAGAACCCACATGAAGCTGGGTACAGCAGTGTGCATCTACAATGTCAGCACTCTTGTTGTGAGACAGAAGGGGGGGACAAGAGAATCTTCAGAAGCTGTCAGAGCAGCTAGCCTGACATCTTATGATTCTCAGGGTCAATGGATGGTCCAAGGAAGGGGCGTTCTTTTTGCCTGGAGACCTTATGTTCTGACAGGGGATGGTTATGGTTTCCTTAACTAGGGGAGTTTCCTATGTTGAGTATTGTATGTTCTGATATGTTTACTCCTCCAATGAAAAGCAAATTGAATAGCTATAACTGTCTAAGGAGTTAAGGTTTGTTTAATCTGTGGATATATATCATAGACTGAAGGGCCTTATAGATCAAGTTTCTCCAACTATTTGACTCTGAAATATTTTAAAGGAGTTTTATTTTGTAGATTGCAACTGGATAGCAGACTTTTGTCTGGCTGACACTGTGGCTTTCTAGTGACTTTTGTCGATGACATGCCATAAATTCCCCTGCCCTATCCACTCCAATACATTTAAACATTTTGGAAGTTAGGATGCAGTTTATTTTATTTTATTTTATTTTTAAGATTTATTCATTATGTATATAGCCTCTTACCGCATGTACACCTATAGGCCAGAAGAGGGCATCAGATCCCATTACAGATGGTTGTGAGCCACCATGTGGTTGCTGGGAATTGAACTCAGGACCTTTGGAAGAGCAGTCAGTGCTCTTAACCACTGAGCCATCTCTCCAGCCCCTAGGATGCAGTTTATAATGATGACATATGTTTCTTTATTTTCTTCCTTCCTTTATTTTTCTTTTTGTAACTCTAGGAAGGCTATTCGCAATTGAAGGTGCCTTAGAATTAAATGAGTTATTAAATAATACAGCATTTAATTCTAATGTATTCATTAAATTCAGCCTAATCCACAGCAGCCTCATATTAAGTCAAAATAATCGAGTGAGAAGAGAAAAGGCTGTTTCGTTGGAAAATTGTTTACAACTTTATAACGAGCTTTGTTTTGTAGACCTCATGGAATCTAGTTTTTTTTGTTTTGTTTTGTTTTTTTTTTTTTTTTTTGTTTTTTAATCCATAGTGTATTATTGTTTTACTCTGGTTTCAGCCTAATACTGAATGGTTTAATAGCTGATTCTTTGATAGGTATTTTGACCCAATTTAGAGTTGAGGAAAATCACAGTCAAAGAGGCCTGTGATTGATTCACTTTGAACACAGGATTTTAGAGGAACATCACCTGCCATTCTCTTCTGACACATTCCAATGATTCCCACAAAAATAATTATTAGACTCTCCCTTAAAGGTTTGGAAACTACCTACTCCCCCAGCCCTCCCATTCACCAGTGCCATGTGCTTTTTTTTTTTAAGGATGAAGAATAAGATATGCCTGTCTTTCTCCCAAAGACAAAAGTGCACAATAGGGCACTCTGCTCCCAAATGATGCCCACCCCTGTTGGGAATTCTGGCACCCGATGGTGGCTAACAGGGTGGGCACAGAAAGTGGATAGAAGGAAGCGAATAAAAGGCCATCACATCCTCCACTCATATGCTCGGTCACAGATGGACTTGGACTCACTGTCAGCAGCTTCCAGCACTGACAGCAATATAAACCTAGTCCCTCTAATCTGCCCACAAATAGCTGCCAGCACCTTGATCTGGGCTAATCAAAGGAGCAAGCCAGTAGGGGGTTAGAGGGTTCTGTGCTGCAGGCTGCTGCCATCACTAATTTAATAGCTGAGATGCAGTGAGTTATGGGGAAGTCTGTTTAAATGCTGACCTCTGTGGAGCAAGGGACTAAATGAGTTACTTCCATAATTAGTGTTGTTTTTAAGAAGAGACACGATGCTCCCTGGAGTGCGACTTTGTGGAACTGACAGTCATGTCCTAGGTGAGCAGCAGCTGTGAGAACAGGTCTTAAATGGTTTTGAGAAATGGCTAGGAGATTGGGACCTGCATGCTCTTGGCCTTTGGTGAGAAATGGTTTGCCATCACTTCTGATGCTGGTGACTGAATTAAGATGAAGATGTGGCGGCATCTAGGTGTGGCTGAGGAGAAGGCTTTTACTGTAAACACGAGGGAGAATTCAGCCAGAAGCAACCTTATAGATGAGTGCACAGATGACCAGAAGGTTAGTCAGGATCATGAGAAAAAGGAGGAGGAGGGAGGAGGGAGGGAGAGGGAGGGAGGGAGGGGAGGAGGGGAGAAGACCAAGAGGGCAAAGGGAATCAAGAGAGGACCAAGAGCCAGGAAAGCCCCCTCCCCCATGTAGCCAAAATGGCTAAGGTTAAATAGGAAAGAGACAAAAGCTCTCAGGCTGGAAAGGTTTAGGTAAGTGAGTTGGGATAAGAAGTATTGAGAAACCAGGACTCCAGGTAACAGGTACTTGAGATGCTGAGAGCCTGGTGGTCAGCATCCCCTTTGATGTGTTAAATAGTGCACTCCTCCATTAGTCCTGGATTTCTTTCAGACCTTACAAGGGCTAAGACTCTTAGAGCTTGGGTTAAATAAAAAGAAAAAAAAACATGGAAAAGAAAGAGAAAAAGGGAAAGAGAAAAAGAAAAAGACAGACTCTTTAAAATATTTATGCCCATAAATATTTAAATGACTTGCTGTGTGTTTTGTGTTGTAGAAATCCACCTGTGAGACATTATCCAGTGGCAAGTATCTGCTCAGATGTCAATTAACTGAGTCTGCTGGCCTTGTCTGGGCAATGCTTGCCACACTCCAGCTCATTGGCAATGTCTTTGTGTACAGGATATTCTCGGTATTTTCTGGATTAACAAACTAATCAGCTTATTACAGGAGTCCAATCACTTTTTGGATGTAGTCAGCCTAGTTGTTAATGGTATTTTATTGGAGCAGTATGTGAATTTTTCTCTCCCAAACCAGCCATTGTCTTAGAGTCTCTCTTTCTATTAATCAACTTTTATTAAAATAAATCTTGAACATAAGGTCACTACCATAAGTAAAATAGGGCAGCTGTTCTCAGTTTTCTCTACTTAGACAAGATAATCATTTGTTTCTATTATATCCCCCATACAGAAGACATAAGCCATTTAAAACGGGCATTTACTCTGTGCCTTGTTCCTGTATGTATGTAATATATATATATATATTACATATATATATATACACACACACACACACATGTTAGGGTTTCTGATTTTGTATTTTTATATGAGGAATCCTCTCCAACAGTGTCATATGCTTTCAACTGGAGGAACATTTCGGAATGTTAATTATGTGGTGGCACTTACCAGAGTATTAGAAACTGCTTTCTGGTTGCTTTCTCTTCAAGTTGACTGAAGGGATGATTGTAATGGATGAACATTCCTGTGCCAAGACGTGATAGAGCAAATGACTTCATGGATAAAGATGGTAACCAGGCCCATCAGCCCATGAGCATGGCTGTGGTTCCTGTGTGATCTGGCCGTGAGAAGAAAAAGTTTCTTCATGGAATCGTGCCCTGAATGTCTTTCTTGAGCAATACTCTGGTTACATTGTTTTGCTTCTAGAGTTTAGGTTCACTTTCCCCACAGGTTCTTCCTCTCTCCCTGGCAGCTTCTGCCCATGCAGAATGTATTCTTTCTCAGTCCTCCTGTGAACATTGTTTCTATAGGTCATCCTGACACACACTCTGGTGTATAAAGTATTAACATATCCTTATGAGTCTAATGGCAGCCAGTATACATGGTGTCTCTGTTGAATATTGGGTAAGGCCTTTCCCCAAAAGCTTAAAAATGCCACCTCCTTTCATTCCCCCCAAACCCTTTGAGGTAGGGACTTGCTTTGCTTCCATTATGTAGGTGGGAATAAAATTCACTGAGGGGTAACACACCTGAATCAAGCTGGGATTGATAACGGGCATGACGGGACACAGACTCGGTCTGAGGCAGTTTTTCCGATTTTTTTTTTAACATCGTTGTTTATTTCTAGTTCTCCTCTTGGTCAGTTAGCTGCTGGAGTTGTCTGCATCCGTCTAAACGGATTCTTAGTGCTTCCTGGAATGGAGGAGGCAGTGGGATTTTGCAGAGAACAATGGAGCCCAATTCATTCTGCCACTGTCCAGATTCTGAAAAGTAGCTACCTTCAAAGGACTTAAAAGTGAAACAAAATGTATTAACTGAGTAATTTGAAATCAAAACCCACTCATGTATGTCTATGGAAGTCTGAACCTAGAGGGCTGGGGTGACACTTCAGTACCGCGCATACCTTGAGAGCATGTGAATTTCCAGTCCACTCTGCAGAAGTCATGGGGAAAAACACTAACCAAAAGGAATCCGAGTGATGAGGAGCACAACGTTGGGAAAGTGGAGATAGGAATATTGCTCGGCTCACTGGCCAGCCAGCCTCTTCAAGTTAGAGACCCCATCATAGAAACTAGATGGATAGCAACTGAGGAACAACAGCAAGGCTGGTCTTCTTACCTCCACAGGTATCTCCACACATACAGAACCTGTGCACATGCGCGCGCATGCGCACGCACACGCACACGCACGCACGCACCCCCTGAAAGAGGTGGATGCAGAGAGGGAGAAGTAGAAAACTAAAAACATAAATGCTTTCTGACTTGTTTTGCCATCCTTCTGTGGTCACCAAGTAATGGACTCTGTTGAAAAGGTGTCCATAGAAGGGTGATAAAGCCAGGACAGAAGCATTCACATTTAAGTTCTGCAAGGCACTTAATTAAAAATAATCTGATCAGGCATAAAATAATTAAACTGTTCATACGGCATATAATTGCATCATTGTGCACAAACCTCTGTTACTATAATTTGGATCCTAAGAGAGTAATATGTCAAGTCTAACAGTGACTATTTTCATTTTAGTATTTCCTAAAGTAAAAAATTTAGCTTATTGCTTGAAGTTTGTAAACTTCTGACAAATCTTTGCCTCCTTTGAAGTTGCAAATTACTCATGTAAACTAAAGTGATTCTGTCCATTCTTAGCAATGAGAAGTCAGCTGGGTCCTCCTATCGTCTTTAGACCCCTGAGTTTGCATCCTTTCGCTGTTTCTTGTTTTAAAAATCTCATGCACGTAGAGTAAATACAGTCAATAAAAAGCCATAAAAATAATAACTCAATTAATTCCAGACCGTTTTGATTAACAATGTGTGCTAATTCTTGAGGAACCAGGTGCAGGTTTATATGTCTGAGGAGAGAGCTGCTGTGGAACTTAATGATGTAAACAAGATTTTGGAAAGAATATTTAATCAAGTCAAGAAAGGCCACCTTTCACATGAGCTCCAGCATTGTAGCAGCATCCGTCAACAGTCTGCGACTGATGTGCTAATTAGTAATCTCTGCTTAGGATTCCTTACATGGGCTGCTTTAAATACCTTTGACGCCATTTCCTTGGTCTGGCAAATCACAGTAGCTTTCATCTATTTCTGTGGTGTTAGAAATTAAACTTAAAAGCCCCCTGTAAGCTACAGAGTTCTCTCCCACTGTCCTCCTTTTTAGGTATCTGTTATGCCAGTGTCTCCAGTTGAATCCTTCCCTAATAAGCAGTAATGTTATACTTTAAAACAAAAACAAACAAACAAACAAAAACTATTCATGTCCTCTTGGGCATGTAGTGGAAATTCCCTAAGCCTCTACTTCTGCCTCTGTAAGAAGGATGAGTTCCCAGTCCCTTCCAGGATTGTCCCTGGCATGAGACTGACACATGATGAGTCACTGGTATACAGTCTCGAAAGGAAGGTTACTAGTTCTTAGCCTGCTAGTGGCATATTACTGATCAGATTGGTTACAGCTGCCTTTATTGACTTGGGCTTGTAACCAGAGTTCATTTATTCAGGGTCTGAAATGAAGACAGGTAAAGAGAATCACTCCTCCCTGTCCAGGTTTGGGTATTTATTTATATGAGAAATTCCACGTTAATATAGATATATGACCGTGCATTATTGATTTCGCACTGAACAGATAAACTAGAAAACCAATGGCCTTTAAAGCTCATCTGGAGGTTTAGCTACTGACCTGTGCTTGAGCTTAGGAGCTGGCTGTTCGCTCTATCTCCCTGGACATTAAAATTGTATCTTCCACTAGTCATCATGGTTAACAGTTTTCTTTACCAAACCTGCAGCTTTCTCTTTCCTGTCTTGTCAAAGCATCAGGCTTATAGTCTGAAGTGATGGACACCGGTGGGGAGACACTCACTGGGAGGGTTTCATGTTGTTAGGGAAAGGCTTCTTTACCCAAGATATTTTCCATGTTCTTGAAGTGGAAATATGTAATGGTCTTCATATATATATTCATATATATCATATATGCCATATATACTATATATATTAGTAGATACCATATTATATATAGTATATGCTATATATACTATTCTATCTATTCTATTTTATACTACATAGTATGTATGCATAGTATATATATACATATACATATATACATTTATATATGTGTGTGTGTGTATACATATATAAAATAGTTCAATAAAAGAAGTCCTAAATCAAGGCTCTCCAAATACCCTCGTGAAAATTGGAAGGTGATCATGGCCAAGTTGAAGAATCCCTGTGTTGGATTTCAGATGCTGTCTGATGACTTTCTTAGCCTTTGGGTTTGGAGGAAACTCATAGTTTCTTAATTCATTCCAAAACAATTTACCGGAGAGTCATAAGGATATCAGGGCATGCACAGAGATGGTAATGAATATTGAGTGGGCTAACAATAGCCCAAAATAATTTGGCTCTGGGCCTGCAACATTGCAACTCCCCATACTCACAGGTCCTAATTGGTCTGTCCGAATTGTAGGATTATAAACATAGATTTAGATTTTTATACTGGGAAATTCAATTCATAGGATTTTTTTTATAGAAACTGATATATTGCCAAGTAGTAGAACCATGAAATAATAATAATAATTTATTGTTTTTATTGTTGTTGTTTGCTGTTACTTAGGTAAGGTCCCACCTACTACAGGGACCATGCTGGACCCAAACTCATTCTTTCCTCGAGCGTTGATTACTAAGCATTTACCATCTGCCCTAGCTTTCTTGGATTTGTTTATTTTTATTTCTGTGCTTGTCGGTTTCGTTTGCACCATGTGCATTCCTGTATCCTGCAAAGGCCAGAAGGAAGGATTTGGATCCCTTGAAACTGGAGCTACCAAATGTTGTGAACCACCATGAGGGTGATGGGAATGCCCATTGGACTACTGGGTCCTTATTTCTTTCCTTATTTTTTTATTAACAAATATGGATCTTTTGCCAATGTTTAAGTCAAAATCTTATTTATTTTCAAAATCAATGTTATTATTGCCTTCATCCCTGGACTAAGAACTCCGGGAACCAAGTTTCCATCAATTCTTTAGCAGCAGCAAACTATTGCAAGAGCAGGGTGTGAGCATTTTCTGCTTACAGAGTGTGTTTGACCAGTCTGCAAAGTCTTCCCCAACAGTAGATCCCTACATTCTCTCTGTAAGCAAATGCAATGTCTTCACTTTCCCTAAGATGCCACATAAAGTCTAGTACTTTAAAAAGTCATCTTTAGAATATTGGTAGACTCTTAAACTTCTATTACAAGAATTAGAACAGTCAGGTTAATCCCTCCTCTGCAAATATCCCTCCCTCCATGGTGCCTTTATCATTTTTCTATGTTAAGTGCAGAGCCTCCTAGATTGATGTAAGCTCTTCTCTCACATTCTCCCCACAGAAGTTCTCTGTTTGATCATCCTTTTGCATGTCAGAGATTCTTAGCCTTTCTCCAGGCCAGCATCTGAGTGCTAACTGCTGACTTCTTGGTTCACAGTGGATCACTCTTGTGGGTCTTACAGGACTATTTAGAAAGTCTTGTGATGGAGACAGCAGAGTTTCTAAGGAGTTGTCCTATACGTGACTCTCTTTGCCAGCCCCATTCATTTGTGATGATGAACCTCCTCGGGTCCAACCTCCCCTGATACTAAATTGAATCACATATTTTCCATTTTACAATACATTACAATGTAATGTATCAATGATTTCCTTTGACTTTGACGCGATATTCCTGGTTTTGCATAGGTTTTATGAATAATTTTGAAATACAAAATTGTTCTGAATGGGAAAAAGTAAAGAAAGGGACATTCTAACTTTTTCATTGTCTTGTCATTCTGATGGTTAAGGTCAAGTGGTATCTAACAAAAATCTACTGTGACCCATGGCACAAAAATAGCTGTTCACATAGCTTTTGAAATGTACAGCCTACTTGACATTTCCTCATTTCCTTGAATAAGCCTAGTGATGTTTTCCTTCTCAGAAATGCATGCCTAGATATTCCCTTCTGTGTGCTGAAATGGTACAAAGAGTCCGTGCAGGAGGATGGTCAAGAAGAACGTGCCCTGGACTATTAATAGGCTTCTCTATGAACTCTGATTTGTCCATTATGCTCTATGGTACTTGCTTTGGGTAAATCGCTCAAAGGTTCTGATACCTGATCATTGTTACAATAGCCTTGATCAGGGTTCTCTTGGTGCCCATTAAAGCTATTTCTTCCTGGTCAAGAGAATAAATTGACATCTGGTCTGGGTAGAGCCCAACTTTCCAAGCTGCCCAAAACATGAGAATTTATCCAGTTGGACCTGTCAATCACCTTAGAAGATCATCACCTCTTTGGAAGGCAGATTCACCTAATACCTCTCGTTCACCTACGAGATGGGAGCAGTCCTTATTCCCTTCATGAGATCACGTGCTTTTCTTCCACACAGCCACTGCTTTGTCCAGCTGCCACAGAGCTGCCACTGGCCACACTGAGGTCTGTCCCTGATTCCAAGTGCCGACCTAGATAGGCATAGCTCTCACTCTTTCTTCACTTATGTCTTTCCTTG
Organism: Rattus rattus; assembly: GCF_011064425.1. Lineage (NCBI taxonomy): Eukaryota > Metazoa > Chordata > Mammalia > Rodentia > Muridae > Rattus > Rattus rattus. The sequence continues at coordinate 80,526,397 of NC_046165.1, read as the reverse complement.
CAGCATTAGCCAGTGCCCCAGTATACTTTCCCCGGTACTTGGGGCTTTTTCGCTTTCTGAAGCTACTACCTTCCTTTTGCCATATGACTGCTTGCTGAACCTCTGTGTCGAACTCACAAAGGCATGGCTTTTTCTCCTCTTTTTCCATTGTCCTTCTCAAAGCACCCGGAAAGAGTTACAGCTTACCTGCACCACCAGTTCTTTGCTTTAAAGGCTATTCAAATCGTCCCCGAGCTTCCTTTGGAATCCATTCTTAAACTCTTATTTGAGGGACTAAGAACTGGAACAGGGACCCAAATTTTCCTGGCAACACATGATGGTCAACAGGTCTTGGGAACAATTATATTAAAGATCACCCTACTAATCTGTTATTAAGTTACACCTGTTATTGAGTCCAGATATTTTTTCTTTCTGTTTTAGGTTTATGACCATTGGCATGTTTGACGAGCAAATTTCTGCTATGACAAGAGTCCTTGCCTCCTGCTACTTCATCTCATATCTGGTACATTATGGGAATACTGCAGGAGTCATTTCATTTCCCTTGTGTGTGGATTCTTCTTCCTCTTTGTCCTGCTGCGTCATCTGCTCTATCCTTTCCCCATCACTATAGAAACTCACTGTTTCCTCCCCAGCTTATTGCTGCAGGGAGCCATAGTGGGTTTCACCTGTTGTTTGCTTTGTCATGTGCAAGTTCTTTGGTATCCATTGCTCCTGGAGACATAGATGGTGTTTTGCCTGTGTGTGTGTGTGTGTGTGTGTGTGTGTGTGTGTGTGTGTGTGTGTGTGTGTGTGTACACATGTACATGTGCATGTGCATGTGCGTGTGTGTGTATGTATCTGGGTGCATACATGTGTATAGTTGTGCACAGTGGGATTATTTGGTTTTCTGACCGTCTCTCATATAAACATTCATCCAATAGCTGAAGAATCTCTGAAGTGTTTCACATGTGCCTGCATCATGAAGTAGCTTGTTTCATTCCACTGAGGAGGACAAAGGCTCACAGTGTGATTTCTTTCCCCCCTAGACGATGGAATATTCTTTTCATTTCTCTATACTTTGTGAATATTAGCCAAAATACAGGTTTGCATTATAAAGTTTCTTTTTCTGTTTGTTTCCTTTTATAATGCTTATTTCTGAGACACCTTCTCATAATGTAGTCATGTTGCCTCCGCTATCTTCAAACTCCATATTCATATTCTTCAGCCTCATAGGTTCTGGGAATGCATCACTACTTCCAACTGTAGTCAGTGTGATGTTTCTCCATGAGCAACATATTTTTGTGCCTCCTCAGAGACACATGTTGTACACATAACAGCAATATAGAGAGACCCAGACCCCTGGTGAGATCTTGAACTTCTGCCTCCCCCCCCCACCTATTTTGGTTTTATTTTAAGTGATGGACCAGTATGTGGGTGTAGTCACTTGGAAAAAGATTTGGAGCAGGCACTTAGTTTCCAAGAGCTAGAAATTATGTGACGAGATGGGACACTTGGATGGAATCTTCTTAAGCCTATAGTCACTTGTACTGCCTGTGTATAATAAATACCAACAGAAAATGAGTTTCCTGGCAGAGCTTCGTAAACACATTTCAACTAGATATAAAGATTTTATAAACCACATTCTTTGTGAGATGTTCCAGGGAAGAATCACAGCCCCCAGGATGTCATTAATTTTATATCTAGCTCATATTTTAAGAGCAGCTAGGAAAGGCACACATATCCATAATCCATAGTTACATTAGTGAAGTGTGGGAAAGATGCGGGTAGACATTAAAATGATCAATGTAGTCCAAGAGGCCAGTAAAGTCATATGGCTAAGAGCTTTTGATGGAGCACCCAGGGATCAGGTTTCAAATTGACTCTCCATTACTTGTCTAACCTTGACTAAATTCCTGATCTATTCTGGGCTCCATTTTCCTCATCAACAAAAATTAGGATTTACCTTACAGACTTGTGAAGATCAACATAATTCATAGAGTATCTTTGACATGGTGGCCTGCATTTTTAGGAAATTGTCTCTTCCCCTCTGTTAGTACACTTTGTTGCAGAATACCATGCAAGATTCATGGTTCTGTATTTCTTGTTCTCTATGTTCAGTGACCCTATCTTAAAGTTCAGTAACGTGGAAATCAACAGTTGCCTAGACTTTGCCTTCTGATTTCTTGTTTATAAGGAACATCTAGTTGGCTTGTTTTTGGTTTTTGTTTGTTTTTTGTAATGTTAACATAATGGAGGATAAACAGTCGAAGACTGATTTTAGAACCTTTTCAAAAAGAGCGTGTCATTATAGTTAAGTACAGTCCTAGAGAATTCACATGAACAATCCCTATTCCAAGTCCTCTGGAATCTCAAGCTGGCAAAGTGATGGACAGCGCCTCAGGCCTTAGGCTATCTACCATTTGGGCAATAGTCAGAAAGAGCCATTGAGATGTTTATGATGAGAGTTTGTCATCTTTCTTTTCAGTCTTGTTTTTTTCTGTAGATGAAATTTCAGGTATATAACAAGTCCCAGGAAGTAGTAGCCTGCTCTTTCTCTCAGCATAGATATTCCTCTAGGTTACTAAGTGATACTGAGAGTTCGCTATCAGATACTCCATCAACACAATTCTCATCTTTCTCCCTGATAAGCATAAGGGTCAAAGGGCTTACTGCTCTTTTATTGCTGTATTAGATTTAATGATTTCTGTGCTTCGTGTCCATATATCAGCAAATGTCTATCAAGTATTTTTCTGAAACTCCAAATGATAATGCTGACTTGTGATTATTTGAGATTTCTTTTAGGGCAGTTGACAAGTTGTAAGAATTGCAGGGAAACCCTATCTCAAAAGAGATCACTGAACCAGAAGAACTAGCTGCTGTCTTATTTTGACTGGAGAATGGATATATATTATCACATATTCAGTCTGTCTTACAAAATGACTTCTGTGTGGCTTGTGTAAATTAATTATTTAAATTTGATTTTGAATCTGAAATTCTAGATTGACAGCATCATGTATTGGAGAAATGGTTAAAAGGCAATTAAATCTGTGCAGGGACACCTGCCTTTCGTGTGCTTGGAGTGGTTTGTGACAAACAGCACTTCTCTGTAAACACTCAAAAGCCCAATGTTGACAAAAGTAAGGAATACCTCCTTTGAAATTTAAGTCTCCCTGAAAATGATAACTTATTTAAAACTGGCAGCTGTGGAGTAGGAAGTTATTTTTTCTTCACACTGCCTTTGCCTACATGAGAAGCCAGGCATAAGTAAAAGGCAGAAGAATGTTTGAATGTTTGAGGGTCTCCTCAGGTAGAGGAGACAGGCAGGTCAGGAAAGCAGACAGGATTCAGAGGAAGCAACAGCTCCTGAAAATCATTAAGCCTTGGGATGTTAGTTCTACCCTTCCACCTTGAAGTACAAATTTGCTTAAGTTTCGTGCCTTGTATTGAGTGATGCTAAAGAAAATGTTATGGAAAAGCAGAGCAATTTCTGATGGCCTTTCTAGCGCTGAGAGGAAAAATAATTGAAGTTCAGCATCCATGAAGGACAAGGGATACTTTTCAACACCATTGGCCCACGCTGAATGTGCAAAGACAACCAGAGGGAGGTGAACTCCTTCAAAAGGCTGGCTGACTGATTAGGAGTCACCTCCTTCAATTAGATAAAGATGAGTGGCCTCTCTCAAACTATTGGTCATATAAAGGAACCAAGACTTAAAAACAGAAACAACTGAACTATGACCCCGTCAGCGTGATCAGAATTAGAGTTTGTCTTCTTTTAGTTAAGGCTAGACATCTGGTGTTCTCTGTTCATCTACTTTCTCCGCCCCACTCCTTTCTTCGTGTCTTAAACTATGTTACTTGCACTATGGACATTTCAGGTTGTAACTGCTGTTTTCCTGTCTTTTCTGATGATTTGCTTTGGGCATTTGACTTTCTATGTGTCTATATATGGATGAGCAAATTAAAGGCATGAATATGGTGTGAACAGTGTAGCTTTTGGACGATTTTAAAACTCAATCAGTTTTAGGGAGCTGTCAATATAATTTTACTTTTTTTTTCTTGCACAAGAAGATGGGTAGGAGGGCAGATGATTAAGGACCACAATAACAACAGAAATGTTTGGGCCTTTTCCTTTAAAGCTAGCAAGGTTTGCTAGTGAAATCACATGTTTTTGTGTTTGAATTCTTTTTTTGAAAGATGGGAGATCTTCAGGTCCTAAGAGAGTGGGAGATTAAAAACAATCAAGTTTAGACAAGTTCAAATAGAATTACAGTTGGCCCATGAGTGACTTCCTGGGTACATATAGGGAACTTTTTTTTTAATTCCTTCTGCTCACAGCTCTCCTGGATCATGCAGGGTCAGGAGAGTGATGGTTCTATATGAACCAGAGTCGACTTGTTTTATCAGCTCAAGTGGTGAGCGTTCATATCAAGTTCTACTTTCTTCTTCTTTCATAGAAGAGAATAGCCTGCCATTGAGGCAGTATGATTTCTTTAAATCAACCTTCACTAAAAAGTACCTTTTAAGTACTTCTCAAAGCTGGGCACCAGAACAGAATCTCTAGTCAGTGATGTACTCTGACCCTGAGGGTTTTGGAATCTGATCGCTGTAGTTACTCTCAGTCTGGGCCTCAGGAGGACATGCGATGCCACCTCTCAGCTCCTCAGAAATGCATATTAACGAGTCTTACCCTCTCCTGGAGGATCTGAGTCTCTATAGATGGAGCTCTCAAAACTATTTCAATAGATTCTCAAATGGTACATGATGCATTCATAACCAGTAACACTTCTCTAGAGTACTCACATGGACCTTGTGCAATCACTGGGTGAGGCCAGGGTCACTAAAGTACACACAGGGCCAGACTGTGGTACAGGGCAAGAGTGCATTGTTGCTTTACAGGACTGTGTAGTCTCGGCCTGAAAACCACATGTTCTGTCTCTTGATCGAGTGGCAAACTTCCTAAGCACCTGGATGGAACCATGTTGTCTTTTCTTTACACCAAACCTTCCTTCCAGTCAGAAATTTAGATCCTGTGTGAAAGTCTGTGTCCTAACCAGGAAAGTGATATCAGGGACTCAGCTCTCCTAGGAAGCAATTGCTCAGACTATTTCTCCTTGAAAAAGAGGGACTCCTCTCCTATTGACAGTGACTGTGAGGACGAATGGCCCATTGTTAATATGGGAGTTCATGACCCATTTACCGAGGCCACTAAAGACCATCTGGTATATCAGATATTTATGTTACGATTCATAACAGAAGCAAAATTACAGTTTTCATAACAAAAATAATGTTACAGTTGGAGGTCACTACAACATGAGGAACTGCATTAAAGGCCTGACAGTATTAGGAAGGTTGTGAACAACTAGAAGGGGGAGGAGAAAAATAAATTGGCTTTCAAGGATGATTGAAAGGTAGATGGCAAGGCAAGCTTTTTAAAAGGATCGCTTTGTGCATCATAAAATGAAGTTCTCAAGAAAAACTGTACTTATACATTATATACGTATCAAACTCAAGAACTTTTCAGCTTAAGGTTTATATATAACAAAGCCTTTCCTAAGACAAAAAAAAATCCTAGCTTTAATTCGATTGTATGTGGCTATCTTAGTGTATGCCTATGTATTGTGTTCTGGGTAGGTAGATAATTTCTTTTCTCTCCTTCCCTCTATTATATAAGGTAAACAAATAAAGAAGAACCGGTTAAAGGGAAGGTTGAGATGATCCCATTGTTTTGCCCAGCCTATTTAAAAATAAGTCTTCAGTGAGCTACTCTATTGTCCAATGAGTGGACATTCCTTTTGCTACTGCAAAATGCTAGGAAGGAAGTCTATTGTTCAGTCATTTAAGTAACTTCTAAAACTCCAGTTCTTTAAGTGCTCTGTGTTCATTAAACAAGCCAGTCATGCAACATTACTCCGACTGAATGTTCTTATGATTTCAGAATCATATTGAAAGGGAGAGAACAAATCTTAGTTCTTTATGTTACTTTTGCCCTGCAGGAGGCAGGCCGTAAAAGCATTTTGTGTGTGAGAGGCTACTTTGGTGAAAATACCCTAAAACCGTAAGTTTTAGAGATTTATCTTCTAAATTAAAAATTTAAAAGTAGTTGCAAAGTCATGAGAAAAATTACTTCTGATCTATAAATATTATGTTTGTTGGGTTACATTAGAGAATCTTTGGGCTGCATAGTTTGTGTTTGGAATTTGATATAAATGAACTGATGTACTTTTGACTGTGGGTTGAGCTTCTTTACAAGAGATAGCAATAAGACTGCTTGTAGGATTCTTGAGATAGTCAGCCCATAATATAGGTTACATTCAAGTGTAGAAATTGGTACATAATTAACAATTTATGTGGTTTTTATTGTTATTGTCTAAAACAATATTGTTATTTACCATATCCTCAATTTGACATATCTAAATTCTTTGAAAAGCTAATGCAGTAATAAAAGAGGAGATATCTATATCTATGTCTATGTCATCTATATCATCTATGTCATCTATATCATCTATGTCATCTATATCATCGATGTCATCTATATCTATATCTGTGCCCTCTTCAAGCAGAGATGGACAATAGGACATTTCCTCTTGTCTGAGGGAACATCTGGCTCTGGAAACAGGCAGATGGCTTTGAATACTGGATTTTGAGTGGAGAAGTTGAGCAAGGGCAGCATCTCTCTCACACTCTGAGATCTTGTTTACTACAAAAGTCTTTACTTGGCTAATAGATAGCAGTTCCAATTTCGTGTCAGGTTTTTTCCCCCAGGGTAGAAATTGCAGACTGGTCACTGAGTAAGCAAGTAGCTCTATGGCTATGGATACAAAGGAGACTTGAGCATGCGTAACTGAGAGATAAGAAAATAAAGAGGGGGCCAGGAGGCTAAAGAATACAACATGGGCATGTACCTTCCATATCAGATTTCTTCCTGTCTACGTGTCTTTGATTCTTGGATCATTATGAGCATTTGGATCCTGGAAGGACTAGGGGAATGAACCACAGTGTTTCTGGTCTATTCAGAGCAGTCATTGACAGAATCAGCTTTATAAGACCAAAGTCTCAAAGCATTCGCCAGGGGTGAGAAAATGAAAATATAATTTCAGGCTGGTATGGGTCAAAGAAGGGCCCATACTAAAGGCCCTTTGTTCCTTTACCAAAAGTTTAGTAAGTTGGAAAAATTGGTAGAATAGTGTATCAGATCAAATATGTGCAAATCTGGGCTCAAGTCATTGCCCTGATGATTTGCCCTCTGAACTACAATTGTACACCTGTGGTCTAGGTGACAGGATCTACTTCATCAAGTGGGGGAGCTGAGGTGAGCTTATCTATCTGCAGCGCTTGCAATTCTTACAGTTATTTAAGAACTCTGTAGTGTTAACTACTATTACATCTGAGCCTGTAGTTGATTTAGAGTTGTATGTTGAGTTGCTTCACCCCCGTTTGCTAGGAGCTACTCCAATTTCATGTTTTCTTCTAACTAGCAATCCCATCATGGAAGACAGATTGACTTTTGGAGTTTACTAATTTAGGTGAACTCTTCAGAGCTCTTGTCTACTCAAAATGAGGGTGAAGGAAATATCTGACCTGAAAATCTGTTCATTGATTAGAGGAGGTGACGTGTATCATCCTGTGCATGGCTGAAATGCAGTCAATGTAGTGGGCCAATGACAAAGATTCAGTATGTTTTGGATGAATGAACCATCAGCACTTTCTATTTTCTAAGTGGCTGTCAGGAAGGCTTCCTAAGAACATATAGCATTCTGTAGTGCTATGGAGTGTTTATTTATGATTTGTGTTTGTTCTATAATCACTTGTTTTCTATAGCAAATATGCCCTCTTTCTCTGCCTAACCGACATCCCTATCTGTATAAAAATGCTTACCTTGCTCCAGCAAGGGTCTCCATAGACTTGAGATTTATTGATGCCAGCTATTGATCGAGACCATGGGTGATCAGTTCTTAAGGTATATGATCTCACTTTAGTTGTTACATTGCAAAATTTCAATAGAGCTGTACTGAATCCCGAGAGCTCAGTAGACCTTGTCTGCAAGCTAGGAACACAGATGGAATCCAGCAAAAGTCAAGGGAAGTGGGAAATGAAAAATAAGAGTTACCAGCTAGAGTCCGCCTCTCATTTTAGAATAACTTTTCCTGTAGACTGGGAAAACTCCAGCAAAACATTCTAGGAAGTAGATGTGCAGTTGAAAGACTCTTAGAGCGATAGCGCTTGTCTCCTGTATCAGACAAACGTTTTCTGAAGAGCATTCTCCATTCTGTGGGAAAATGAAAAAAATCCGAACTGAATTAAATTCAGTGTCAAATCCTTCAGAAACGAAAATACATATCTTTCGACTTCGATCTACACAAATGAATAAAGTGTTGATTGCAATATAAGCTGCATGAGTGCAGAGTTCTGACTTTCTTTTTTCCACTTCAGTTCCCCAAGAGCCCAAGATAACATCTAGCATATCCATAGCAGGCATCCAGCATATGCTACTGAGAAAGTCTTGAATAAAAGTAGCTCAGTATAGGATTGAATTCCACTTTGAAAAGGTATCAGGAGGACATCTAGGCTTCCATGAGCCCTGGGACTCCTACACCCCTGCTTTCCTCACCTATATAGATGACATTTTGCTCAATATTTTATCAGGCATGTACACTATTCCTCATAAACCAAGTAAGTAAAAACCCCCACACATGCACATTTTATTGCATCATGAAGTATATAATTTCTTGCTACTATATCAACTCCAGGACCATATCAGGAGGGCTGTGAAAAACGGCTTTGCTATCTTATCTAAATTTTTCATTTAAAAGTCAACTCCAATAACACTCAGTCATTTACAAGGTAAACTCCCTGGGAATGCTGGTGGCTGTATTTGCATATTTTATCCATCATGAAGGTTGTTAAAGGGCTGGAAGTTTATAGTTTTGCAGTTCCTTCCCATAGGCATTTGACTAAAGGCTCAGATGGGATAGCCTGCATTTCAGTTGCACTGTGTGTGGAGCAGGCCTTACGGAGGAAAGTGCATGCATGTGTGCATGTGTACATGTGTGTGTATGTGAGAGAGAGAGATGGCTTGCCGCTGGGCAACTCAGTCATTTTTGCTGCTAACTGATTGATAGGCTGTGGTTCTTGATGGATTAGTACTTTCCTTCTTTCCCATTGATTTTGCCCAGTCAGTACAGTTCCATCATGCATGGTATAAAATACCTGCTTCATTTCAAAGACCATAAAGCAAAGGACACTTTGTATTTTAATAGCAGATTTGTTTGTTTGGAGGCAATGGAAACTGAATTAAACTTGGAAAAAGAACAAATAACTCTAATACATGTTCGAGATGAGAAAAACGGTGGCAAATGATACCTCCTTCCTCTGGTTTAACTATGACTACTAAAGTTAGGAAAGTGCCATTTCACAACTGACAATTTACAGTGTAAATGTGATTACTGGAGGGTGGGTAGGAGTAGTCCAGAATTAAAGTGAGAAGTTTTGTCTAATAGGACCAGGCAATGTACTGTACGATGTTTGAAAAATAATTAACAGGTAAAACATGGGAGTAAATTGAAGGGAAATTATTCCTTCTAGTAGCTCTTTGGGAAGGAAGCATTTATCCAGGATAATGCTAGTGTAAGTCTGTCAAAGCATTAGAGAAATGACAGTTTGAATTTGTTATTAAAAGCTGAAGTAGAGGCAAGGTAATGCAGATGAGGCAATACCTTAAGCAGCAGGGAGGCAATCGCATCATTCTTGCTGTCTATGGGTGAGACTTTTAAAAGTATGGTCAGTCTTTCCCTGGCGTGACAAACGGAGGGAAGTCCTGAATTTATCCCAGAGGCACCAAGATGTAGAAGAAGGGAGACACAGTGATAAGAGAATCACCTAATCCTGGGTGTTTTTGAGTCCTGCTGTGTATTTAATTCACCCATTTTTTTTTAAAAATAAGTATAAACCATAGAGAATCACTTTGAAATGTTGTCGCTACAAATCTGGAAGAAGACATTTGCTGAAAGTTGACAGAGGGAAACAACTGTGGTAGATACCCAAAAGGAAATACCAATGTTGAGGTAGTTGGGGGAGTACATGTAAGGTAGACAATTGCCATCAGATGCTGTTATAGTAACAGATTGGGAATGGTTTGGGGGCATCTAATGTCGTTGGCTTATACAACACATGAAAAATATCTCACAATGGATTGGGATATCAGGCTAGAGTATATAAACTTTCTAGAACCATATGGGAAAGCATTCGTGATACTGACTCGGGCAATTATTCCTTGGATGTGACACAAGAGATAAAAGCAACAGTAGATCAATGAAACTATAACAAACTAGCATACTTCTGCACTGTCAAGGAGGCTATCAATATACTAGAAACAACAGAGAAGGTGAACACGATTCTAAACCACATACCAATGGAGGCTTCTTACATAAACATTATCAGAATATGTAAGCAGAGCAAATTCTGAACACTGACCTCAATCATCTAAATTTTAAACGAATAAATGACAGTAGGCAAACTCTAAAAGGAATATGAATGGCTCACAGGTATATGAAATAAAAAGTTCTTTAAGGAACTGCAAATGAAAAATCAGGGACATAGCACACATACACACTTAGTCATATAACATGTATGCCTGTGAGTGAGTATGCATATATGCATACTTAGTCATGTAACACACATGCCTGTGAGTATGCCCACATACATGCTTAGTCTATAACATGCATGCCTGAGAGTGAGTATGCACACATACACACTTAGTCTGTAACACACATGCCTGTGATTGAGTGTGCACTCATACACACGTAATTCATAACACACGTTCCTGTGAGTGTGCACACACACACACACACTTAGTCACATAACACACATACCTGTATGTGAGCATGCACACATACATACTTAGTCACATAACACATATCTGTGAGCAAGAATGCACCAATACAGTCTTAGGTCATAACACATGTGCCTGTGAGTAAGTATGCATACAAACACACAACCTGTTCCACAACACACACACACACCTGTAAGTAAGCACACATACCCACTTAGTCATATAACACTCATGCCTGTAAGTATGTACACATACACACTTATTCCATAACTCACATGCATGTGAGTGAGTGTGCACACATATACACTTAATTCATAACACACATTCCTGTGAGTATGCACACATATATACTTAATTCATAATACACATCCCTGTGAGTGTGCACACATACACACTTAGTCACATATCACATGCCTGTGTGTGAGTATGCACACATACACTTTTAGGCCATAACGCATGTGCCTGTGAGTATGCATACAAACACACTAGTCCCATAACACACATTCCTGTAAGTATGCACACATACATACTTAGTCATATAACACTCATGCCTGTAAGTATGTACACATACATACTTAGTCATATAACACTCATGCCTGTAAGTATGCACACATACATACTTAGTCATATAACACTCATGCCTGTAAGTATGTACACATACATACTTAGTCATATAACACTCATGCCTTTAAGTATGTACACATACATACTTAGTCATATAACACTCATGCCTGTAAGTATGTATACATACACACTTATTCCGTAACACATATGCCTGTGAGTATGTATGCATACATACACACTTAGACACAATGGTTACATCTACAATATACTCCCTCACTCAAGTCTCAGGGAACATTGTGGAAGAGGGCATGGACAGATTATGAAAAGCCCAAGGAATTTGTTGTAAAATGGTATCTCCTAGCAATATCAGAAGCAATCCCCATAAAGTCTCACCAACATGACTATCTAACTATGAGGTGAACAAGAGTGATACCAGTGGACGTGTCAAAGTAAATGTGGAAAGCTCATGAGGCCTCGACCTTTCTCAAGCATCTATATGCAACTAAGGAAAGCTGGCAATGGGAGGTTTAGTCTTGTTTAGGGAAGAGCACACCAATTCATTGCCCAGTGCCAAACAGTAAACCCTGATAACATATATACAAATATGATTATACTGACTGAGCAGGCTTTGGTTAGGAATGTACATACATATACATATATACATAAGCAATAGCAATCAATGAAGGGACGGGCCATGGATTTGATGAAGAGCTGGGAGCAGTATACTGGAGAGTTGGGATGGAGAAAGGGGACAGGAGAAATGTTGTGATATAATCTCAGAGTTTTTGTTTGTTTGTTTTTGAAGAGAGAAGATGCTGATGAAGTTAGGGTGACTGACGAGGGTGTACAATATGGGAAGGAATGCAGTGTGCTGTCACTCTGGAAAATAGTCTGGAGCTTCCGAAGAGCCTGAAAGGAGAATGACTATGTGACCCAGAGACCCTGTTTCTAAGAATTTAAGAATTGAAACCAGGCTCTGGAAGAGATATTAGCAGTGCTCTGTTCACTGTAGTTGTATTCAATGTGGCTAAAATATACAATAACCTAGGTCTTCACCCAGGGATAATTTAGTGAAGATGGCATGGTGTACACATACAATAGAGTCCTTTTCAACCCTCACAGAGACAGGCTTTAGTCATGAAAGATGATGGCACTGTGGGAGCCATTAACCACAGTTCTCAGGAGCTTGTAGGTGGGGTAGGACAGTGAGCTGTGTGTAGCAGGTGTTACATGTCAGATGGGCAGGATGGATATGCTGGAGACCAGCTGCATAGCATTTTATCCACACTTCACAATACTAGGTTGCGCACTTACAATTTTAAGAGGATGGATCTCGCGTTAAATGTTTATATCACAGTAAAATACAGCAGAAAATGATGGATCAGTCAATGAATTGTTTGGCATTTCTTTCAGCAAGAGCTTTGGACTATCGTAACCTCACTTATAAATGAGAGCTGTTCGTAAATACATCTTTAAAAATACATCAAGAAACACAGAAGGATGTAATTGGTATAATTTTGGAGGCAAACTCCAAGTGCCGGTTGGCCATTCACTCAGATATTAATTGTATTCCTGTTATGAGCATTGTTCCCTGTTGGAAATGGAGCTCATGTGGTCAAACAGTTGTCCAGTCCTCAAAATATTCTAGGATCAGTGCACAGTACCAAGTAAACTAGGCATATTGGAACATTGCTATAATACCAACACTGGGGAGGTAGAGGCAAGGGGACCAGATGTTCAAGGTCATACTTTAATATTGAGTGAAGTCAATGTGGACTATGTGAAATCCTGTATCAAACCCCCAAATCAAACACAACAGTAGCAATGACAACAACAACAAAACAACAACAACAGCAACAACAACAAGGCATTTAAATATTAAATCATCTGGCCACTGCCATAAGTGAATGTTATACCGAAAGAATGCTCGACTGAGGAATAGTGTAATGTTGATGATAAGTTATTTCTTAATCATGTTATTATAGCAAAGCAAGTCATGAAGCCAGGAATTTCATAAAGGAGAGAGCTCTTGTTTTAGAGTCATTGAAAACTATTGTAGGCCTGAATCTGATAGCCCTCAGAACCACTGGCTTCATGTGAGGGGTTGAAAATTTGTGGAAGTGGTACAAAGAGCTCTTAGATTGGTCAACTGCATCAAAACCCTTTTATAGATCTAGTCCCACAATGCTCAGTAAAAGCGTGGTAGCCTCACAACACGACTATTATCTGCACTCGGTGGAGATAAGCGAAGAAAGCAGAAACAAAGGCCAGAGGAGACTTTGCTGAAATACAGAGAAGACCTTATGTTGCGCAAGAGACGATGGTAGAAGAGAATAAAATGTAATATAATGATAATACATAATAATAAAATATAATACATTGTAGCTAATGTGGTTTGTAAAATGGTACAAATCCAAACTACAGTGGAAGAAGAGAGTTCCCAGTGGATGCAGAACACAGCTCTTCCCAAAGTATAGCAAATGAAGAGAGGCTGTGTAAGATTTAGTTTACTTAGGAGTGAGATGCATTAAATAAGATGCGTACTATGCTTAGAACTGGGGAAGCACAAGTTAGAAATAGGTTTCTGTTAAACCTGGGTAGCTCTTCCTTTCTGAGAAATACCACAAGTAATGTTTGATCAGAAAACATGGTTAAGTTTTAGCGACCATAAGGGCTCTGATGGTGGCAGGTACAAAAATCATTTCTAGAGACTGCAGCAACTGGGTGCTTCTTCAGTTTCTGACATGAGGGATCTCAGTCCCTCTTACAGCTCTGAGGAAGAGCTGGGGGCTCTTTTTCTACTCTGAGTCTTCAGAAAAGGGCACTGGCTTTTGCTCACTGTGCTGTGCGGTATGGTGGTTTCATGGTTACATGGAACATGTTATCCTCAAAGCCGTCAGGGCGTCCCAGAGGGAGAGTTGAAGACAACTTGAGGTATCGGCTAAGAGCCAGCATGTTGCTCTCTGCTGAAGTTGTATGCAGGTTATGTATACAAAGTCACAGGCATGCCCAAGTCCAGTGCCACAGTCCCACTGGACAATTCCATGCCCACCTCTGCACTTGGCACCCAACCTTCTCCTATCAAAGGGCTGTAACAATGCTTTCCTTAGCAGTTGCTGCGGAGATAAAACGAACAAACGTGGGCAAATCACCATTTGTGTTAATTGGTAACTTGCCTCACTCTTCCAGGTTTCATGTCTTTTATACCTCGATTTGTCTACCGGGTCAGTGCCTTTGCCACCCACAGTGACAGGGGTGATTCATTAGGGCAAGGCCTGCTTAGGACAATGATCAGAGATAGTTCTGCTAGTGCCCAGCAAGACCACCTGGACCTTCACTCCTTTTGTATCTATGTCTTCTCTTGTATCTATGTCAAGATCTATCATCTTGTCTGATGTTGTTGGACTTGGGTTGAAACTGTGCCTATCATCTTTATGCTCTCCCCTTAAGTGTACGTGTCTATATGCCTGCTTGTCTCTTTCCCTGTCTCTGTCTCTTGGTCTGTCTCTGTGTCTGTCTCTATCTCTGTGTCTATCTTTCTCTGTCTTTCCCCTTTCTGCCTCTCTTTCTATTTCTCTAGAGAAGACAACCTAAGGGGGAAGAATTTCTTTCAGACAGGGTCTCCTTTTTGTGTTTACTCGATGCTACCTGGTCCAAGACAATCTGGGTTCCTCTACCTCCATTGCCCTCTCCCAGAGGGCATACATGATACATCTGACTTTTATGTATACTCTGAGTTTATGTATACTCTGAGTTCAGTTCCTCGTTGTTGCTCAGAAGATCTTTTACCCCAAGCCACCTCCCTTGTCAATACACATATTTCTTCATCTATATACTCAGCATCATGTCTTCTGTACAACACAGTTTTTAAAGACCCCTCCCTACCCTCCAGAACATATGTAGGAGTTTTTGATTTCCTTGGCAATGATGATTGGAATAATGCACAGAAGACATTTTAATTCACTTAAGTAAACATATTTATAGGAATTTTGATTCCTTCTATCTGATTTTTAATAAAGTAGGTCTCAGGGCCGTCATCTCTAGTGGCTGGTTTGAAGCTGTCCTACAGACAGGGTCTCAGCTGCATTAGGTAAACATTAGATTTTCAACTATTTACAGCCTTGGGGCAAGTGGACTCAACACAAGTTGTCAAGCATGTCCAATTATTTTATCCTTCCCTTTGTTACAAAAGAGTCAAGTTCATACTGGTTGGTTCTTTGGGAGGCACTTGATGAGACGAATGGTTCTCCCATGGGGAATGTAACTACCCGAGAAGCAGAGCTGATCTCAGTGGCAGCACGTGTGTCCCAAGAGGAATTGCTCATTAAAACTACCTCAGCCCACGGGACACTTCTCCTTCATTTTGATTGTAGCTAAGATGAATCATGCCTGTCCTTTCTCCCTGCTTTGCTTTGTTTCTGTGTCCTCCCAGGTTTCCATTTTAATCTTCTGAATTTCTCCATCAGTGCTGGCTGTTGTTTGGCAGAGAGAGGGTGGACATGGTAAGCAGGCAGTGTTGCTAATGGTAGGTCTCTGCGACAGTGCAGTCTGAGGGCTCTAGTCAAGGTGCCAGCCAGCCAGGGTATCCCCCTGGAGGGTGGCTGTGCAGGAGTTACTGTGGAAGGGCTTCCTTTTTGGCACATGCGTGTGTTGTAGGACTGAGGGCCTTGTTGTAATCTTGTGTCCACTCCAAGCTCTCTGTCACATGGCATACCCTTAAGTGATGGTCTTGGGACCTGGTTTTATAAACGGTCAGATGGAACATTTCTTTTTTTACTTTGAAATTTTTCCTTCAGGGGGAAAAAAAAACTATGTACTTTGTTTGAAGGGACTCCTTTGATTAGTTAGGCTGGCTGATCTTAAAGCGTCTCGAAACTAATACAAAACAAAGTGTAATGGTGTATCTTAATTGTGTTTCTAAAATCTCTTTCCCATTGCAATGTACCATGGCAGTCACAGGACTGAATTCCATCATGTCAAAGCCCTCTTCACACACGGGGAAGGAAATACTGTGTCTATACATCAGGAACAGAGAGCTGGAAGCTGCCTTACAAACCTGACCACCAATGGCAATGACAGTCTAACAGTCCATTCTCACCCTGAACATACAAAGGAATATCAAAAGATGAGTGTACAACACAGAAAGTACCTTGCTTCCAGAAGTCACCATTTCAATGAGAATGATGGAGCCTAAAACAGGAAAAGCTATCATCAAATGGTGAGATATGGTCAGTGTTTTAGCCAGTGCCAACTAGTGAAAACTGGATGATAAATGGAAGTATAAGGGTATTTTCAGTACTTCCTGCAGAACTGAAGGTAGTTAGGCGAGGGGCTGGAGTGGATCCTTGGTAAGGGATGGGAGATTATGCAAACAATGAATGGGAGCACATGTAAAAGAAACTTCGTGTATCCCTCAAAGAGGACTGGTGAGGTAAAATTATCATGTCAGGTTATCCAAGTCCAAGAACAATTATGCCTTTGAATATTTATTTATTTTGCTTTCTTAGAGACATAGTCTTGTGTTGTTGGCCAGTCCTCTAACTCATATAGCTAAGATTGGCTTTGAACTCCTGACCTTCCTGCTTCTACCTCCCGTCTGCTGGGATTCTAAGTACTATCCTACCATCACATGCAGCTCTTGTTTCTAATTCTTACGACTTGAGAGCTTACACTTTGGAATGATGGTGAATGGAACTTTAGAAAGGGGAAAGTAACTGTATTTTTTCTTACTTTTAAAATGTTGCTAAGACTCTCAGGAACTTCCATACCTTAGACAGGAGACCTTTCTCTCCTTCCAATTGTAATCCATTCATTTAACATTCATTTGGCACTTCTTGTGTGCAGAGACATACTGTTAAGTACTGGGCAAACAGTAAGTCACTTAATTCTCAAAATCCCTGTGTGAGTCAGGAGCTACCTTATCCTCACTGAGAATGGAGAACTCATCTATGGTCAGTGATGTAACTGATAAAGTTGGGATTTAAAAGGGAAGTGTAACCTCAGAGGCCCTGAGTTTCCTTAAAGCACCGGCACCATCTCTGCTCCTTGGAGAGCTTGCAGATATTTTCTTGCAGAAAGTTATGACATGCATTTGCACTGCTCGTGCTATACACATGAGTTTCTGCATTCTCTGCATCAGTCCCCAAGCTACACCACAAGCCCTCAGGAGCACAGCATCATCAGCCCTACCTTTTCTTCTTCATGACATTTTATGTGGAATGATGCCAATAAATATGTATTGACTTGATTTAAGCCACAATTCTACCATTTGCCTTCTCATTTCTTTTATCTCTATTGATTATAAAATTAATGGGGTGGTGTGTAATTTTCGTTTAACTACTTAGCCTGTAACTGTAATTTTTATGACTTTTAACATCACGATAAATCTATGACCTCCCTGAAAATTTCTTGCTTTATAAAATAGATTTCACTTAATTAAAACAGTAAATGAAGACATTTCCTAAAGTTCTTAAGGGGGAAAAATTGGTGTGTGCCTCTTGAGTTATATTTTAATCTTGAAAGATGAAGTTCCAGGATGGGAGAGAGCCATGAGCTTGCATAGATGGTACTGAATTCCAGAGAGCACGATCTTGGCAAAGACCTGGGCACTATTTCATCACTGTCACACGGTTTTCTCCCACTGTCTCATGAATGAAGTAAAGAAATCATTATTCTATGAGAACCAAATACAGCTCATAATTGCATATTTGAACACATGTGTAATGTAGGCAGCCAGTATTCTCCTGACTAGGACACATTTTCCATCATGTCCTAGTTTGTCCCTCCTGAGGCTCAAGTTGAAATCTGAACCACACACATTATGATATTAATAAGCCGTGGTTGGTCATTGAGTAATGTAATGTGATCTAGGAAAGGAGGTGGGTCCTTCTGGAAGGAGTTAAATTGCTCCAAGATCAGATGGTATCTCCTGTGTATGCCATCTTCGACAGGTCCATCATGATGTAACACAGCAGACAGTTCTCACGGAAAACTAAACATGTTAGTACTCTGCTCCTGGATCGTTTTTAACACCAAAACTTAAGTGAATCTGTTTTCTTAGTATTCTAGCATCCAATATCTATTAAAATATAGCAATGAACAGCTCAACCTGACTGCTTGCCTATGAAGACATTGCAAGTAACCATAAGTTCATCCAAAGTTCTTGTTCTCATCTGTTTTCTGTTGTGATAAAACCCACCTGGAGAAGAAATGGGTTTATTTGGCTTTCAACGGTACAGGTCATCATGGAAGGAAGCCAAGGTACTCAAGAAAGGAACCCGGAGGCAGGAACTAAAGCACACATCATAGAAGAATGCTGCTTACTGGCTTGTTCTCCCTGGCTTGCTTATCTACCTTTTATGGGCAACCCAAGACGACTTTCCTAGAGTTAGCAGTGCCAACAATTGTCTAGGCCCTCCCAGTCTTCATTTGAGATTCTCTCTTTCCAGAGTTACATAAGTTTTTTTTTCATGTTGACAAATACTAAAAATTATCACTTGCCCACCAGTTTCTGGAAAAGTGTCCTATTTTCTTGTGTCTTTTACACAGATATTCACTAAGAAGTTAGGAGTAAAAAGAACACTAAGATTAAAATAACGTGATTTGAGGTGAATGTGAACGTTGATTAATGACAGAGACTCAAGAGCTTGTGAACCATTAATTTTGATTTGACCATGCAGATGTATTAAAGTCAAAAAAATAAACCTCATTACTAGACATTCCACCACAACTTTGTGGTGGTTTGAATGAAAATAGCCTCCATAGACTTATAAGAAGTGGCACTATTAGCATGTGTGGCCTTGTTTTAGTAAGTGTGTTCTTGTTGGAGGAAGTGTGTCCCTGTCGGGGTGGGCTTTGTGGTCTCATATGCTCAGGCTATGCCAAGTGTGCTATATAGTCACTCCTTCTGCCTGCAGATCTGGGTATAGAAGTCTCTAGCACTATAGTATGTGCTGTACCATACTATATCTATATCATCTAGTATATGGTTGCCTGCAGACTGCCATGTTTCCTGCCATGATGATAGTGAACTAAGCCTCTGAGACCGTTAGCCAGCTCCAACCAAATGGGTTCCTTTCTAAAGGTTGCTCCGGTCATGGTGTCACTTCCCAGCAGTAGAGATCATAACCAAGCCAGGCTTTCCCATCCTTCACCCTGCTGACCTATGTTCTTGTAGGTGTGAGCATCCATAGACGCATTAGGATGCTTATCCCCTTGTGACTCTGTTGCTACATAGCATTAGCAACGTAAGGGCCAGTTCCATTTTTATAAGTATTTGGTGTCCATGTGCAGCAGCAAATACACATACATGTGTGTAAACGTAAGCACGTCAGGGTGTGAGAGATTAGATGACCAAAGCCCAGACTTTAGGATGCAAAAATTTAAAAGTGACCAGACTGGATAATGCAGAGTTCCATTTCAAAAAAAAATCCTTTTCATTTAAAAAATTGTAATTATGTTTATTCATTATACCAGGTCACATGAGGACTTTTTCATAAAAGTACGTGTTATACCTTGAACATATTACTCCATCGCTCCCGATCTCCATTTTTCTTATATTCAGTCATGTGTGAGTGTGCATCTCTGTGTGGGTGTGCACATATGAGTACAGGTGGCACGGAGACCGGAAGAGGTTTTGCATCCATTCAAGCTGGAGCTGCAAGTTTTGTAAGGCATCGGGAGTGCAGCTAAGAGGATCCTCCCTCCACAAGAGCAAACACTTAATCTCAGCTACTGTCCAGCTCTCCAGCTCCCCTGCTTGCTCTCCTACTTTTAGCTTTTCACACTCATCAAAAAATGCTCTGTGTGTGTGTGTGTGTGTGTGTGTGTGTGTGTGTGTGTGTGTGTGTGTGTCAGGCCTTTACCAAAGAGTTCTGGGCTATCTGATACTTCTTGTTCTCATAACCCACAATTTATTTTCAATACCCCTTTACTGGACTGTGCTAAATTGAGAGGTTCTAGTTAGTGTATGTCTTTGTGGAAGTGACTTAACCTACCTGAGCGCCAGTCTTCTTATCAGTAAGATGATGATAAAAACAATAATCGCCTAAGTGTGGCACTGAAGTTTGCAATGAATTAATTTTTAAGTGCCTTGAGTAGTGAAATTGGTTGAAAGCTGTGTAAAACCACTGTTCATGTGTTATTTTGGCTGGCTGTGCTACTTTTCATCTTTTCTGTGAATGATAGTAAATTTAAGGCTAAAAGGAATTTATTGGTTTGGAGTATGAAAGTAGTGTGGGCCCTGAGATTGGTCGATTTCCCCATGTGCTGAAGTTGCTACAGTCTGACTTCTGTTTGTCTGTTTATTGCTCTCTTTACGGGGAACTGGTTCATGTTGGGCCAGCCCCTCCCACGGTCACGGATGTAACCTTCAGTAGTTGATGCCCCATGTTCTCCAAGGACATGAAGGGGAACGGCAGCTTCTGTTCTCTGATTCTCTTGATTTCTACTAATTACTCTTTGACATCAAAGTTAAAGTATTACAACTTTTAAGTTCCAAGTGTGGGCAGATTATATGAATAGAAGATTGAATTTTAGGACAACAAAGAGGGAAACTACAAAATACTTTCAATAAAAAGGGAAAATAGATCCACTTGGTTCGACATACTTAAGTGGAAATGACTGTCAACCAGACTGAAGAATTGGGTCCCCATTTTTTTAATGGAAAACTAGTGCAAGGTTTTGGTGTATAAAGTTTTCATTATGAGATGAAAAGATTAGAGGTATGAGGGGCATGATGTCTGACAGGCTTAACCTTTTGCTCAGCTATAAAGTGAAAGCCTCTGCTGTGCTCCATACCTCATGAGGAGGACAGGCCAGCTTCAGTCTTAGTTGACGGCGTCTGTCTTTTAGCAGTTGCCCTGGAGTTAATGCAAATCATAATTGATCATCCTTCAACAAAAGCATCAACAACAAAAATAACAGGAAATACCTAACAGTCCACTTTTGACTCTTTTTAGATATGTCAAATATGATAAACCAGGAGATGAGCTTTGAAAACCCCAGAGCAGACTAAAAGGGACACACTTCTAAGCTTTGGTTTGGGGCCATGGAGACATTTTTGTCTGATCCCATATCAAATGAGGCTGCTGTAGATTCTCTGAGAGTTAACCAACTTCTGTGACGTTTCCTCCATATATAGCATACTACTTTTACACATACATCTTCAGAATATTGCCAAGATGTCAATATTTAAGACTTTGAGACATAGGAAAAACAAGAATCATTTGAAAACTGGAGTCATATTTGGAAAGTCAATGCAAAATGTCTGCCACACGTGTGCGTGAACAACCAGGTTGATGTTTTAATGGGCAGCACTGACAACTGGTTAGAAAATGTAAAGGACATTGGCTTTGAGGATGCCAAAATTAGCCTTAATGCTGTTTTCCATTTCTCTAGCAAATTCTGTTAGAGTTCCCTCTAAAATGCCTCTCAGAGAATGCCCCATTGCCTATCGCCTTCCCTCCTCCACCTTACTATAGGCAAGGTAGTTTTATATGAAGGAGTGTGTCAGCAGCTTCTAAGCCACACTTTATGTTGACATTTTATCAAAAGAATCATTTATTTTAATTGTGTGTATCTATGTGTCTTGCCTGCATAGATGTATGTGTACCATGGGCATACCTGGTGCCCATGGAGGTTAAAAGAAGACGTCAGACTCCCTGAAGCTGGATTTACAAATGGTTGTGAGATGCCATATGGATTCTTGAAAATGAACCCAGGCCCTTTGCAGGACAAGCAAGAGCTCCTCACCCTCTGAATCTTCACTCTAGCCTCACTTGGCAATATTGCCACCCATCTAGAATATCAACTGTATTTAATTAATTTATCAAGGAGAAGTAATATCACAGAATGCCCCATGTCTTGAATCACCCTCATTATTTTCTTTAGTATTTGATGCCAACTTCTAAATTGGCATCAAATACTACAAATTGGTATTAATGAGAAAAAAAGTTAAGAAAGTATCTTTCAAAAACTATATTTTAAAAGCTGATATCTCAAATTTTACTATTATCATGCTCTATATAGTAAACATAATATCCATAATTTAACTAGAATTACTACTTTAACATAAGTAAAGCAATAATTTAATATTATAATTACACTTATTAGCATTGTGATTTTCTGCAACACAAGCGTATCTGTTTCAATATCTAACTCTAGTGGGAAAACCATAAAAATTCCCGAGTCTTACCATCTGAACTGATTTGAAAACATCTGTGCTACTGGAAATGAACTCACTTAGGCTAAAATGTTTATTGAACTAAACTTTGCTCAATCAATAAGAGAACGCATCTCTGAGCTGGAAGTGTCTCTTTCAGATAGGGTTCAAAATCCAGAGGAGGAATGAGGTTAGATATAGTAAATCAGTGAACGCAGACCCAGCCTGGCAGCTACAGAGTCAGATTGGAGCAGAACCACATACAGACCTAAAGCAGCAGCAGCCAAAAGCTATAAAACAAAGATAGATGAAGGCAGTAGAAACAAATGGGTCCCAAAACACCTGAGCAATATTTTCAAAACGCCAATGAAGAAAAGCAGTTTTTCCAGCCATCTCATCAAAGCCGTCTTCATACCAAGCCTTATTCCCACTTTGAAAAAAAAAGGCAAGGGTTGGGAGAAATTTTAGTTCTTTATAGGAATAGCTGTGATAACAGGAGGGTTGGGGGACAGACAAGAGCCGTAGCTGTGAGAGTTGATGGTAATGTAAAATGTGTGTATTGGAGACATGGACCCTCAGGTGCAAAGCCCTGTGAGGTAGACTGGCCTCGAGAATGGATTGAAGAGCTGTTTCCCTCCATAGTAAATCAAGAGGAATCGCTGTGAAAATCCTACACAGAAAACAAATAGTTAAACCCCTAAGAAAAGAAGAGTTTTCATAAAGGAAGACTTTTGTTGTTGCTGTTATTTTGTTTGTTTGTTTGTTTTAAATCAACCTGTAGGAAATTGGGCACCAGCTATGAATGAGTTGCTCACAGAAAAGGAAAACTGTAAAGATTCAGGAAAGAGGAAGAATCCATCTCTGAGAACGGCGGAATAAAATCAGTTAGATTTTCTCACCTCTGATAGAAGCTTAAAAATACATAATGGCATCCAGTGCTTCTTACAGTGTCGAACATGTTGGGACTCATATTTATTTCTGAGCAATTTGGCTGTTTCACTTTATGTTGATATTACACACAGTGTTTTATAGAGGACTTGAGTCCAAATCAATTCTATACATCTATTCATATATATGTAAATCTACACCACACACACACACACACACACACACACACACACACACACACACACAGGATTTTCCACTGCAGCGCTATAGTTAAAATAAAATTAATTTTGTGTACTGAGGACAAGTTGAATAGGCTGTTGTAGTGTGTATACCTGGATTGTTGTTATGAGATTATTAAGAATTGTGT
Source organism: Rattus rattus (assembly GCF_011064425.1). Taxonomy (NCBI): domain Eukaryota; kingdom Metazoa; phylum Chordata; class Mammalia; order Rodentia; family Muridae; genus Rattus; species Rattus rattus. The sequence goes on along the minus strand of NC_046165.1, from coordinate 80,502,607 downwards.
GTGTCTGCCTAGGCTGATCACACATAATGCATTGTAACAGAGAAGCCTAATTAGATGACTTTCAGTGAACTAACTTTAGAAAAGAGTTCATTAATATTTAGATTAAGAAGCATTTAAATAACCAAGAACTATACAACATTACTTGCAGAATCAAGCTGTTGTTGTCAAGTATGTGTGTAAGTGATACACATATTATGAATACTTAATATGTATACTAGAAGTAGTATACATATCATGTAATTCAGTAATATATTGAGCAAGTATTTTAAAGAACTTAATTACATTAATATCAGTGCTTATTTGAATATTACATATTTAAAATGTATCCATATATTTGACATTTTTAAACAAAAATGTATCTTTTTCTGAAGACTTCTAGATTTTCCATTTGGATCATTTTGCTTTCCTTAAGGAGAGAAAGAACAATGTTGCACCACGTGACATCTAAATAACTTCTCCATCTTTTATCCAAACCACAAAAGCTGATCATTGGTTTAAGACACTCAGGTAGCAGCCTCAGAATAGTCACTGCAATTGGTGGTCCCTTTGTCACCCAAGACCCCAAACTTTGCAAGCTTTATTAATAGGGCACACACACATATCCCTGTCATTCCCTGCCCTGGGTATAAAGACGCCAGTGGGTTTGAAGCTCTGAGTTGATCATCTTGGAGTTGATAAAATACTTAGAGGATTTTGGCAGTGTTTGCTTGACAGCTTGTAAAAGGGGAAACTTGTAAATGAAGTCAACTTCACAGACCTTTGGGATCCATTACGGCCAGAGATACTCTTACCATGGAATTAGCCAGGACTGTTCATCATGGTTACCAGGTGATGAGTGATGAGCTGAGGCAGGGTATTTGCCGTGACCACACTCTTCCCTGATCTGCTTAGGCAATCACATCCATCAGCATCCCTGGAAATGCAGAAACGTAACTTAGCTTCCTGTTCTCCTGTCACCCTCATCAGCCTCATGATCACCGAGGATGGTTGAATTGACCTTTAAGAAATGTAGCAGGAATCTGACCCAGAGTTTCGCAGTACTCTCAATGACTGTGTGTTCTTTACATTCTATTCAATTTTTGGAGGAAACTTTCCTCCTCCAGGCCTGGGTCTGATTTGGTAGTTGGCTGTGGTAAGGCAAACAGACTTCTCCATTGTTCGGAGGCTCATCTCTTTCCAAACTTCCCCAGTGCCAGGTCAGTACAAGGACTGAATAGTGACCTACGGGTCAGCTAATTTTACTTTGTCATTCAGTAGTTGCCAACTTGCTTTTTTGACTGAACAGATTTCTAAATATACATTTTATGGCAGTAGCTAATAAATTATTCTATCCATTTTCACTTCTATAATATAAAAGATTAAGTATATACCTTCCTTCATTCAGCCCTTTCCCTGATGTTGAACTGATGGGTATTCCCACGTTTCCCGTGGTGTTTTAACTGTCTTTCCTGGCACTTGCATACACCTATGAGAATCACTCCTAGGTGGAAACTGGAAAACTGCCCTCAACCTCTAAGCCAAATTCCACACACCACCTTTTGGGTGCACAGCCCAACAGCTGATAAGGGCTTGTTTGTTTGTTGTTTGTTTGTTTCCTTTTTTTCCCAAAGGTTAGAGTCAAAATATGAAACATATTTCTTGATAGCAAGAAATTATGGATAATACACATTTTAGAATATATTACATCGACGTGTATTAGAACTCAGTCATGTCCACATATATAATGTCTGTTTCTGCTTGAGGTATCTGTTTTGTTTTGAGGTGATGTGAGAGACTCCAACAATCCTAAACTATTTGTTTTGTTCCTTCATAGATTATTTTAAAATTTGTATTTGTTTATTTTTATGTACATTGGTATTTTTCCTGCATTTATATATGTGTGAGGGCATCAGATCTCTTGGAATAGGAGTTATAGACAGTGGGGAGAATTGAACACATGTCCTGTGTAAGAGTTTCCAGTGCTCTTAACTGCTGACCCATCATCTCTGTAGCCCCCTTTATAGATAGTTTTACTGCCTTTTCATCTACTGGTCTTAGAGGCAATTGAGAAGAAATATTATTACTGATTTACAGCATTTAAAAATTTAAATAATCCATCAAATGGCCATTTAGATGTTGAATTCCTTTGCCATTATCGGTTTCTTTTCTATTATAAAAATTGACGTTTTTCTAGAGAGTTCAATGTGCCATGGTTTAATTTTTACCATCTTAAGATTATAACTAAGTTACCTGTTTTCACATATGTTGATTGGTTCTTAATGTTTATTTTTCTCTATTTTATCAAGTCTATTACATTCACTTAAATGTTATAATTAATAAACAAAGAGGAAGTTAATATATATCAAATATCTATCAAGTGTTAGCTTCCATGATTAAAATGATGTAAAACATAACACTTTCTCCTCCCTCTCTCTCTCTTTAATACTATTCATATTATAGATGAGAGTCTTACATATTAAATCAACTACATTTAGGTAGCTGAGACATTAGAGAGTGCTGTGTTTAAGTTTTTATTAATCACCTAATTACTTATTAATTGAACAATTAATTAATCTTGCATCGCAGGCAATAGAATGATAGGCAAGCAGGCTACCACTAAACTATACCTCTATCCCAGACAGGGTCTTGTTAATGTAGGTCTCTGCTCTTCATATGCTCCCTGTAAGACCAATGTATAATGGCTTTGTTAAACATATTGATCTGTATATTTGGTTTCTAGAACACGTACCATTATCAGGCATCCACGGAGATACAGAGGAAATAATTGGGCTTTGTTTTTTAAGTCCCTTATCTTTTAGTACTTTAGGAGAACCAATCGAGGCCAGGAAATCATTTTATTATGATAATGTACCTGCAAAGCACAGCGGAGTGAAGTTCGTTTGCTATTGCGGCCCAATCCACAATTTTACACTCTGGATCTACAACTAATTTTTTGTTTAATTGATATTGGACAAATCATTTTATAACACTGAGTGTCATTTTCCTTATCACTTAAAGGTGATGAACAATACTGTGAAAGGTTAAAAGAAATACTTTTAAGCAATGTCCAATGCAGTCCCCAGTACATAGTAACCTTACAAACACTCGTATCACTGCTAAAATTCGTGTAATATTATCCAGCTTGGGTTTTCCCTAAATAAGGAGCTAGGCTTTCTGTGGGCACAAACTATGATCTTTATCCCACCAACAGTGGGGCACCTAGTTATCTCATTTATGCTGTGCATTTCTGGACCGAGCATCCTAGGAATGACCACTCCTGACAGTTTCTAGATGACGTGGCAGAAGACTGAATTTTCAGAATTATCAAACTATCAGCATCCTATGGCTTTCTGTCTATTCAAAACCAAAATCTACTAGTAAAGATATCTTCCTTTGGAAACCAGTTTAGTAGTTCAAACCATCCTAGGCTAAGGAAAGAAAACACCATCATTTCTATATGTGAGTCAACCCCTCTTACAACAATTGTGTACTCATCTCCATTCTGCCTTTCCTATCATTGTCGATGTAATACTGCATACTTGGTGGCAGTTTTCTCCCTTAATCTTTTTTATCTTAGCTGTTAAATGTGCTATGATAACATCCAGTCTTTTGTATGAGATATACAGTGCTAATTCAGGAATACTTTACTGAAATAGTGTTTGATTTGGGTGTTGGCTCTTAACCATTTCTGACAGCATTCCGTGTATTTCCTTAGTTTAGATACAGGTAATAGAGGGCCTCATTGGGAAAACATGAACATGCCTGTTATTATATGGGGAGATGGCTCAGTTGGTAAAGCACCTGCCTCACAAGCATGAGAACCAGAGTTCAGATCTCCTGTGCCTAGTAAAAAGATGAGCACTGTGGTGGATAGTGGTTGTTCCAACACGAGAGAAGTAGAGACAGGCATATTCCTGGAACTCCCTGAATAGCCAGTCTAGCCAAACTAGTGAGATCCTTTAAGAGACCCCTTTCAAAAAGAGTCCAGAGCAATGGAGGAAGACATCCAACATTGATCTCTGGGTTTCATGCACATAGGGCTGCACATATATGTACATTTATGCACACAATGTATGTATGTATATATATAATATATTCATATACATACCTCTGCATGTGAGTGTGTGTGCATACACACACACACACACACACACACACACAGAGGGAGAGAGAGAGGGAGGGAGGGAGAGAGAGAGAGAGAGAGAGAGAGAGAGAGAGAGAGAGAGAGAGAGCATTCCTGATTGCGTTGATCATCTATATTTACTTCAAGATCTTGGCCGGCTTGAGTCTTGAACAGCTGTGACCACCATTACTAGCATTTATGAGGACATTCAGCTCCTACCTTGTTCTTCAGCTTTAGCTTCTGCCTTTGCCTCCATTCAGGGATATTATCTAAACCGCTGTTTCTCCAAGTAGGCTTCCTAGTGCAGTGGGATTAATGGTATCACCTACCTGTTAGAACTGCAAACTCTCCACAGAACTCTAGAACTGGTGAATGGGAAGTTTGGTGATGAGGTAAAAAAAAATAATGTTAGCTTTTGATTTTAGCACACTCTCCTTGAGACACATCTAAACCCTCAAGATTGTCCTCACAGAGGCTTCTCTGACTTAACCGTTCACCTGCCCAGTAGATCATTGTTGCTCCTCATGGTTTGTTTTTCTAATGTACCATTACGGCTCACAGCTAGAGGGTCCGGAGAGATGGCCCAGTGGTTAACAGCACTGACAACTCTTTTGGAGGTCTTGAGTTCAATTCCCTGCAACCAACCACATGGTGGCTTGGAACCATCTGTAATGTGACCCAATGCCCTCATCTGGTGTGTCTAAAGAGAGTGACAGTGTACTCACATACATAAAATAAATATATAAATCTTCAAAAAAAACCCAAACCTACAGCCACATCCTTATTTTTATTTTTTTCATACTTGAGTAGTATATATTTTCCCAACCAGCTTAATTCTTTTCTTTGCAATGCATCTCTGAGCAGGCAGCAGCACGGTTCTTGGCATGTGGCAGATATTAAATAAATATTTAAGCAAATGGATGAGTGAACACTCAGTTAATAGAAAGTGACTGAGGTTGTATTTCTTCTGATCTTCACTTTTTTTTTCCTTGTTTGCTGTATCGTTATTGATGTAGACAACCACACACTACCAGTTTCATAACTAATTTATCACCAGTTTATAGGAATAACTTACGAGCTACATACGAGGCAGAGCAAGGGAGGTGCAGAGAGGAGAGGGGGCCCCCTGCCGTTAGCTTGCTCTAGAGCTCTCAAATCCTGTGGCAATGTCTTTACCCTTATAGACAGTGCAGTTGCAGAAGCGGCAGCTTGTAATTCATCTAGCACGTTCTCAGTGAAGAGCTACCATGTAGTGGAATGAATTTGCATGGAACGTTTTTATTGAGATCTTCAACTCCACTAGCCAAGGCATCCCACCTCTCCGAGATACTCCCCTTGCTGTAGTTATTGACAGGGAAGTCACTTCCTGGCCCGGTCTTTCCCTTCTCAGGAGCCTTTCCTCTCTGCTTTGTTCCCCGTTCGCTCATGTCTGGCACTCTTGTTCATGACCAAGCTCATGTGCACAGTTCCTGGATTCGTGCACTTAGTGATACCTTTCTTAATTTCCTACTGTGTTCCCGCTCGCTTTTGTTCAGAATGTTTTCTTAAGGCCTGGAGAGAGTTCTTTGAGTCCAACAATTCTGCCTTCAGAATTGGAATAAACTCTTCTATAACCATCAGGAAGACAAAGGTTCTGTGTACTTTTAACTTATTGTGACACTGCTGTGCCTTACACCTTAGCAGGACAGGACTAGGAACAGGGTGAACTATAACCCACAGAGGCCTGCCTCCAGTCACATACTATGTAGGTATGCTTTCTGCCCCAAAGGTTAAATAAAGAAGAGAGAACCAATGATAGAGACCAAGTGTCCAACATGAGACTGTATATATGTTTATGTGCTTGCATGCATGCACATATGTGTGGAATATGAGTGAGAGTGTGTATGTGTCTGTGCATATGCGTGTGCTGTATATATGAATATGTGTGTATATGTGTGATGTATGTATGTGTATGTACATGTGTATGTGTGTATGTATGCATGTGTGTGTGTCTCCCTCTCTCTGTCTCTCTGTCTCTGTCTGTCTCTGTCTGTCTGTCTGTCTGTCTCTCTCTCTCTCTCTCCCTCTCTCTCTCTCTCTCTCTCTCTCTCTCTCTCTCTCTCTCTGTGTGTGTGTGTGTGTGTGTGTGTAATGGGGCAGATATGGCATTTTACATTCACAGTGACTCAAAAGTCACCTGTCCCATGAGTAAACCTGAGTGAGACTTTTACTTTACTCTTTAACTTTCTAGAGTTAATTCATCTATATTATGGAGATACTCACTCTTACATGGCATGAGGATGAAGTGAAGTTTTCCAGATGCGTTTGGTGCCCACTGTTGACTGATACTGAATACAGTTACAGTTGTCCCTGTGGAGACTATTGGAAACCTGAAGAGTAAGGGAGATTCATGCAAAGGCCACATCAAACTAGATTTAAATCTTGTCAGGCAAAGAAAAACATTGATTATGAAACACATTAGGGAACCAATGTAGAGCTGTCTTAATGTTTTGTTCTCACACGTGATTGAGAAAATCCTTGTTAGTGTACTGTCTGGAATGTAAGCTGCCACATGCCTTTCTCGCTCTTATGAGAGTCATAGTAAGGAAGTAATAATAAATGTATACTTTTTAAAGAGAACATTCCAGCCCTGAAAGTAAAGATAATGAAGATGTAATAACTTTCCTCTTATGTAAAAGAGAACAACAGGGAAGTTTTAAGTTCAAAGATGGCTTTGTGAAATAGGATTTATATATATTTCCTAGGAATCATCTAGCAGTTTTACAGATGGAAAATATAGATTTACACAACTTTGGGAATACCTTCTACTAGAGCAGTGATTCTCAACTTTCCTAGTGTTTGACCTTTTAATACAGTTCCTCATGTTGCAGTGACCCCTGTGGTAGTTTAAGTTTGGCCTCCATAGAGTCATGCGTTTGAAGGATTGACCCGTAGGGAATGGCGCTATTGGGAGGTGTGACCTTGTTGGAGGAAGTGTGTCCTGGTGGGAACAGGCTTTGAGATCTCCTGTGCTCAAGCCCCACCCATTGTAGCACCCTTCCCTTCTGCTGCCTGCAGATCTGGGTATAGAACTCTCAGCTCCTTCCCTAGCGCCATGTCTGCCTGTAGGTTGCCATGGTTCTCATCACGTCAACAATGGACTGAAGCTCTGAAACTGTGAGCCCCAATGAAATGTTTCCCTTTATAAAAGTGGCTGTGGGCATGGTGTCTCTTCCCAGCAGTAAGGTCCTAAGACAATCACCAAACATAAAATTACTTTTGTTCTACTACATAACTGTAATTTTGCTGTTACAAATAAATCATAATGTAAATTTTTGGGTTTGTTCTGATGGTTTTAGGCAATCCATATGACCCCAAATGACCTACATCATTTGACCCCAAAAGGCATAGCAATCCACAGGTTGAGAACTGTTTTATTTGAGAATTCAGTATTGCCATTTCTCCAAGTTCAAGCATGCCAGCAACAAGACATCTATAGCCTTTGTATGTCGCCCCAAATAGCACAACGTGTGAGGTTTATTGAAATGATTTTGAGTTTTATAATGGCTGACTGACATATTTTGTCATAACCTAAAGCACACTTTTACATTTTTATACAAAATAGACCAACACACTCTCTGCCATTTGTTATTTGGAAAATAAACAGCGTTCAGCTGAAAGACGCAACCCAGAAAGATCAGCCAGCTCCCTGCCAGCGGGTTTAGAATGCATTATACACAGTAATTACCAATGGCCCTGTAAACCCTACAGTGTTTGGCAAACTCCTCAATGTTTTTGTAAATGGCTCTGTTCCCTAGAAGTCTGTACTGCCCTCATGTAGCAGTAGGGTTATTGTCCTCCTGGACACATTAAGTGGATTATTTTCTTAGTCAGGGGAGAGAAGGTCATGAAAAATAATGTTCAGTTTTTCCCCCGCAGCAAACGCTGAGCTATTTAATAATGTTGAAGTGGAAATGAGAATGAGGACTAGCTTTTGCTTCTTAATAGAAATCAGCTGTGATGAGGAGGAAGCTGGGCAAACTGAACCCATTGGCCTTAGGAGCTGATGGAAGCCTTTCTTAACTCATACAGGATGCTGGCATCAGAGTTGTGCGTGGTGTGGTACTTGGGAGCGTATGGCCCCAGAATTCCTCATTACTGTATAAATACAACAATCCATTTTATGTACCTATATGAAGCTGATGCTTACCCCATCATCTCTTGCCAACTTAGTCTCTTTGATTGACATTTGGTATACAACCCAAGCCTCCTGCCTTTATCTGGATTTTACAATCAATGAAGGAAAAGAACATTTCCTCCAAACATTTGCAAAGGCAAAACGTTTGAGTCTGTCCTCTGATTACTCCATATTGGGAAGAGAAAGGTGTTTGGAGAGATCACCTAAGCAAAGATAGTGCATATGAGCAAAAAAGTAAGATTTTATGAAAAGCTGCTTAGTATTTCAAAAAATTAATTTTAGGATCTCGAACCTTCCGTATTTCTTGATTTGTTTTAAAAACAAAGCAATCATTTAGCTTACTAAGTTGTATTATTAGAACAAAATGAAAGCTATAGTGTTCACAGGAAAAATTGACTCTACTATTTTTATACAATTCTGTGCATAGTAGCCAATATGTATTTAAAGAGATTTCTAGCAAAATGTGTTCTACATATCACCTGTTTTAAAATAAAAGTACAATCTGAAAACTTTAGATGCTTATCTTTTTCCAATAGAACATTTAAAATGCTTTCTTGCTTTTTCTCCCCTAAGACCTTGTGAAAATTTACTGATAATTACAAGAGAGGATTAAGTTAACTCCTGTCATCTTGAATATAAAAATGTCCAATGTAGCCACCTAGTTTGTCTTCTTTTTCTCTTAACTTAGACCATCTCTTCTTTGGTCCTCTGTCGAACTCCTCAGAGCTTATGGTTATTTTCAACTACTTTCCATGTTGCCCATTTCCTGTTAGTTTCTCAGTGTACTTCCCTAGGTATGTTGGAGACACCATATCTACTTGCCTCTCCCTAAATGTTGCTACTAAAAGGTAATGCGAAAACAATGTCCTGTTTGCTCTCTACACCTCCATATGCATTTCTTTAAACAGCAGACCCTAAGTACTGTGAATTAGCCTTCATCTTGAAATTTTCATCTTGAATTGTAAAATAATTATGTATGTTGATGATATGGCATCATATCCTATGCATATTCATTAAGTGGAATGCTTACAGGATGATGATGAATCTACTACCTCAGACTTAATTTTCTTTTGTTGAAAACAGACTCATTGTTTGAAATGTACAAGGCGTTCACCTAGTCACCATTTCTTCAGTAAAGCTCACGCAAGCTTGTCCATGTCTGAATTGACGTGGTGTAGTCCGGATCCACATCTTTTCTTTCCACTTCGCCTCCCTCTCCAGCTTTTGGTAATAACCACTCTAATAGCTCTTTCTACAAACTATAAATGAAATTATGTATATTTGTCTTTCTTTTTTATTGGTTGTTTTATTTATTTATATTTCAACTGTATCACCCTTTGCAGTTTGCCCTCACAAGCCCCCTATCCCCTCCTTCCTCCCCTCTACCTCTATGAGGGTGCTCCCCCATCCACCCACCCATTCCTGTTTCAGCAGACTAGCATTCCCCTATCCTGGCTCATCAAGCCTCCAGAAGACCAAGGGGCTCCCCTACCAGTGATACCAGATAAGGCATCTGCTACATATCCACTGGAGCGCTATGTACTCTTTGATTGGTGGGTTACTCCCTGGGAGCATCGGGGGGTCTAGTTGGTTGATATTGTTGTTCATCCTATGAGGTTGCAAATCCCTTCAGCTTCTACAGTCCTGTCCTAACATACCCATTGGGGTCCTCACGCTCAGTCCAATGGTTGGCTGTGTATATCCACATCAGTCCAGCTCTGGCAGAGCCTCTCGGGACAGCTAAACTGGGCTCCTGTCAGCAAGCACTTCTTGGCATCAGCAATAGTGTCTGAGTTTGGTATCAGCAGATGGGATGGATCCCTAGGTGGGGCAATCTCTGTGTAGTCGTTCCTTCAGTTTCTGCTCCACTCTGTCCCTGCATTGCCTTTGACAGGAGGAATTCTGGATTAATATTTTTAGGATGGGTGGGTGGTCCCATCCCTCAACTGGGGGCTGTGCCTATTCATTGGATGTGGTCTCTACAGGTTCTCTCTGTCCTTTGTTGGGTATTTTGGTTAAAGTTCTCCCTGTTGGGTCCTGGGAACCTCTTGGGTCCCTGGCATCTGAGACTTTTTCGTGGCTACACTCAGTTCCCCTCCCCCACTGCTGCCCACTTACTTTCAAATTCCGGAGCCTCTGTACTTCTCCCCCATCTCTTCCCATATCTGAACTGGCCCCCCTTCTCCCCTCCCTCCTTTCTCTTTCTCAGATTCCTTTCTCCCTCTATTTCCCAGAGATTATTCTTTCCCCTCTATTGAGTAGTTAGTATTATAGCGTCCACACTACAGTGTGATCTCATGTCTTCTTGAGCTTCATATGGCCTGTGAATTGTATCATGGGTATTCCAAGCTTTTTCTTTTGAGGGGGGGTAATAAACATTTATCAGTGAGTACATACCATGTTTTTTTGTGACTGGGTTATCTCACTCAGGATGATATATTTTCAAGTTCCATCCATTTGCCTGTGAATTTTATGGAATCATTTTTTTAATTGCTGAGTAGTACCTCACTGAGTAAATGTACCACATTTTCTATATCTATTCCTCTGTTGAAGGACATCTGGGTTCTTTCCAGCTTCTGGCTGGAACATGTGTCCTTGTGACATATTGGAGGATCGTTTGGGTATATGCCCAGGAGATATATATTGAGTCCAATTTTCTGAGGAACCACCAGACTGATTTTCAGAGTGCAATCCCACCAACAATGGAAGAGTGTTCCTCTTTCTCCACATCCTTGCCAGAATCTGCTGTCACCTGAGATTTTGATCTTAGTCATTCTTACTGGTGTGAGGTGGATTCTCAAGATTTGTATTGATTTGCATTTCCATGATGATTAAGAATATTGAACACTTCTTTAAGTGCTTCTCAGCCATTTAAGATTCCTCAGTTGAATGAAGTCTCTGTTTAGCTCTGTATCCCATTTTTAATAGGGTTATTTGGTTCTCTGGAGTCTACTCTCTTGAGTTTTTGTATATTTTGGATGTTAGCCTTCTATCAGATGTAGGGTTGGTAAAGATCTTTTCCCAATTTGTGGATTACCATTTTGTCCTATTGACAGTGTCCTTTACCTTACAGAAGCTTTTTAATTTTATGAGGTCCCATTTGTCAATTCTTGATCTTAGAGCATAAGCCATTGGTGTTCTGTTCAGGAAATTTTCAAATTTCCTGTGACAATGTGTTCAAAGTTCTTTCCCACTCTCTCTTCTATTAGATCCATCATATCTGGTTTTATGTGGTTTTTGTCATTGATCCACTTGGACTTGAGCTTTGTATAAGGATATAAATGGGTCGATTTGCATTCTTCTACATGCTCACCACCAGGTGAACCAGCACCATTTGGTTGCAAATGCTGACTTAATTCCACTGGATTGCTTTGACTCTTTTGTCAAAGAACAAGTGACCATAGCTGTGTGGGTTCATCCTGCAGATCCATGGGCATGGAAGATCTTTCCATCTTCTGAAGTCTTCTTCAAATTTATTTCTTCAGAGACTTGAAGTTCTTGTCACACAAAGTTTCACTTGCTTGGTTAGAATCACACCAAGGTATTTTATATCGCCTGTGACTATTGTGAAGGGTGTCATTTCTGTAATTTTTTTCTCACCTTGTTTATCCTTTGAGTAGAGGAAGCCTACTGATTTGTTTGAGATGAGGTCCTGCTATGTTGCCTGTACTGTACTTTGACTTTTCATTTCCTGCCTCACCTTGTCATGTGGATAGCATGCTGGGTAAAAATCTACCACTCAGCTATAGTTCAGTTTCTCTGGTGGAATATAAGTTTCTGCATAGGAAATCATGATATCAACAAACAGAAGTAAATAATTACTTTTCCTCCCCCATTTTTGATCCATTTCATTTCCTTTTCTTATATTCCAACCTAATGTCATTTATTCCTTGTGTGTAAGTGTTTTGCCTATATGTATGAATGTGTACCACAGTGTACCAGATGCTATTAGAGAGCAGAACAAGGTGTTTGGTCACCTGAAACTGAAGTTATGGATGGTTTGAGTTATTATTTGGCTGCTGGAAACCAAACTCAGGTCCTCTGTAAGTCCAACAATGGTTCTTCACGACTGAGCCACAGCTCCAGCCCCAGTTATTTTGGTCTAAACTTCCAGTAATATGTATGCTCAACAGAAACACAAGATGCCCGTTCTCTTATTTCTGAGCTTTTACCATCTTAAGAGTGGCAAAGATGGGTTTTATTGTGTTGGAATATTTTCTTTCTGTGTCTGCTTTATTGAAAGCAATTTTTAATCATGAAAGGATATTGAATTCTGTCTGTACATTTCCTGCGTCTCGTAAAATGATTATATGAAGCACAGTATAAATGGATTTGCATACAATGAGTAATTCATACATTCCATAGGGTAGATTTTTAAATATTAATTTTATTTTCATCATGTGTATATGTATGTCTGTGCCATGAGTATGTGGGTCGTGGAGAGAGCAAAGGAGGATATTCTCCTAACTCGCCACAGGTTGATTCCAATTGTCTCTTCCTTCTTTGGTCAGATAGGTGACATGTTGATAGTTTCCACTTATCATAGATTATCTAATCCGTTAGGATGTAATTGTTTCAGAATCTCCTATGTTCTGCTTTATTTCTTCAGTATTACTGCTGTTGCGTCTTCTTTCCAATTTCTTTAATTTTCTCTCCTGTTTTATAATGATTCTGATGGAAGATCTGTTGACTTTGGTTATATTTTCAAAGAGAAGCCAAGTGCCTTTGACTTTGGTTATATTTTCAAAGAGAAGCCAGGTGGAGACGTTTTTATAATATCACTTTAAGTAGTTTGTCTTCTCATCGCCCTTGTCTTTTCCTTGGGGACTCCCATACTGTGTACATGTTGGCGGTACTGCACACAGCCATTATCCTCCTTCACCTCCATTCTGTCTTCCTTTTCTTCCAGCTTGCTGGTTTGAAATGTCCTGCTATTGTCTCTGCTAACTCTGTCTTTCACGTGACTATGTCTACTATTAAGTGCCCTATTGAATTTTATTCTTGACCTTTACTATATTCTACAGCCGTGGAATGTCTCTCCAGTACTTTATCATACTTCTATTTTGTTATCAGATTTATAACTTTATACATGTATTATTTCCATGCTTTCATTTATCTGCTCACGTGTTATTTCTTAGAATTCCCTATCTGGACAGGATTGTTTGCACATCTGACCTTTAGAGTCTCTTTTCTCTCTCTCTTTTTTCTTCCTTTCTGTTTGTTTGTCTGTCTTATTTTTTTTTTTATCAAATGGTCTTTTATGGAAATGTCTTCTCTTGTCACTACTCAAAAGCTGGACATTCCACTGTACCACTGATGGTGTTGTCTATGATGTCATGAGATGGCGGGACTCACATTGCAGACCACAGACTGTGCAGTCCCCAGGATCTCCTGCAGACTGATGCTGCATTTGTTGGCAGTGCTGACAACCTTATCAACAGTAACATTATCACTGTGCTTAATGTTCTATTTCTATCTGTCTCTTGGCTCCTTGAGGGCTTTTATGATTAGGCTGAGGCAGAGGGCACCACCTCGTTGGGACCTGTCTGGTTGGAGTGCTCCATCTCACTCTCATCTGAGCTTTCCAGTCACTTATTACCTTGGGAATGTCATCACCAACTTTTTGTGGAGACGGACCCAGGGGACCTCTCTTGGTGGCCAAGGCAGATGTGGCATCAACCTCACCTCAGCTTTACCTCAGGTATCTGCTTTTAATCTCATTGGACTCAAACTTGGGGCAGCAAAGTGGAGGCCACCGTCAGTTGAGCCTGGATTTGGGATGATTGGAGAGAGTTTTTTGCTATCACCTCCCCGTACTGAAAGCTGATATTTACTAGGTACATGCGTTTCAAACCTGCTGTCCTATGAAGCTTTTTGCTTTCCTGTCATTGATTTTCCACTACTTGTTAGAATTATTAAGAATTAATATGGTACTTTTGCTGTTATTTGTTCGTTTTTTTGTTGTTCAGATTCCCCATGATTTGAAGTTGAATTTAGAAACTTGCTTCATATTTAATGCTCTTTAATCTGTTAAACTGATGGATTATCTCTGCTTCTTTTGAAACATCGTGAATATTCTTGATAGTGCTTCATATATTGACTGAGGAGAAAAGCTGGAAAAATAGAAGTTTAATACCGTATTGGATGGCCTAAGATGACTAAATGCATTGCTTTGTTGGGAAAACTGGATGTTTTATATTATTAGTATATTTTGATGTTAATTACTGTTTATTTGTTTTAACTGTGAAATGAATTGTTTTTGAATGATAAATATCTCATATATATGTATATACATATCATTTCTAATATATATACATATATATGTATATATATATATATATAATTTTTTCAAGCCCATGCTCTGATAATGGGAATTGATCTTCTTTCTGAGGTCAGAAGCCAGGGTAGAACTGAATCAATATTAAAGTCATATTTTTTTCAATTTATATAGTATCAATAACACCATTAGATCTTAGGAAATGCCAAATTGATAAGCAGATGGTCATTTGGCCCAGAGGAATGACTTCACTTTGCATTATCAGTTCCTCATCTCAACCCCTGACCTTCCTTTTCTTCTATGGGTCTGCCTGGCTTAATTTTTTTTATGTTCCATCATATTGTGACTCTTCCTTGAAACTTTTTTTCCCTTCACTGTCTTTCATCCATAAGATTCCTCAAATGTTCTTCCCTTTGTGTATCCAGACTCACTGGCTTTTACAAGTAGTAGACTTTTAGGCTATGCATTTTCTATAATGCAGAGCTACCATTTAATACAATAGGTTCCTGGATTGAGCGTTCCAGGAACCATTTGAAGATGCAATTTATTTGGAATAAAAAATAAAATAAAACAATAAAATACTCAGGTTGGAAAACAAAGTTTGTCCTCATTTTAAAATTCACTCTCAGTGGAGGAATTGTGTGGAAATTTGACAGCATGTCCAAGATATTTAGTTGACTCGAACACAATGGCTTAGAATGTAACGGACATAGCTTACTTGAAGTGAATTTTCTAGAATAAATATGCAGTGCATTTCAGGGAGATGCTGTTGAAAGACTTGAGATCTTTCCCCTTGGTATTCTTTAAAATGAAGCATGTGCTGCCATTGGTAATTCCTCTGTTTACCCTGAGTCTGATGTTTGAGAGTTGAAACCCGAGTAACTCACAGCAGGTTCAGCAGATCCCAGGGCTGTTTCTGTGGAACTTTCTGCCTATCAAAAATTCACCAAGGGAAAGAGAAATGTGGAGGTGCTATTATACATATGCATGTGCTTCTTTACTCACGACTATAGATGTTTCAGTATGAATGCTGCTCTTGGCTGTTTTCTTGACTCAGAAGTTACAGTCCACATACATTTGAAGGATTTTTTCGAGGTAGACTCATTTGCCAATCTTCACAGGTAAGCTGGCATGTAGGAGGCAGCAGTTGCAGTAGCAGCAACAGTGACAGTCTTCCAGCATCTCAAATTATTACCTTCCTCAACATAACTGTCTTTAAAGACAGTAGTTCAAGTGTAAAATGGGTAAGTAGTTAAATGAAAGAGGGAGAGATTTGCGCCAATCGTGTGATTTTTTTTTAATAGTAATCTACTATTTTACAAGTAACAAGATTGCATATAGACATAGATTCCATTTACCTTAAGCAGAAAGGAAGGAAGGATGGAATAAAGGAAAGGAAGAAGGAAAGAAGGAAGAAAGGGAGGGAGGGACAGCAAGGGAAGGAAAAAAGGAAAAAAGTGGTTGATTCAGTATCAGCTAAGGGGAGAAGAGTGATTCGGGAGGACGTACAGCAAGCAGGATAGACTGGAAGCTGCTGATAGGCTTGTGGTATTCAGAGCCTTATGAGGAACCATCCCAGTTCTTTTTTTCTTTTAGATATTCTAACCAAGAACCAGACGAGAGAGAGAGAGAGAGAGAGAGAGAGAGAGAGAGAGAGAGAGAGACAGAGACAGAGACAGAGACAGAGAGACAGACAGAGACAGAGACAGACAGAGAGAGACAGAGAGAGACAGAGACAGAGAGACAGAGAGACAGAGAGACAGAGACAGAGACACACAGAGAGAGACAGAGACACAGAGACACAGAGACAGAGAATTGAGTTGGCTTAAATTGTGAATGCATTTGGTCTTGTCTGGGACACATCTTAACTAAGCATTCACCACCAATAGAAAACAGGATTTCCTGATACTTGATACTTTCTGGAGAAATGGAGAGTCATGTGTAGTGGACCCTGGACACCACAACATGAATGTATACATCTTTCTCGGGACTCACCTTCTCCATAGTATCTGATGGCGACCGCGAAATGAAAGCACATGTTGAAATCAATCTTTACATGACAATGAATAAGTGGATCCACAAAACATACAGTAAAAGCAAATGATAAAGAAAGGAAGCTAGTAAGTGAAATTGATTTATGTGAAGTGCTGTGCCTCCTCTTCACTGCCCTACGAGCTGCAGGACAGAATCAGTGGTAGTGTTGACTCCAGCAGTCTGCCCTGGCTGCTGTAATAGGTTTCAGCCATGCTCTGCTTTATTGCATTTTGGACAAAGAGGAAGAAAAAATGCACTTGAGTTTGCATGTAGGAGGATCTACTTCTTACAGTTAGGAGATTACAGTTAGATCTTGAAAGAAAGCATTCTTGATAGGATAAAAGGACTTTAATTCATCGGTGTTAGCATTATACTACATATATAAGAAGAACATGTACTTCTTATGTCTTGTCTCTGTGCTTTTGAGTGAATCTGTTTCCTAAACCATGATATAGCAAAATTCTTCTTTCCCAAGAATATTCTCAGTACCAGAGCATACAAGATAATAATCACCCATTTTTAGGACATTTAGCACAGTATCTCACAGATCTGTAACATGTGAAGGTTGATGCTGACTTTTGTAAGAAAATGACCGTTAACGAATGTCTGGTAATAATTAAGTCCTTACTCTGAGCCAGTCTTCGTGAGTTTTGTGTTTTGTTATCTTAACTCTCACCATTTAACGTCTGCAACTTGCCAATAGTTTCTGCCATGATATCTAGGTTTGGAATGGTGAAAAGTCATCTTTGGCTGGAGAGAGGTGAGATTAGCCCAGACCAGTGACTTTCAATCTTAAAACTACCGACATGTGTCAAGAGGCTTGTCTATGCATGGTTTAGCGCAATTTAGGACTCTAATTATTGTGTGTAATTGCCATTTTCCCTCTTTGACAGTAAAAATTATTTCCAAAGATCAGTAGATATTCCTATGAGGATGTAATTGGAAGCAAGATGATGCTGACTGAAAACTGCTAGCCTAGTTAGGTGGACACACATACACACACACACACAGAGAGAGAGAGAGAGAGAGAGAGAGAGAGAGAGAGAGAGAGAGAGAGAGAGAGAGAGAGGGGAGTGAGGTTATACCCATGCTTTGGAGCCTCAGACTTAATGAAAAGAAAACAGGCAGAACACCCATGCTCTTCTGTCCCTGTTTCCTGACTAGGAAGCAATGTGAGCAGCTATTCACACTCCTACCACTGTGTCTTCCCAGCCTTGAATGGGACATAAACCCGTGAGCTCACATAAGCCCTCCATTCTTTTCTTAAGTTGGTTTTCCAGGTATTTTGTTATAGCAGCAAGAAGTAGTTCATACTGGTAGTATACAATGTTGCCCCCTATATTCAACCAGACCCTTCTTAGGTTCTGCAAATCTGAAGGCCAATATCTTGTAAAAGCCAAGCACTAAAGCAGGTACTGGAAATGTAGAGGAAAGACCTAGGCTTACCTCAGTGGAGCCCCCTACCATAGTCATGTAGAATGACTATCTGACAGCCATTTCATAGTGAGAATAAAAAGAGCTGTTGCTAAAAGTGACATATAGGAGTCTGTGAATTGGCTGAAGGAGAGCCATTGACAGTTCCAACATTGGCTTAAATATAAGCATGGGTTTTTTTTCTATGTCAGAAATAGGGACTTGGGTTCTCCTGTATCTTGACAGAACTTAGAGAAAGTACTTGGTGACTGAAAATAATAAGTTTTTCTTGGTTCTCCTACCAGAAAAATGCAAATATTTGTGGTCGTTCATTTATGTTGTAAACACTCTGTAAATTTCTTAGGACTGGAAAGTATGAGTCAGTTTTGTTTGTTTTGTTTTGTTTTGTTTGTTGCTTGGTTTCTTCTAAAGGTTTGCAGTGCACTAAAGGTCATTTTGCTGGGTAAATGCCCTCGATTTTATCACTGCTGGCATTTTTGATCTTGCCCATGGAGCTCTAAGCTTGGTTATCATTGCTTTCTGAAATGGAGTCTAACAGTTGAAGTTTCTCTCCTAGAATATTAAAAAAAATAGCCCCCAAATGAGCCCCATTCAATTTTATTTACATTATTAGAAGAAACATTTATTAAGGAGACTTTTTAAAAAGTGGTTAACTAGAGTAATAATTCACTTTTATTGATTTTTAAACATTTAATATTATTGAATAGGTATGTTGTTAATAGAAATATTTAGCTATAAGTCACTCTTAAAGAATTCCTTGTAACCATGTGTCTCTGTAAGTGTCATCCATTGTCCTTGCTCCCGGAGCCCTCTGCAGCTAACTACCTCCACTTTTCAACATGGCATCTTAAGTACTGCCAGGGATGCTTAAGTGCCAGTGCCCTTGGTGCTCCAGTCACAGATATACACATTCATTTCCAGAGATGGCACTGGGTGGCTCTCTGGAATGGACATTAAGTACGGCTGAGGTCAGGGTCTGTGAAAGCCAACCCAAGCATCTTCAGGTTGCGAAATGAGTTTTTAAAATTGCCTGAAGACCAACCTTCTAATTGCTTTCCCTCTTTGCCAGCCTCTGTGGCTGTAATTCTGCTTTTTCAAACTGTCACTTCAATGCCTCCTTTCCTGTCTTTGTCTACCTAGGCTTTTGTCTTGAAAGGAAGTAAGTGCCTCTTGAGGAAATCTTCCTGGTAGGCTCCCATTATGCTCTGTGTAGATGAGAGTGTTTCCTTTGTGCACTAAAGCAGGGATCCTCTCTAAACCATTGCATGATACTATAGATGCCTGTAAAATCAGAACAGAGCTCTGGGCAAGAGCATCCCTAGACAAAGGTGGTCCTTGAAAAGAGGTAATTGTTCCATGTGTTGATATGACAGTGAGTGAAACTTGCCGAGACACTGGGCCCCAGTGCCGTTCTTTTCATTCTGTAGACTGAACAGCCTCTCCATACCAAGTACCATGCTTACCAGTGAAGAGTCGGTGAAGTTCCCCAGCCTTCAGGGAACTGACGCTCTTGTTGTGTTTTAGCCTCTTTATAGTCCTTGGGGGCTCTTGCTGTTTTGTTGAAGGTAAAATATTCTTCTTTCTAAACCAAGTTTCTGAAACTTAGGTTAATATGAAAATAAGAATCTGTCAGAAATATGAGGTATATTATTATTGGAAGAGGGCTTTGGCGAGTGAAGCAAATTACTAATCACTTTTGCAAATCAAGTTGGATTTTGTCCCCTAAAGGACTTGGGCAGTTTGTAGAACTGATGATGTCTTCTTTAAGGTACATGATAGGGCCAAGTTATGTAGTTTTGCCAAAGACAGTAGTTATACCTAATGTTTATAGTAATGACTGTCATGGTCACAAAATTCGAGCAAGGTAAATGAAAGCCACAAGAGAATGTGAGGAGCCTTGCACTGTCATTGGCTGACTTCTGTCACTGTGTGCTCCTTGGAAAACTTTCTCTCCCCCCCCCCTTTTTTTTGAAACTGATTGCAAGTTATTCTTAGTGTTAGACAGGAAAACAAAGCCCATGAATGACAAGACCAAATGCACTTTACCCCACTGTTTTGAATAAGGCTTGATGTGGATGTCCAGGGATTTTCTTTTTCTTTGAAAACCCTTCTGTAAGTAGAATGCAAGATGCTAAAGATCAGGAGATGGGAGGAGTCGGAGTGCTGTGGGAAACAATAGCCCCTTAATAAGACTCTTGGTAATCAGGCAGGCCTTTGTTGTCTGTAGTTCGGGATGGGGAGGGACAGGCTGACCATTCTGAAGGCTGCTGTCATCACTGACTGGCACGTTTCTAATTACCCATGAAATGAAGGCTTCAGAGCAGAAATGGCCACAGCACTCAGCCACTTGGGTATCTGATTAAGGCCAGCAAGCCTTGGAAAGACCAATCTGTGACATTGCGCTGATCTAAAATCTTTTTCCAGACTCATTTGAACTATTTTTTACTCATTTCCTTTTGCCTTTTCTATCCATGCTACTCACCCCCCCCCCTTTTTTTGTACACAAATTCTTGATTTGTTAGGTGCGAAACCCAGTACCTAGGATTTAAGAGATGGTGGTTTGACCAGTAACACTCTTATTTTCTTGTGTATTGTCTGTGTGATCTCAGAATGCTTCCTCCATGCTGAGCAAGTGCTCCACCACTGAGCCATGCCCTCTACCCAGGGGAAGATTCAAGTCTTAGAAGAGTTCAGAGCTGAAATTGTAGAAAAACACTGGATACTAGCCTGGAGAAGAGCCAGGCCCCACCATAAACATGGAGGGTAGAAAGCTACCTAAGGGCTGAGCTATATTAAGAGATCCTAAGAAGGCCATAGAAAAAGACAAAATCCCTCTCTTCTCTCCTTTTAGGCGCTACCTTGTAGCTAATATTTCCTAGGGGATGGGGATTTCGCTCAGTGGTAGAGCGCTTGCTAGGCCCTGAGTTCGGTCCTCAGCTCCGAAAAAAAAAAAAATATTTCCTGTTGCCTGGACCTAAGCAAAGGTTTTGGGAAAAGGAGTCAGCTACAGGCTTATCTGAGTCACATGTTCAGATATTGTTTCTAAAAAATAAAATACTTAGCCACTGTGGCTTTTCACATGGTCCTGTGGAGTCCAGTGCAGAAGCTTACTCCAAAATTCTGGATCTTTAAATTACCACAGGGCACTGGCTTGTGAAATTCCTCAGATAGAGAAAACCCAACACAGCTGCCTTTCATGTACATGGAACCATGAGAGAAACCTCACAGACTTTACGCAGGCAGATTGACTTGTCTTTGATCTCAACATACAGAACTAAGGGCTTCACTAAAAGTGGGTTTTTATGAAGCTTCCATAGGCAAGGCAAAACTAACTGCAAAAGAAAATATCCTTGGTCATGGATAGAATCTTCAAGCCTTGTAAGAGCTTTCTGAATCAGGTGCTCAGGGCAGGCAGGCCATGCGAATGATTGGATTGATCTGGTGACAGGCAGCAGAGTGTAGAGTACACTGTGAACTGTTTAACCCCAGCCCTCTGTAAAGGCAGTGGTTGCTATGCAGCCAAGGGGAATAGAAGCCTAGCACCCCATCAATCCTCCATACCCCCTGCCCAACTTCTTTCTCTTTTCTTACCAAAGAACCCTTAATCTGTTTTATTTTTATTTTATTTTTTTAATGGGAAATAAAATCCTCTCACGTTTCCATGTTGACAGCTACTGCTTTTTAAAGACCAAGTTTGAATTAACTGCTCCCTCATGGAGTTTGAGATCCCCACCCAAGCTTATCAGTCTCCTGTGCTTCACTTTCTAACAGGTTTTTGGTTTTGGTTTTTTGGGGGGGCTTTTTGTTTGTTTGTTTGTTTGTTTGTTTGTTTGTTGTCAAGATATGATAGTAGCAGAGGATAATTTCGTGATAGATGAGAACCTTTGCTCTAGGAGTGGCCCTCTTGCCATTTGTTTTGGCCAGTTTCCCATGCAGTTTCCCCTATCAGGGCTCTCTGTCCCTTGCTCTAGACACAGTCTTTGTCTCCCCTCTTTTTTTATGCCTCCCATGGTAGACTGTTCCCTTCTCCATTTCCTGATTCAATATTTAAAGGCAACACTTGAAATCTCATCCTGTAGAATTCCAATTAATGCTGAACCCTGTTGCAACTCCCGTCCTAGACCTGGCTTTTATGGAGTCACGTGACCTGCTAAAACATCCATTTCTTTCTGAAGAACATTTCCCTCCCCCAGAGCAATGCTATTGTCCAGGACCAGCCAGCTCCATCGTGGCTCACTTATGTAAGGCGTCCCTTTTGTTCTCTTCCTGTAATAGAACCAACTGTCTCAGACTAGTTCCTGAAGGCAGGCAGAGAGAGGGTATGATGAACTACAGAAATGGGATTTCTACAAAAGAAACTTTAAACTCTGTGGAGTGCAGTGAGAGGTAACACTTCAGACAGCTTGCCAAGCTGAGCCTCACAAAAACCTTTTCTTTTAGAAGACATTAAAAAAAAAATAAGGAAGTATTATGTATCACAGCCGACGAGGTAGGAACTGGTTTCAAGGCTAAAAGGTGATTACAGACACCCACACAGTTATTGAGAGTGGTGTCCTACTTTGTATTTTTGTTTATTATGGGCTGGAAGGAGGTAAATTACAAACTCGTTGTCAGCCAATAATCATTTTCCAGGAAAAAGGTAATTTATCCTTTGAAAGGCAATACTCACCTGCTCACCTCTTCTGATTGCTTCATTGTGTATGTGATTGTTAGACTGCCCACTGGCCAGGAGAGAGGTACTTCTACCCTCTGGATCTCAGGGGTCTGAGTCAGAAGACACGTGATCATTGTGATCATTACGGTGCCCTTCCTCTTGGTTACAATGACCGGCAGCCATTGTCAGAGGTGGTTCTTAGCTTTGCTCTCATGAGTTCAACTTTGGGGAAAAGAGCTAGACACACTTCATCAGAGGGCTGGGGAGGGGGAAACAGCGGTCATCATAACAAAAGAGAGATGATCCAGGCAAAGAAAACAACAGAAAAAAGAAAGCAAAGGAGGGAGAAAGGAGAGAGAGGAAGGAGAAGGAAAGACATGTTTTGTTTAAAAGAGCTGAGTTTTTAATCCAGAGGCTGTGACAACAGGAAACCATTCTCTGATCCTTTGGCTATAAATGAAATGCCTTAAGATGGACTTTTGCTTTTAGGCCACTTATTTAGGTCTTGCTAAGCAAATTATTGCAATAACTCCCCATACCTCCCAAAAACCTGACAAAGTGCATTTTACTCTGAAAGGATCAATTGTCTGCCTCCAGATAGTTAATTAGCATTCCCTCTTAGGAAGCTCTCCTGATATAGTTTTATTCTATTGTACAGGCTTTGCCCTTTTTAGTATTTCTGATTATTAAAATTGTCATATATATGCACATATATATGGAAACGTTTCTTATTCATATTATCTTAAGGCCTTTTGTGCGGCACAGTCAGACTTACTGAATCTCCTACCCCAGAATATAGATTATTTCCACCAATCTTGCTTGTAAATATTTTCTTATATAACTTTCATGAAATCAAATACATCAATTCTAGATACCTGATTCCTCCTATATAAAAGTTGACTTTCGTTCTGTCATAATTCTTATATTTTCTAACACTCAAGCATGTAATTTATGAAGAAGTATCCTGTTTCAGAGAAACTACAATTACACAAAACCATTGTGTCCAAATTACATTGTGTTCTTATTTTTGCACCAAACAAGTACACAACTCATTTAAGGGGTCTGAATGGCCTTGCTGCCCTTCTGGCAACAAGCAACAGAATGCACTTCTTCCTAAAATTTCCTTCAACTGTCAGTAAGTTTCCTCTCTTCCTCTTCAAGATCTGACTTGCCATCTGTGGATCTTTCCTCCAGCTTCTACTTCCTCACCCATGGCTAGATTTCTGAGCATGGCTGCTGTCAGTTTCCTGTGTGGTTATCTTCTCTTTCCTCCCATAGCAATAACCCTATGAGATTTAAGAGAAGGGGTTATGGAAATTGTTGACTCAAATAAATTGGGCAAAATCCTCAGGTTCTAATTAGCCGTACTCTTCAACTCAGAGAGTCAATATGCTTAGTGCCAGACTATAGTTCGGGTTCTTGAAATATATACTGAGAGGGTACCATGAAAACATGCCACTGATGTCTCTGTTTCAGGAGCCAAATTGGCTGAAGAGACTTGATGTTCTACCATCATTTCATGCTGAGACCAGACTTTAGTACACACGTTCGATTGTGGCAGCTGTCCATCTCTCCTCCTGCCCGTCCAGCCATTTTCTGGAACAGTCCTAGTACCCAATCTCTTACTGCCCAAATCTGTGGCCCTTTCTCTCCTTCCCCCCAACCCCCAGCAGGAGTACTGCAGCATTGTCCTGAACCTTTCCCTTCCTGGTTCTGTTTCTCTGCCTTTATTTCCATCTCAGTTATGCTCACAATTCTAACCCCGACAGCTACTACCCTTCTGCTCAAAGATTCTGAACTCGAAAACACTACTTCTTTTTTTCCCCCTTGCAGGTGTGTGTGTGTGTGTGTGTGTGTGTGTGTGTGTGTGTGTGTGTGTGTGTGTGTGTGTGTGTGTGTGTGTTTGAAAGGTCCTGTTTTGAAGCCCAGACTGATGTAGAAACTAATTATTCTCCTGTTTCTGACATGCAAAAGTAGTTCCTTGTTTCCCTGCTACATTTCTTTATGTGGTTTTGTGAAGAATGAATCAAAACAAAATACAAACAGAGCTTTTCCTTTTCTCCCTTTCTAGAATAAACCCTAAGAGTGAAGAGGATAAAGTCTTCTTTTCATTACGATTCTATAAATGTTTTAGGGGGAAAGTGAAGAATCCATTTGCTTGAGTTCTAGGATGTAACTCCCCGCCCCCACATTTCTAGGCAAAGCCTTGATATGTAGCCTAGTTACCTTTAGACCCTCACTTTCTCTGCTTTAGTCTCCCTGGTGTTCTTATTCTAGGCCTATACCATCTGGCTTCTTTCCTTCTAAATTTTTAACATTTAAAACTGATATAGTGAAATAAATTTCACTGAATAGAACTTAGTCCCTAGAATGTAGCAGTTTATAGCATAGTATTACTATCTTTAGGGTCCTCCCCAAACCTCCCCATCGTTTCTTAATGATTCTCATTAAGCAAATGATCGTTTCTTACTTGCAGCCCTAGCTCTAGTCCCCAGCAAGTTTATCTGTGCTCTCCTCGGTGGATGTATCTACTTTGGGTGTTTTCTACAAATGAAGTTACAAAGCACAAAACTCCATTTGTGCCTAAGCTTCTTCCCCTTAGCACCTATGGTTTAATCTTCATTTATTTTCTCTTCAAAAATATTGTTGGTAGTAATGATTATTTTTACCCAGCTTGGAAGTGATTTTCTTTCAACAGCATCTTATTTTGAAGCACAAAGGTATTTTCACTATATATGTTCACTTTTTCCTTCTTTTTTTTACCTCCCTCATAAACTACCAGAAGCAAGACTATTTCCTGCCCATTCCCAAGTAGCCTATTAGCTTTGTCTCTGTCCCCACATTAGAGGGACAGGTGGTAGGCATTGGGTAACTCTCCATGGTCTCATGTAGCTGTCACAAGGAAAGTAATTTTTTTATGTTTAAGTGAAGTAAATAGATGTTTCATGTTCTAAGAGACAGTTTTTGATATTATCAATAAGATCTTTTGGGCCATGGTAGCACAGGCATTTATTCCCAGCACTTGGGAGGCAGAGGCAGGTGGATGTCTGTCATTGGGAAGCTGGGCTGTTCTTCTTAGTTCCATCTAAGTAGCCAGAGCTACATAATGAGACCATGTGTGCTCTGTGTACTAGTTATCAATGAGGGTTAGGCTAGTTAGCATGGTGAAGGTTAGCATGGGGAGTGGGCTCTGTGGGAGCGTTTGCTCTGGTCTACAGTGTGCTCTCTTTGGTGAGATACACTGGTGTAGCCAGTATTGTAGAGCTGATGTTGTCGACCAAATAGGACACACCCCTTAGAAGCCAACGTCATTTTAAAGATGAAGTTAAGCACCGGTGACCTTCCAACGCAAAACGTATTGATTCTGTCCAATCTGGGAAAGGCAGCAGTTAACTCCAAAAGCTACTGTAAATGGATGTCACGTCCAAAACTGGGGAGTCCATTTCTTTGGCGAAACGAAGCAAATGCAATCTGACCCCTTGTTCTACATTTTTACTGATGTTGGAACTGGTTCGTGGGGATTTCTTCTGTAGCATTTGGTTGACGGATATCTTTGGGCTTTTAAACCTCCTTTCCTTTCTTTTGAGAGAGGTATTTTCTTTCTTTATCCAGAGCACATGAAAGACTCTGTGTCTACCTCAGAAATCCACTGTCTTCGGCTAGCAGAGCCACTACGTACACGTGTCTGTAGCTTCTTATTTCCTGTTCTGTAAATTTACGCTCCCTTTTACTAGGGGGACAAAGAATAGTGAACGGTCAAGTGTGAAGTCTTTGTAATCCATTTAATGTCCCCGTATGGGGGTATTATGCACATGTGTGCAAATTCCTGCGGATGCCCCAGGTCTTCCTCTGATGCCATTTCTCTGACATCACTGCCTTTGAGATAAGCTTTCTCACTGGCCTGAACCTTGCTGAGTAGACTAGACTAACTGGCGACCAAAGACAGCTACTCCCAGGGATCCACCTGCCTTCACTTTCCAAGCACTGAACTTAAAAGAACCCACTGCTGTGTTTGGCTTTTCGAAGGAGGATTCTGGGATTGATCCCAGGCACTCATACCTGCAAGGCAACTTCCTCACTGACTGAACCAACTCCCCAGCCCTGGCTAGCACTTCTGATCTCGATGCCTAAAACCTGGCATAGGACTGCAGGAAGACTCATTTCTTCCTATGCCGATATTAAAAATTAATATTAAAAAGCTGGATGCCTTCAAATAAGGACTTTTAGCTTTTTTTTATTTTTAGTGTGTTTGTCTATAAAATAGAGAAGAGGTTATGAGGAGAGTTTAAGAGAACAACTACATCAAAAGCTTACAAAGAATCCTGGCACAGAGAAAATATCCATCAATTTCAGCTAAAAACAGTCAGGGTGACATGGCTCGTCTCTGTCCCTAGTCTCCTCGCCTTGGAGGAATTATTAACTTCACAAAGCATTACAGCTGTCATAGCTGCATGTTGGCCCAGTCCTTTCTATCAACTCTGCTTTTGCCCCACAGCTGCTTCTGAATGGTCCTACCCCAGCACTCTGCGTTCCCCTCTTCAGTGGGACTTCTCCAGAGGCCCGATTCTTTCTGCCCTTCTCCCCACATTGTCACTTACCAGCCAGTTCCAGATTCATGAACCCTGGCCATTTCTAAAGAGCTCTCTCGTCATATTTCTAAAGCCTCCGGGTCCTGTCTGTTTTTCACGTGCTATCTCTTTGTCATGTATCTGCTTTTCCTTCTTCACTCAGAGCCCCAGATCAAATCTTGAGACTCAGCAGTTCCTTGCTTGCTTGCTTGTTTAGCTTTGTTTTTTTTTTTTTAATTAAACTGGTGCTAATGGTGGCTATAAGTGTCACAAGTAACAGCTACATTAAACCTAATGCATACGGGGTTCTTTCCTTCTTCAGAAATCATCCTATGAATGCATCAGTGCACTTACCTCTCACAACGGTCTGAGTCTGACATAGGTCCTACTTACGGTCTCATCATACAAGAGGACAGTGATGCGCAGAGACACAAGGCTCATGCAGAAAATCCTGGTGCCTATATACTATAGCTCCACACAGTAGGCGCAGGCTGCGAAGCCAGCCAGTGGGACTAGGGCAGCTGTGCTTTTTCATTCTTTTCTTTGTTCGAGTATTCTTCCTGATTACACTATGAATCTTCTACTTAGGGTACTATCTGCCAAAGGAAGGCAGAATTAATGCTCCCCCTACCCTTCGAAGTATAGAGGAAGTCAGGCATGCTACCTGTGTTCTTTTCCTGTTGCTATGACAAAATATCTTACAGTCAGAGTCAAAAGGAAGAAGAAGGATCTACACTGGCCCATGGTTTCCTGGAAGGCATAGCAGAGGTCTCTCTGACTGGGAGCCTGTGGAGGACACTCTAGATTTGTCAGTGGACCAGATAGCAGAAAGCTAGTCTGGAAGCAGGATCAAGCTGTAACTCTCAAACCTCTGCTCTGCTGACTGACTTGTTAGGTAGGGCACATTCCCAGTGTGTCCACAACAACACTACCACTGGGCACCAAACTGGGGACCCAATCCTGTGGGGACTGTTTCACATCTAAGCCAGAGGTAGCCATTTATCTGTCCTGGGTTCCACAGTTCTCATGAAATTTCTTGGACTGTGACTTAGAGAATTCCTGGCCATCCCTCGAACTGTCTCTCAAGTTTGTCTCAGTTTACCAAATATTCCCATTTCTACATTCAACCCCAGCCCACCTGGTCCATTAGCCTTACTACCTTGTGTTTCTCACCACTTTTCCACTCTGATCCACGAAGCTGTGCTACTTGGTGACCGTGTCCAAAGAGAGCCTTCTTTCTTTTTCATTCAACAATATTTACTTATGGCTGCCCTTCTGTTATACATCTTTCCAAATGACTCCAGATGGTTATAAAAGAATTCTCTTTGAACCATCTCGTACCACAGAATAGCAAACACACTCGGAGGCCTATAGGAGCCAGCTGGGAGGAGAGCTGAAGAATACAAAGTGGGTTGGAAGCATTCTATCACTGCTTTAGGTATTCTTGGCCATTTAGGCTTGCATACAAGATTGCTAGATGCCTTTATTTTTGAAGGAGCAAGAGAAATGTAGACTTTTGCATGCATGCCTCTGAATTTTTATAATTGCCGATTGATAAACATAAACGTGTGTTGGGAAAATGAATTTTTAAATGGGAAGCTACGAGTTTCTTCCACCTCTGGGTGTCAAAATGTGTCCCTCAGATGCTCCAAGGAAAATCTCTTACCAGGAAAATAGGCATTCCATCTTTGTGTTCTTATTCTTCTTCCTAAAAGATTGAAAAAACAGACTTGGTAATAAGCTTAAGAACAATTTTCTTAGAATCGGAGAGAAAAGAGTGTGGTAGGAGAACTACAAATCACAGTAGCTGCCAAGAATAGGTGCAGAGAAGAGGGTGGCAGAAAGCCACACCTTTTGAATCAGGCTGGCATGCTCAGCGGTGAAGGTGAGCATGCAACCAAATGCTAGTAAACTGCTCAAGGTGAATATGGGGCAGCTAGGGAAAGCCGACATTCTCAGAAGAAATGTGTCTAGGCTTCGCATGTATCTGAAACTAAGAGACAAAGAAGAAGTTATTTTTTTCTGAGATTGGCTCAGAAGTGTGGCCAGACTTAAGAGTCCTTCATAGTTGTTTTTATAAGCTTGCACAGACATGGAGCTTCTGAGAAGGACAAGAACATCATCTCATTGTTTGGGTGACTGTGCCACCCGTCTCTGTAGTATGACTTTAGGTGAATCACCTTTTCTTAGTGGGGATCTGTTGGCCAGGTCCTTGTCAGATCCAACTGTATTAACTCTTGCTTTATTATTTTTGAAATGTATCTTCTGTGTATATATGCTTTGCTCACGTGTACAGATCTGTATCCTGTATGTTCTTGGAGCATATGGAGGGGGTTGGCACACTTGATATTGGAGTTATAGATGGTTGTAAGTCTTGATGTGGTGCTAGGAACTGAACTTGGATCCTCTGAAACAGCAGCAAGTTCTGTTAATCCCTGAGCCATCCCTCCCCAGTCCCTTGGGTTAACTCTTTTTCCCCCATTTTTATTTAATTTGGTATTTCTGATTTACATTTCAAATATTATCCTTTTCCCGGTTTCCTGTCCATCAGTCCCTTAATCCCTCTCCTTCCCCTTCTATAAGTGTGTTCCCCTCCCCATCCATCCCCTGCTTACCGCCTCCCCAATAATCCCCTATACTGGGGGTCCAATTTGGCAGTACCAAGGGCTTTCCCTTCCCTTGGTGCCCCAACAAGGCTGTTCACTGCTACATATGAAGTTGGAGCCCTGAGTCAGTCCATGTATAGTCTTTGGGTAGTGGTTTAGTCCCTGGACGCTCTGGTTGCTTGGCATTGTTGTTCTTATGGGGTTGCAAGCCACTCAGCTCTTTCAGTCCTTTCTCTAATTCCTCCAATGGGGGTCCTGTTCTCAGTTCAGTGGTTTGCTGCTAGTATTGACCTCTGTATTGGACATGCTCTGGTTGTGTCTCTCAGGAGAGATCTATATCCGGTTCCTGTCAACAAGCACTTCTTAGCTTCATCCATCTTATCTAGTTTTGGTGGCTGCATATATATGGGGCACATGTGGGACAGGTGCTGAATGGCTGTTCCTTCAGTCGCTGCTCTAAACTTTGCCTCTCTATCCCCTACTGTGGATATTTTTGTTCCCCTTTTAAAGAAGGAGTGAAACATCTGCAGTTTGGTCAGTCTTCTTGAGCTTCATGTGGTCCGTGCATTGCATCTTGTGTAATTTGAACATTTGGGCTAATATCCACTTATCAATGACTGCATACCATGTGTGTTTTTCTGTGATTGGGTTACTTCACTTGGGATGATATTTTTTAGTTCATTCCATTTGCCTATGAATTTCATGAAGTCATTGTTTTTGATAGCTGAGTAGTATTCCATTGTCTAGATGTACCACATTTTTTTAATCCATTCCTCTGTTGAAGGGCATCTGGGTTCTTTCCAGCTTCTGGCTATTATAAATAAGGTTGCTATGAGCATAGTGGAGCATGTGTCTTTGTTGTATGTTGGAGCATCTTTTGGGTATATGCCCAAGAAAGGTATATCTGGGTCCTCAGGTAGTGCAATGTCCAATATTCTGAGGAACCTCCAGACTGATTTCCAGAGAGGTTGTACCAGTTTGCAGGCCCACCAGCAATGGAGGAGTGTTCCTCTTTCTCCACATCCTCGCCAACCAGTTGTAGGATTGGTAAAGATCTTTTCCCAATCTGTTGGTTGCTGTTTTGTCCTAATGACAGTGTTGGATTAACTCTTAATGGAGAACATACTAATATATAATGTTCTAATCTTCAGAGCAGAGCAGAATATTATGTCTCCATTGAGGGTGGGGTAAACTTCATTCTTTTAACTAGGAGGAAGGAGTTTTCCCTAAACAGTTCTTGCCCCAATGTCCTTTGCGAATATGAAGTAGACAGAACCCATTTTTATCATGAAAATCCAAGGATCGCACCACAAAGCTGTATTCACTCAATGGATGAGTGTCAGAAGTGTCAACCCTAGCCTCACAGAGCTGCAAAGCAAAGAACATCCTTTAGAAAAAGAGATCATAGGAACTCAGACAGCAGACATTCTTCTGGCTTTCCTCACCTTCACCAAGAAATCCCAAAACTGCTGCTCTGAGTGTCTCTGTCTAAGCTACTGAGACAGTTTCTTCCATCTCCTGTCTTTATTCATTCATGTTGTGTGGCATATAAGTTGTTTCTATACTCGGCCAGCTTTTTCTATGTTTGTGGGGAAAAAAAAGCATTGTCATTTGTTTTCTTTATGAACACACACACACACACACACACACACACACACACACACACACTTTTCAACAATTAGTATGATTAGTTTAAGGACTGTTAAACCTAACAAATACCCAATAGAGTTGTCTGTATAATTAATCAGCCACAAGTGAAAGGTTGTTTGCGTATTGCTATCTCTCTTAATAGTAAATTTTTTAAGTTACATTTTACTTATTTAGTGTGAGTCTGTGTATGTGTGTTAATACCTACTCCTTCACAGGATACATGTAGATGTCAGAAGACAATTTGTGGGAGTCACTTTTGTGCTTTAAGCTTGCAGGGCTCTGAGATAAAACTCAAGTCTTCATGCTGGGTGACAGGCAACTTTAGCTGGTGAGCCATCTCCCCAGCCTGCAATCTAATTTTTTTTTAAAACGAATAAACCAGCAGGAAAAGGAAAAAAAGCTTCTTGTTTTTTAGTTTAATGAACGTTTGGTTTAAATGCACATTTCAGTACATACGATGATGAATTACCAAGTAACTCCTTTGACCCCATGTATTTTGCTAATAGAATATTTCTAACAAGGAAAAATTGAAGTGAGTGCTTTCCCACTTTTAATATTGGGGATGTAGATTTAAAATTAAGCTTTTAAAATGTGAGAATCTATGTGCTACTCAGGTAAACCAAAATCATTTTCATTTCACCGTTCTGAAGCACGCAAGTCAATGAAATTTGGGATTGATAACTTGCAATTATATTGACTTTCATTTTCCTGCTCAGGTATTCTTCCAAGTGCCAGTGCTTACAGTAGATGTGGCTTTGCCAACAACAGTTTTGCAGGACTTAAATTGCAGCAACTTGGTGCACTGAGACGGTTTGAAAAGTGACTTCAAAGGAGCAGATGAAAGGCTGTAAGCTGTTTGCAATGGTCAGCTATAGCACTTGCCTCTGAGCTCCCATGAACTTGGACAGTGACTGAATTTAGTTGAAAGGAAGGCCATACAGATTGGAAGAGAATCATAGGCAGGTATACACAGGACCCAGAGAAAATGCATGGAGAAGCTGATCCATCATACAAGTATGATTTCCCTTGACATATGTATTGTAGGCTAGAGAATATACAATAAAAGAAATGGCAGTAATTAAAGCATATTCACTTAAGTTAAGAATCATTTGAAATATGGTTGCATGGTAAAGACCTCATTATAGACCATACTCGGCATATAAACATGATACTTGTATCTAGGGATAGTTAATTAGTTCTCATAGGCACACTGATGGCTAACCTGCAGCCTGGTCTTGCTTTTTTGTCTTGGACAAATCCAATCTTGAAAGAGATCTTCTCCTATCATTTAAAAAGCTTTCGGCCCATCTAATTTGAAGCATCTGGGTAGAAAGCCTTTATCAGAAGACAGAGAATACTGTGAAGATTGTCTACTGAATTCCTTGGGCATTCCTCTAAGATAAAAGTACCTTGCCACACACTTTCTCTTCTTCCTCCTCCTCCTCCTCCTTCTGTTTTATATTTCTGTTTATGTGTTCATATATGTGTTCTTGTAAGTGCATATGGATACAGAGGCCAGAGATCAAAGCAGAATATCTTCCCCAATCTCTCTCCAACTTTAAAAATATTCTTTGGCAATTCTGCCCAGATACACAGCGAGAATTGAACTGTCTTGGTGCCCTCATTGCTCTCTCACTTCCCTTCTGCTCCTGATGAAATCCACAGGGTCTTTCATGGAGCCTGCACATCACTGATTTGTCTGCCTAGTGAGCTTTGAGACATACCTAAGTCAATGCTTGACCCTGGGATTAATGATTGATTGATCAATTGATTGATTGATTGAGTCCTGTGGTTGTGAACTCAAGTTCTTGTATATTTTACTCACTGAGCTAGCACCCTATCCCTTGCCATATATTTTTTATGTTCTGTTTCTGATAGTGAATCTTCAATAGGACGGTTATCTATAACTTTTGGTAAACACTACATATAATGGTAACTCTAAGAGTCAACAGGGAGACTGTTACGTCAAGGTCCTCCAGCCTCAGTGTTTCTGATTCAACATGACTGGGGTAGAGCCTGAGAATCAGCATATGCTCCGAGTTATATGACTGCTGCTGGTGGAAGAAAAAGCCATTCAGTGAAGGTGGTTGACTTCATAGGGAATATGTTATTCTAATCCCAAGACAGTGTGGTGACTCTGAGCTAGAAATTAGTGCCAAAGAAAGACCACCAGGCTAACTGAAAGGCAGTCAGGGTAGTCTTGGCAGACAAGGGAGACATCGTGTTAAGGGAATTTGGTTTCTAATGAATGTATAACAGAGTTATAGACTTTGCTTGCTATCGTTATGGTTATCTTCAAGTTATTGAGTTTTATTGATTGGCAAATCATTTTCTTTTTTATTGAGATTTACTATTGGTCATTAAACTATGGAGCTGGATAGTTCCATTGTTGTGCTGAAGAGATGGCTCTGTGGTTAAGGGCATGGACTGCTCTTGCATAGAACCAGGGTTCAACTTCCAGAACCCACAGAACCTACATGGTGACTCACAATCTCTTAACTAAATCAAGAGAATGTGACAACCTCTCCTCACCACTGGGGGCACCAAGCAGGTAGATGCATACAGCACAGACACTAAGGCAGGCAAAAAAGCCCATACACTTAAAACAAATAAATGAACAAATAGATAATAGATAGATAGATAGATAGATAGATAGATAGATAGATAGATAGATAGATAGATAGATAGATAGATAGATAGAAAGATATTAGAAAAGAAAGTTTCATGAGGATCTAGCTGAGAACCTTTCGGTATAAAGGCTATACCCACATCATGACAGGCATACACACTTAAAAGGAAAGGACAAAAAAAAAATTTCCTTAGATCAAGGGCTCAGAACAAGAAATGTCACAAAGCAGGCACTTTCCTGGGGAGACTTGCTTAGAATCCTGGCTCATGCACTAGCTGCCCTGAGTTTTATTCGGGACATTCATTGTCCCCAAGTCCTCAGCA
Source organism: Rattus rattus (assembly GCF_011064425.1). NCBI lineage: Eukaryota > Metazoa > Chordata > Mammalia > Rodentia > Muridae > Rattus > Rattus rattus. The sequence goes on along the minus strand of NC_046165.1, from coordinate 80,468,153 downwards.
TATTTGTACCATAACGGGTTATAGCTCTCTCTGAAGAACAGTTGAAGGATGGAATGTGGCGTGAGCCTTTCGTCCCTGGAACACAGAATAGGACTCTTGTTGATGAGAACGCGGGCTTGTGTGGCTGGTTCTGTGTTGGCATTGCATGTGGAATTCTGGGAGTGAATGAGTGGTTTTACCTGTGGCATTATGGTTATTGCTTGGGTGAGAAGATGGGGGTAAGTCCCTCTAGCATGAGGAGGGCTGATAGAAGGACATAAATGGACCTTGTCTTCCTGCTGTGAGAAAGAGGTCAGGAAAAGCAGTGGTTTCTCCTGTAGCAGTGACAGGGGACAAAGAGGAACAGCAAACAATGTGATTCCCACAATGCCTTTACTGACACCTACAGCACAGCCATAATTCAGTACTCACTGTGTTGTCATTGTTGCTGAATGGCTGCATTTTGTTCCAAGTCCTGGAATCTCTCAAATGTGCTGCCATAAAGGCGATTCTTCAGAAGGGCTCACTCACATATGGGGGTTCTAGAGATCGGACGTCAGAGCCTCGGAAGGGTATACTCACAATACAAGGGTCACAGACTTCTGATGTCAGAGTCTCACAATACAGGGATAGTCCAGGAATGAGAGGAGGAATGAGAAAAGAGTGGGGAAGAGAAGAATCTTCCAGAGGCTAGAAATTCCAGTTGGGGTGGTCTTTGTATCCAGAAGGGGTTGACTTAAATACTGGTCTCTTACATGCTTGTTCTGTAGCTCTGGACAGTTTTGGTCCTGTCTGGTGCCTTAGTTTCCTCTTGCATAGCATGCACACAAGTTGATGTACGAATAGCATTAAAATACTACCAGCTATGCCTCTATAAAGAAAACCAGTTATGATTTCCATTATTTCAAAGGGAAAGATATTCTTTTAAATGTAATTTTGTGCAAGTTTTGCATGGGTGTTTTGCCTGCATGTTTGTCTATGTATCATTTGCATGCCTGGTACCCATGAAGGGCAGGAAGAGATGTTGGATCTCCTGGAGATACAAAGTGTTGGGACCTGCCACTGTGTACTCTGGGAATTGAAGTCAGGTCATCTAGAAGTACAGCTAGTGTTTCTAACTCCCGACATTTACCACTGATTCCTCTTGGTGTGGAAAGACACCCAGGGTGGTTCATTTATGTCAAGAGTAATATCAAACCCTGTGGATATTTTTCGTTGAGGGTAACTGACTTACATAAAAGCTATTGGACACTGGGTGGGTGGCTGAAGGTATTTTCAAAAGTTACAAGTACGGGAAATGCAATCAGTAGTGGATGTTGCTCCATCATGTGTGGTTGGCTGGTAATTGTAAAAGTCACTACTGTTTTGAAGTTTTAGTTTATCATAGCAAATCTTTCCTGTTTTCTTTACATCACTAATAAATGAAATCACATAGAATTCATGAGACCCTGCAACAGGCCAGGCAATGGTCATAAAACTTAAACTATTCTGTATCCTGTATTTTTTTTTTTCTCTTAAATTGTTCCAAGGATCAGTTGGTTTTTCTTTGCCTTAACAATATGTTCATACTTAGAAGGCCATGACTAGTGATATCTAATTAAACACACATACACACACACACACACACACACACACACACACACACACACACACACATATATATGGGGAAGAAGAGAAAGCATTGAATATAAAATTAGACTTGCAAATAGATTTCCTTTGAAATGATTTTTAGGATTTTCATTTGCTAATGTATAAACACATTCTAGCTTTGTTCATCTTGTCCAGACATTATTTCTGCTAAAACTCTATGTGTACATGGAAAAAATGAAAAATCTGTCTTACTGTCTGTCTGTCTCCCTTCCTCTCTCCCTCCATCTTTCCTTCTCTTCTTCCTTTCTCTTTACATAATTATATCTGCTGATGATCTACCATAGTTCAAAATTTCACATTTGATTAATTTCCTCCAAGATTCTGTAAGCTCGCTCTCCGTGGCAATTCTAGATTGGCTGGCAAGCAAGTGCATCTTCCATGTTTCTCACTTCACACCTCAGAACCAGAAATCAGGTATGAGATCTTGGCCATGCTTCCTTGTCCAAGTGGAAAATCTCAAGATTTCTTCAAACACATCTAGTTCATATTTTTCAATATAATATTTCATTAATTCTTTGAGAGTAACAGAGAAGCAGACAATATATTTTGATCATATTAGCCCCTCACTTCTACATCTAACTCCTTCTAGACCCATGCCTCAACTCAATCTTTCCCCTTCCTGTAGAATTTCTTATTTTTTTTTCTTAATAACTCACTGAGTTCAACTCCTATGTCCTATACACTTATGGGTATGGGAACATTCACTGGAGCATGGAGAACCTACCTTGCCCTTAAAGAAAACTGATTCTGCTCTCCCAGTGGCCATCAGCTGCCAGTAGTTCCTTAGTCAGTGGTCATGAGCCTCTCCCCTTACATACTGCAGTGCTGACTGTCTTGATCATGGGCAGACAACCACAGCTAGTGTGAGGCCATGTGTGCAGCTGTCCTGTTATGTCTAGATGACTATGTTTCAACACAGATTTTTATAGTCTTTATGTCCCCTCTGAACTTTTAGGAGAGGGGAATGTGATGTAGAAATTTCATTTATAGATGGGCACTCTACACATACTTGCTCTCAGCTCCTTGACAAATGTGAGTTCCTGTATTAACCAATGTGTCCACTGCAGAAAAACTTCTCTGATGAAGTCTGATAGTTGCATTCAAATCTGAAGAGTGAGTTAGTATTCCAGTGAGACTGGAATTTGGAAGTCAGTAGTACTTGATGTATCCTGATGGTCATGGAGGTTGTTCTTTAGCAGTAGTGTGATAACAGAACCTAGGTGATATAGTTGTGTGTGTTTGGTGTATGTTTGGTGTGTGTGTGTGTGTGTGTGTGTGTGTGTGTGTGTATGTGTGGTATGTGTGTTTGTGTGTATGTGTGTGTGGTATGTGTGTATGTGGTATATGTGTGTGTCTGTATGTCTATGTGTCTGTGTGTGTGTCTGTGCGTGTATGTGTCTGTGTGTGTGGTGTGTGTATGTGTGTGTGTGTGTGTGTGTGGTGTGTGTGTATGTGTGGTGTGTGGTTGTCTGTGTGTCTGTGTGTGTGTCTGTGTGTCTGAATGTGTGTATGTGTGTGTGGTGTGTGTGCCTGTGTGTATTTATCTCTGTGTGTGTGTGTGTGTGTGGTATCTGTGTTTGTGTGTATGTGTGTGTGATATGTGTGTATGTGGTGTATGTGTGTGTCTGTATGTCTATGTGTCTGTGTGTGTGTCTGTGCGTGTATGTGTCTGTGTGTGTGGTGTGTGTATGTGTCTGTGTGTGTGTATGGTGTGTGTGTATGTGTGGTGTATGGTTGTCTGTGTCTGTGTGTCTGTGTATGTGTATGTGTATGGTGTGTGTGCCTGTGTGTGTGTGTGTGTGTGTGTGTGTGTGTGTGTGGTATGTGTGTTTGTGTGTATGTGTGTGTGATATGTGTGTATGTGGTGTATGTGTGTGTCTGTATGTCTATGTGTCTGTGTGTGTGTCTGTGCGTGTATGTGTATGTGTGTGTGGTGTGTGTGCCTGTGTGTGTGTGTGTGTATTTATCTGTGTGTGTGTGTGTGTGTGTGTGTGTGTATGTGTGTCTGGGATTTCATAGTAATAATAAAAGAGTTTCATATCATATACATACAAGTTTCTGAACCAGGTAGAGGTGATTTTGGATTTCTTGATCTTATTTCGTCAAGATTAAAGTTTTATAAAGTAAGTGACTTGAACATTATGAGGAAAAAGCAGGATATTGGAGGAGATGGTGTCACTTTACTGATACTGATCATTTAAAAACACTACTTGAAATTATTATATTATGTTAATAATATATGCTAATGTTGCTGAACTTACTCTGGAAGCACAGGCACTTCTCTGTGTTATTCAAATAATGGTTTTCAATATTTTACATTATTAATAATGTTAATAACAGCACATGGCAAGACATTTTTAACGGGTTCACATAGTATAGAATGTTTCCTTTTTGAAAAGGCACAGAGCTGAAAAACAGTGGAGGAATGCCGATTTCCATCCTGCACACACAAGCTCATTCCTGCTGACCAGGAAACACTAGGAAAATATTTGGGAAACCACCAGAAGAAAGCTTCTGTGGTTGCCCTTTTCTGAAGCACATGGTTTGAGAGCAAAATCTCTCCCATAGGCTCACAGATTTAAACATGTGGTTCCTAGCTGCTGAATCTGTGTGGAAGGAGCCTTGTTGGAGGAAGTACGTCACTGGAGGCGGGACTTCCCGAGTACAGATGCAATGTGACCAGCTTGGTCCCTGCTCTTGCTACCATGCAGTCCCTGCCTGATCTCGTGTCTTTGTCTCCATGATGGAAAACATCTCTGAGGCGCTCTCATCTTCATCCCAAGATACCCCCAAATCAAACACCAAGCAAACCCCCTCCCCCAATACTTTCTATCTTAGATTGTTTTATCAGGGTATTCGATCATAGCAAAAAGAAAGAAATTAAGATACTACCCATGCTGAACCATGAGGAAAAGACACCAAATCTTCGGGTTGTTAACAAATTCTCCAGAACCCAAGGGGCATCAGTAATAGACAATCTTACTGCAACCACCCACTTTCACAGTGTGCTTTCTGCTCTTTCTGCGGTGAAGTCATTTAATGAAGTTATTGTTATTAAATTAGTAATAATTCCCATTGAATTAAATTTTAAGAGCTACTTCTAAAATATTAAATCAGCTTTTGACACAAAGATTTTTCAGAAAATGACTAAGTGTTATAAAGATGAACACATTCTGAATTTTTTTGGCAATTAATGTGAGGTATTAAGAACTTTTAAGTAAAATCTTGATAGGGCTCAAAAGCTCATATCAATGTCTTAGCCTATCAAGTCCATGAGACTTCAGATCTCATGTGCCACCAGTCCAAGTCAAAGGTTAACACTGACCTGGTCAAGTTTGAAAGCCATGAAAAGACAATGCACTTCTCGGGCTTGTTTCTTCAGGAAACCATGATCAAGCAAACTGTAAGTCAGTGAATAATCCAGTACACAACAGTACATAGTTTCAATAGCTTTGGGGAAGGTTTTGTTCTTCCCAACCTTGATTCTGTTGACATTTTAGACTAGATAAGTATTTTTTTTTAAAGATCATTTATACTTTCTTGTTTTTCTTATTTTTTTCTTACTTTCATGTTTTTCTTATCATGCATATTTGTTTCACTATGATGCTGGTTACATGGATTTTGATCATGTGTACTCCCTCTCTTTTAGCTCTTTTGTCCCTGACCAGTACTCTTTCTCTTCACCTTTGGGCTAGGTGATTCTTTACTGGGATTGGTTTTCTTGTATATTGCAGTGTATTCAGTAACATGCCTGGTCTCCATATGTTAGATGCCGGGAATACTCATCATTCCGATTTTGAAGCCCCTTAGATACCCCTGTTGGTACAGGCAGGGGCAAAACTTTCCCATATTTAATAACCACTGCACTAGGAGCTTGAGAAAAGTATATCTACTTAATGTATAGGGAAAAAACTAGCCAAACACAAGCACAGTTAACAGAATCATTAAAAACAATGATGAGAGGGGATCTCGGCTACTGGTCAAAACCTAAATGAAGTCTGTTAATTCAACCTCATGACAGACCTTAGAATTGCCTGGAAAGTAAGCATAAAAAGTGACCTGTGGCCATACCTACTTTTCCTTCTCAATTCTTTATTTCTAGGGTTAGATTATTTTAGTAACATAACTTAAGCCACTCGAATTAAGACAGATAATATCTAGGTAGGTTTACTAAATAAAGTTCATGTCTTCTTAGTGAATAAAAATGTAGAAAAGAAAACATCATTCCTGCTCTTTGTACACTGTTGAGTGTGAATTGACAAGCTAGTCATGACATCAGCAGAAGGTCTCTATTGGGGAGCAGTGGGGGCAATATCTAGAAAAGGGCACTGCTAAGGAAAGCTATAGGTAAGTGACCTCATTCTGTAGCTGTTCCAATGTGAGCTCTGTGTGCTTGTCATCCAGCAATTCAGGCCAACCGGTTAGTACCTTGGAGAGGGGGCACTCTCTAGTTTATGGAGTCAGAGTAATTAGTGATTACTGGGAGTAGACCTCATAGGACTGTCAGGTTGTATAGAGAAGAGCACAGGATCAGTGCTGTTGAAAAAAACAGGGCAGTGAGTAATGCTCAGAGGGTATGGGCCTCATGGAGGGAAGCAACCACTCAACTTTGTTGTTATTTTTATTGCCTGGAAACACTTTTCATTTTTAATTAATAAGTTAAGTGATGTCTCTTGATCTTAAAAATGGAGATCGTCACTGTTGTTGCTGTTAAGGATTTTATTTCTGAGTGCTGGGGAAAATTAGCAGATCATTTTGAAACCTCACATAGATGCTGGTTTATGTTTTACACATTTCTTTCTATTTTCCTTTTGATTTTGGCTGCACTGGGCTTTGAGCTAAGGGTCTTAAATGTGCTAAGAAAGTACTCCTTTAGTAAGCTACGTTCCCAGCCCCCTACCCTGCCCCTGTTGGATAGTTAAGGTTAATACAAATATAAGGTCTCTTGATCTGTATCACAGGTGCCTACTCTCCTCTAATTCCATGACCATATTTTGTACATCTGTTCCAAAAATTGCATATTTCTTCCACTTAAAAGTCAATTTCGTCTGACTATAGAGTTTATATGCCAACTGGGGGTGGGTACAAGATAGGAAAACTACACTAGACAAGCACTGTCCACATAACCGTACTGCTCACCATTTGTAAAGTGTCTGTTATGCCACTATGGCTGTAGGATATTTGCAATGTGGTAAGTTTGACCATAGAATCCAAACTTTATCCCACTTCAGTTTCACTGTAAATATTAACTTGTAGCTATCAACATTGGATAACACAGGTCTAGGCCATTAAAGTACATTTTCTGAAACAAGTTTTAGGGCCAAGGATCATGGATGGTGGCAGGTAAATCCAACTGTTTGACAAGGTTCATGCTTGAGAGCTACACAGTCAGATTACCAAAAGCAAACAACAAACCCTCCAGAACTACAGCAATCATGTCTTAAATAAGTTTGTGTCTTCGTATTGGGACACATTCATAGTTATCCTTGACTACCTGAAGCCTGGGCAGTGGCAAGGGAGAGCTCAAATTGGACACAGCTGGTAGGCCTTCTGAACAGAATTAGACAGCAAGCATACACATGTTTAAGCCTAGCTACAGAGGCAGAAAACAACACTGAATGTGCTTATTGTTCATAGCAGCTAGAAAGTTAAGACAGCAAGTGTCTGCTTGATTTACTGAGACCTAATATCAAACACAGGCATGTCTAATATTGACAGGAAGGATGTGAGTCAATGCAGACAAATAACTTTTAGATCTTCTTTCTCCTGCTTTGGAAATTGTATCTAAGCAGCGAAGAGTCTCTATGTATGGTTTTAAGAGTCTCTATGTATGGTTTTATGTGTAGTGATATTTTTTTTTCCTCCTTATGTTCCCCTTGAAGCAGTTTAATATAACCCTGTCGGGTTCAGGAGGTATGTTTGGAAGATTCACAGGAATAGTGTTTGTGTGATAAAGAATTATTTATGTATGGCATGAAACACCCCAGTCGTGTTTGCGAACTGTTTATGTTATTAATTGTGACATTTAGCAAGATGCAAGGACCTAGTGATAACAGTGAGTGCTCAAAATCCCTCGGTGTCGTTGCCTCCTGCTGATGGGGAAATAGGACGTGACTTAAGAGTCTGTTTATTCTGGGGTTTATAAATATTCCGTAAGTCATAAATAAACCAAGGCACTTTCTGTCACCTAGTCACCTGTGATTGGAGGCCTTAGAGTGAGGGAAATGTTGTAGGAAGTATCTCTCCTGGCCTCATCAGGTCAAATGTCCAGGCTGTTTAGAAATGAATAGCAATACTGACATTGGTTTGTATCTGCACATGGGTCTTCATACTCATGCAATGAGACAACTCAAGTTTGTCATGAGTGGCACATACCAATGTTCAGAGAGAGGCTAAAGTGAGGAAAATCACTGTATAAACCCTACTAACACAGTGCCTGGGCCCAATAAAACTACTCATTTGGTTATTACTATTGCTGTTGAATATTTCAATGGTTCTATATTAGAATATATTATCATAAGTCCTAGTGGACAAAGCACTAGATATTCATTAGGCCGAAGAATACCTGGGTAGTGTGTTTTGTTATGTTTTGTTATTGCTGTTGTTTTTCCTCGCAACATGGGTATTCTTTTGCAATGCAAATCAATCCCAGTTAATTTCATTTATTTTATAAATTAAGTATTTATGCACCAGGTGTTCTGAAAGCTGTGGGCTTTCTTCCCTAACAACAATGGCTCTTTAAAACCTACCAGATGGATTATTGTGGCAAGAAATAGAAATGCCTTCTAAGGTATTGTCTGATTATACGAAATTGTGCCCTAATGGCTTAAAAGTACGGGATAATTTTCTTTCTCTTAATGACTATCATGTCAACTTTTCCTGGGGAGAAGTAAACAATTGTCTTTCACCCTAGATGGTCACTAAGGGGTATACTAAAGTACAGTTTCATCAAAGTCAGACTTGATAAGACAAGAGAGTTTATTGTGCTTATGACAGAGCACAAGTAAGGGGTTATTTAAAAAAATATGGGCTGTGGACCACCACCAAATAGCTCTAATACTACAAAGATTTACAGTACCATGCATGAGTATCCTTTGCAAGGTACATCATTGACTCAGCCTCTTTCATTAACTTTGCACCTCCTATATCCTATGACCCTGCTCTCCTGCCAGTGTAGGTAGCTTCATTAGTATAACAACAGATCCAGCTACCACTGTGTTGTTCTGTTTTAGTTGCCATGCCTACTGAGGCAAAGGTCAAAGGGGAGCACAATGGGATCATCTTATTAGACCCAGAAGAAAGCCACCATAAAATAATTACCCATTCAGAATACAGAGGAAGAAATGGAACAGTAAATTAACTCTTGCTGGGTGAGAAGTCTTTACTTTCTACTACTGGCAAACTCTTACTTGTATTATACTGTTAGTAGACTTAAAGGCCAGCTGCCTGACAGAGGTTATATAGTGTATTTTCATATTTAACTGATGTTCTAAATTTTCTCTTTTGAGTATAGTGTCAGAATCAACCAGACAGATATCTCAAACATTCATTGACTTCAAACAATATTTTGGGCATATTTGGTTAATTTGACTTCCTTCACCTCACAGCTTGAATTCTGATTCGTGGAATTCTCTTTGGGGAAAAAAATGCCTCTCTTTTTTGCATGGGGGCATATGCTTAAATTTAGAATGAAATGTCTCTCGAGTGGCCTGAGGGTACCTGTGCATTAATGCAGAAATTGATATTAGGATAAAATCTTGAACAATTAGGGATAAGTATCTAAAACTCAATTAACCTTTGGCAGTTTCCCCCAAAGCAGTTATGAGCTTTCATTTTCACTACTGCTGAATTAAATGGATTTTTTTCTTTTTCTTTTGGTCATTGCATAATCAGAGACAAAGGTCAGTCTTTGCTAGACTAGTATTAGACATGAGCACAAGCAGTCCTGTAAGGGCTACAGACAGACACCATGAGCTCCTGCAGTTGCTCTGTGTATTTGAATCTGTGTTGGGTCTCCCTTGAAGTTAATTCATGATGGTTAAACAAACTTTCAAGCCAAGGCTTTGAGGTCTTGATTCATGACAAAATGACCATGAACTCTGTGTGATTGACATGACCCAAAATCCCAAAGGTTAGGCACTGCTGATGACAGGTCAAGACCCAGTCTGCTTTTCTAGAGACAAGAAAGATAATGTTGCATGTATCTTGAAATCACCTAAACTGTAAACAATATTCATCACATTAGTTTGATGTGTTCAATTTGTGTAGGTTGTTCTGTGGTTTTCACAGGCATTTCCCCCTTTAAAATATTGCTAAAAGACATTAGATGGAAATGTCTTGCCCTCTCAACCTTGAAATAATACGTTGAAGGGACTCGACCTTTCATGAGAAGGGTTTGAAGAGCCATGAGCCCTGGATAGTGTTATTTTGTAGTACACATGTTCGTGTATAGTATGGCCTGAGAAGAAATTGTAGCCACGTATTGATATTACATGCCTTTCTTTTATTTCATAGATGACTTATTTGGATGAAAACTGGGTTTTGTGATAGTTGTCTTTCTCAGTACTCTATTTGTTTCAGAATCCTGATGCAGGGGGGATTTTTCTTTTCTTTTCTTTTCTTTTCTTTTTCACTCTTTTTTTTCATCATCTTTATTAAATTGGGTATTTCGGATTTATATTTTGATTGTTATTCCCATTCCCAGTTTCTAGGCCAACATCCTCCTAACCCCTCAACCCTCCCCTTCTCTATGGGTGTTCCCCTCCCCATCCTCCCCCCATTACCGCCCTCCCCCCAAAAATCACATTCACTGGGGGTTCAGTCTTGGCAGGACCAAGGGCTTCCCCTTCCACTGGTGCTCTTACTAGGCTATTCATTGCTACCTATGAGGTTGGAGCCCAGGGTCAGTCCATGTATTGTCTTTGGGTAGTGGCTTAGTCCCTGGAAGCTCTGGTTGGTTGGCATTGTTGTTCATACGGGGTCTCAAGCCCCGGGGATTTTTCTTAACACATTTAAACCTTCACCAATTAATTGTGTCATTAATCTATGAGTTGTTATAAGACATATGAGTTATTCAATTTCCCTTTATTCTCCAACGTTTTAGGATGACAGGGAAAGGACCTCGCATTGAGAATTCTATATGCAGGTGCTTTGGCAAATGCTGGTCCTCTTTGGCTTTTCCTCACATAAGTAGATCCTCCCATTAATGAGCCATCTAACCGTTGGAACTCTGGTTTTCATAGAGACTATTAGTCATCTGTATGTGATCTAACTTTCCCAACATGTTAGCAGTTCCATGGTGGAAGATACTTCAACTATAAAGTATAAACCTTGTACATGGAGAAACAGATACCTAAATTAGCATTCAAAAAACAGACCAATCACATTTCCCACTAAAACTAACCAGCATTGCTTTGTAGGTCTCTCATCTTTAGAGGCACTGCTCACTTTTCTGTGCTATATCATTTTCAATAAGGGGTATTAAAAACATCTGCATTGTATATTGTATTATGTTAATATATGCTTTCATTTTTCATATATTTGCTTTCATTTTCAAAGATGGCAAGAAATAACTTTATGAGTATTTGCCTCTGGCAAAGTTAATGTATTTTTAAAGGGTTTACAAAATTAGTTCCCTTGATCCAAAGCTGAAAGGCATCATTTCGCTTGGCGCAAGCAGGGGGTGGGGTGCATCTTTGTGTTCCCCTTGCCTATGCTATCTTAAACTATAGTACAGATTCATTTTGCATTGTTTTGTATTTTATAAAAATTGCCAGTATTTTAATAGCAAGAGCAAGTTTAAAGAAACTTGAAATTGCTTTTCCTGGTCAGTTATATTCTATGTGTATGCATATTAACACAGGTCTCTCTCTCTCTCTCTCTCTCTCTCTCTCTCTCTCTCTCTCTCTCTCTCTCTGTACATGTGTGTGCATGCATGCATGTGCGTGTGTGTGTGTGTGTGTGTGTGTGTGTGTGTGTGTGTGTGTGTGTGCGTCTGTGTATGGGTTAAAGATCAGTGGCAGACCCATTTCTTTAAACGTGGATGTTACCAAACATTGATAGCATTTTTCTGTGCTTTTCTAGAAAATACATACCTTGTAAACAGCTTGTATATCCATTTCATGATAAATTTTCTTCTGAACCAATTTGTCTAGAAATGACATGTGAGTGGGAAGAGACCTAATGAATACTTGAAACCCAGAGTCTGGGCAGGAGGTCCACAGAACATGAAAATAACTTAAATGCAAGCTATTATGTTTTGCTTTTTAAATTTTTATGAGTTTTGCCTGTATTCATGGCCCTGTCCCACATGTCTGTAGTGCCTTAAAAGGCCAAAGATGTCAGATATCTCAGAACTGGAAATCAAACATCAGTCTTTTGGCAGAAGAGTCGGAGTTCTTAATTGCTAGGTTTTCTCTTCAGGCCCACAGTTCATTATCATTATACTACATATGCCTGTTTCTTTTGCACATGCCTGTTTTAAGGCTGGAGACTATATCAGTTCTATCAATATTGCTCTGCTTATATATATAAAGTGTAGTTATGTTGGGGATTTGCTTAAGAATCATGAGTATACACCAACAATTAAAAACTATTGTAGTGAAGACTCCCAGCTCAAAGGACCAGTAAATATCTTCAACAAAATCATAGAAGAAAACTTCCCTAACCTAAAAAAAGAGATACCCATAGGCATACAAGAAGCCTACAGAACTCCAAATAGATTGGACCAGAAAAGAAACACCTCCCGTCACATAATAGTCAAAACACCAAACGCACAAAATAAAAAAAGAATATTAAAAGCAGTAAGGGAAAAAAGGTCAAGTAACATATAAAGGCAGACCTATCAGAATCACACCAGACTTTTTCGCCAGAAACTATGAAGGCCAGAAGATCCTGGACTGATGTCATACAGACCCTAAGAGAACACAAATGCCAGCCCAGGCTACTGTATCCTGCAAAACTCTCAATTAACATAGATGGAGAAACCAAGATATTCCATGACAAAACCAAATTTACACAATATCTTTCTACAAATCCAGCGCTACAAAGGATAATAAATGGTAAAGCCCAACATAAGGAGGCAAGCTATACCCAAGAAGAGGCAAGAAACTAATCGTCTTGGCAACAAAACAAAGAGAAGAAAAGCACACAAACATAACACATCCAAGTATGAATATAACAGGAAGCAATAATCACTATTCCTTAATATCTCTCAACATCAATGGCCTCAACTCCCCAATAAAAAGACATAGATTAACAAACTGGATACTCAACGAGGACCCTGCATTCTGCTGCCTACAGGAAACACACCTCAGAGACAAAGACAGACACTACCTCAGAGTGAAAGGCTGGAAAACAAATTTCCAGGCAAATGGTCGGAAGAAGCAAGCTGGAGTAGCCATTCTAATATCAAATAAAGTCAATTTTCAACTAAAAGTCATCAAAAAAGATAAGGAAGGACACTTTATATTTATCAAAGGAAAAATCCACCAAGATGAACTCTCAATCCTAAATATCTATGCCCCAAATACAAGGGCACCTACATACATTAAAAGAAACCTTACTAAAGCTCAAAACACATATTGCACCTCACACAATAATAGTAGGAGACTTCAACACCCCACTCTCATCAATGGACAGATCATGGAAACAGAAATTAAACAGAGACGTAGACAGACTAAGAGAAGTCATGAGCCAAATGGACTTAACGGATATTTATAGAACGTTCTACCCTAATGCAAAAGGATATACCTTCTTCTCAGCTCCTCATGGTACTTTCTCCAAAATTGACCATATAATCGGTCAAAAAACGGGCCTCAACAGGTACAGAAAGATAGAAATAATCCCATGCGTGCTATCGGACCACCACGGCCTAAAGCTGGTCTTCAATAACAATAAGGGAAGAATGCCCACATATACGTGGAAATTGAACAATGCTCTACTCAATGATAACCTGGTCAAGGAAGAAATAAAGAAAGAAATTAAAAACTTTTTAGAATTTAATGAAAATGAAGGTACAACATACCCAAACTTATGGGACACGATGAAAGCTGTGCTAAGAGGAAAACTCATAGCGCTTGAGTGCCTGCAGAAAGAAACAGGAAAGAGCATATGTCAGCAGCTTGACAGCACACCTAAAAGCTCTAGAACAAAAAGAAGCAAATACACCCAGGAGGGAGTAGAAGGCAGGAAATAATCAAACTCAGAGCTGAAATCAACCAAGTAGAAACAAAAGGACCATAGAAAGAATCAACAGAACCAAAAAGTTGGTTCTTTGAGAAAATCAACAAGATGGATAAACCCTTAGCCAGACTAACGAGAGGACACAGAGAGTGTATCCAAATTAACAAAATCAGAAATGAAAAGGGAGACATAACTACAGATTCAGAGGAAATTCAAAAAATCATCAGATCTTACTATAAAAGCCTATACTCAACAAAACTTGAAAATCTGCAGGAAATGGACAATTTCCTAGACAGATACCAGGTACCGAAGTTAAATCAGGAACAGATAAACCAGTTAAACAACCCCATAACTCCTAAGGAAATAGAAGCAGTCATTAAAGGTCTCCCAACCAAAAAGAGCCCAGGTCCAGATGGGATTAGTGCAGAATTCTATCAGACCTTCATAGAAGACCTCATACCAATATTATTCAAACTATTCCACAAAATTGAAACAGATGGAGCACTACCGAACTCCTTCTATGAAGCCATAATTACTCTTATACCTAAACCACACAAAGACCCAACAAAGAAAGAGAATTTCAGACCAATTTCCCTTATGAACATCGACGAAAAAAAATACTCAACAAAATTCTGGCAAACCAATCCAAGAGCACATCAAAACAATCATCCACCATGATCAAGTAGGCTTCATCCCAGGCATGCAGGGATGGTTTAATATACGGAAACCATCAACGGATCCATTATATAAACAAACTGAAAGAACAAAACCACATGATCATTTCATTAGATGCTGAGAAAGCATTTGACAAAATTCAACACCCCTTCATGATAAAAAAGTCCTGGAAAGAATAGGAATCCAAGGCCCATACCTAAACATAGTAAAAGCCATATAGAGCAAAACCAGTGGCTAACATTAAACTAAATGGAGAGAAACTTGAAGCAATCCCACTAAAATCAGGGACTAGACAAGGCTGCCCACTCTCTCCCTACTTATTCAATATAGTTCTTGAAGTTCTAGCCAGAGCAATCAGACAACAAAAAAGGAGGTCAAGGGGATACAGATCGAAAAAGAAGAAGTCAAAACATCACTATTTGCAGATGATATGATAGTACATTTAAGTGATCCCAAAAGTTCCACCAGAGAACTACTAAAGCTGATAAACAACTTCAGCAAAGTGGCTGGGTATAAAATTAACTCATATAAATCAGTAGCCTTCCTCTACACCAAAGAGAAACAAGCCGAGAAAGAAATTAGGGAAACGACACCCTTCATAATAGACCCAAATAATATAAAGTACCTCGGTGTGACTTTAACCAAGCAAGTAAAAGATTTGTACAACAAGAACTTCAAGACTCTGAAGAAAGAAATTGAAGAAGACCTCAGAAGATGGAAAGATCTCCCATGCTCATGGATTGGCAGGATTAATATAGTAAAAATGGCCATTTTACCAAAAGCGATCTACAGATTCAATGCAATCCCCATCAAAATACTGATCCAATTCTTCAAAGAGTTAGACAGAACAATTTGCAAATTCATCTGGAATAACAAAAAACCCAGGATAGCTAAAACTATCCTCAACAATAAAAGGACTTCAGGAGGAATCGCTATCCCTGAACTCAAGCAGTATTACAGAGCAATAGTGATAAAAACTGCATGGTATTGGTACAGAGACAGACAGATAGACCAATGGAATAGAATTGAAGACCCAGAAATGAACCCACACACCTATGGTCACTTGATTTTTGACAAAGGAGCCCAAACCATCCAATGGAAAAAAAGATAGCATTTTCAGCAAATGGTGCTGGTTCAACTGGAGGTCAACATGTAGAAGAATGCAGATCGATCCATGCTTATCACCCTGTACAAAGCTTAAGTCCAAGTGGATCAAGGACCTCCACATCAAACCAGACACACTCAAACTAATAGAAGAAAAACTAGGGAAGCATCTGGAACACATGGGCACTGGAAAAAATTTCCTGAACAAAACACCAATGGCTTATGCTCTAAGATCAAGAATCGACAAATGGGATCTCATAAAAGTACAAAGCTTCTGTAAGGCAAAGGACACTGTGGTCAGGACAAAACGGCAACCAACAGATTGGGAAAAGATCTTTACCAATCCTACAACAGATAGAGTCCTTATATCCAAAATATACAAAGAACTCAAAAAGTTAGACCGCAGGGAGACAAATAACCCTATTAAAAAATGGGGTTCAGAGCTAAACAAAGAATTCACAGCTGAGGAATGCCGAATGGCTGAGAAACACCTAAAGAAATGTTCAACATCTTTAGTCATCAGGGAAATGCAAATCAAAACAACCCTGAGATTTCACCTCACACCAGTGAGAATGGCTAAGATCAAAAACTCAGGTGACAGCAAATGCTGGCGAGGATGCGGAGAAAGAGGAACACTCCTCCATTGTTGGTGGGGTTGCAGACTGGTACAACCATTCTGGAAATCAGTCTGGAGGTTCCTCAGAAAATTGGACATTGAACTGCCTGAGGATCCAGCTATACCCTCTTGGGCATATACCCAAAAGATGCCCCAACATAAAAAAAGACACGTGTCTCCATATGTTCATCGTAGCCTTATTTATAATAGCCAGAAGCTGGAAAGAACCCAGATGCCCTTCAACAGAGGAATGGATACAGAAAATGTGGTACATCTACACAATGGAATATTACTCAGCTATCAAAAACAACGAAGTTTATGAAATTGTGAGGCAAATGTTTGGAACTGGAAAATATCATCCTGAGTGAGCTAACCCAATCACAGAAAGACATACATGGTATGCACTCACTGATAAGTGGCTATTAGCCCAAATGCTTGAATTACCCTAGTTGCCTAGAACAAATGAAACTCAAGATGGATGATCAAAATGTGAAGGCTTCACTCCTTCTTTAAAAGGGGAACAAGAATACCCTTGGTAGGGAAGAGAGAGGCAAAGATTAAAACAGAGACTGAAGGGACACCCATTCAGAGCCTGCCCCACATGTGGCCCATACATATACAGCCACCCAATTAGACAAGATGGATGAAGCAAAGAAGTGCAGAAGTGTAGATCGCTCCTGAGAGACACAGCCAGAATACAGCAAATACAGAGGCGAATGCCAGCAGCAAACCACTGAACTGAGAACGGGACCCCCGTTGAAGGAATCAGAGAAAGAACTGGAAGAGCTTGAAGGGGCTTGAGACCCCATATGTACAACAATGCCAAGCAACCAGAGCTTCCAGGGACTAAGCCACTACCTAAAGACTATACATGGACTGACCCTGGACTCTGACCTCATAGGTAGCAATGAATATCCTAGTAAGAGCACCAGTGGAAGGGGAAGCCCTGGGTCCTGCTAAGACTGAACCCCCCAGTGAACTAGACTGTCGGGGGAGGCGGCAATGGGGGAGGGCTGGGAGGGAACACCCATAAGGAAGGGGGAGGGAAGGGATGTTTGCCTGGAAACCGGAAAGGGAATAACACTTTTCAAAATGTACATAAGAAATACTCAAGTTAATAAAAAAAAAAAAAACTATTGTAGAATCTTTAGTGTACATTTCTTTTGGCAAAAAAAGCAAATTAAAAATCCTTCTATGTTTGAAAGTGAGGTTAAGTGCTGCCTACCGTACATACAGGAAGGGGCTTCATTCACATCAGCACACACACACACACACACACACACACACACACACACACACACACACACACACACACACACCAAAATGGGCACATTCTAGTATTACATCAATCTCATTAGATAGGTTAAAAATGATTTTTCAAAAACGAAAAGTAGGAGAATGAAGTGAACACATAGACTCTATCCATTCACCTTCGTGATGAACAGGATTAGTTGTGTAAACTCCAGCCCCTCCTCAGCTTTCCTGCTTCATGGCTTACTGACTTTAACCTCTTAGTTCATGGCAGCCAGAACTGCTTACAGGAGGTAGTGAAACAGGAGGGATTTAGAGAAGACTGTTCTATTGGCCTGTGGTGTAGACTGTTGCACTGAGTTCCTTAGTCTACTTGTATCTGGGCTACTTTTCCTAGTAACCACTGGGCATTAAGCACTGCAGTCCCATTTATCATCCAGGAAATCTTAGTCCCTCCATCAGCCAAGAAAGTCTGAACATACACTCAATCTGGTCACATCCACCTTCTGCTTTAGAAACTATCCACAGCCCCTGTTGTTTTCTGCATGATGTTCTAAGTTCTTAGGAGTGGCTCTGATCTCCTGCCATATTCTTTATCTACTCACATAGCACGTCTTGCTTTCTCTGTTGCTCTGTATTCCTTACATGTAGCAGGCTTCTTTCTCATCAGACGCTGATTATCTGAGGTCTCACCAAGGCCTTATCAGTCATTGCATCTTAACCTCAGTGCTGTATATTCCTGTTATCTTTCCATCACTAAATACTCTTCCGTCTCCCCACACACAGCTAGATCTGGTCAGCTCCATAGTTATTCTGTGACCATTACCACCAGTGCAATCAGATGATTTTAGGCCATAACCAAGGCCATTGTCTACTGAACTGGAAGGTGCTGAGTGAAAGGTAGGTTCCGAGCAGTTTATATCAATGACTCGATCACCTTCTTTTGTATGTGAAACATTATAAGTATTTATTCAACATCTGTTCAGTAAATAAGGTGAATGGGGTTTTAGAGATATTTCAAATTTTTGGTTTGGTAGAATTTTTTTTTAGCATATAAACAATTTCTTCACTGTTTGATTATGAAACCCAACACCCGTGGATTAAATTCTTTTCTGTTGACTTAAATCTTTATAACCAGCCTAATCCTTTGATTTCCACTCTGAAGGTACTGAACTCAATATCAAAAGAAACTTTAATTTCAGGGGAAGTGCACTGATCATATCAGACTCCAAACACAGTTTTTACAGAGTCTGTGTGAAAGTCGGAGCTCTAGATAAGGAAAAAATAAAAGTCATCCCAAAGTAAACTCAGAATGGAAGATAAAAGACACAGCTTGTTACAAAGAAGTTAATGCATATGGAAGCAGATGTTACTTATTTCATATATTTTTTGCCACCAGGAAGCCAAGAGCTTCTGGGTGTTTGTTCAGTGAAGTAGATCAGGCTCAATTTGCACTTGTGAAACATTTTTTGGACTAATGATGGAGAATTCTCAAACACGGCAATGTCAGAAGTAGAGGAGGGAACGAGACTAGGAAGAGACATGAAAATCAAGTGAAATGAAGCAAATGAATCTGCCCTGCTAACTTTACATCTTAATAGGCAAGTCACAGGTGTCCCAAGCCTTGGATTAATGTTCCACTAATATATATTTATACATGTTGATAAAGAATTAAAAGGTGATATTGTTGAATGGGTGGGGCTGCGTCTTCCATGTTGGGAAGGTTGCTTTAGATAAAGACTAACATCGTATTTCTTTTCGTGACATTTCAGAGAAGCAGATGAAGTGTTCAGTAAGCTCAGAGCCTTGGAGCTTGGAAATAGCGTTGCCATAGTCAAGGCTTTGGCATCCGTTCTAGCACATGCTTAGAGACCATCTTGATAAGGCTAGAGGAAACATGCATGCTACCTCAAAGCTGTCTCACAATGTCAAGACTGATGTAATAAATGCTAAGTTCAAAAAGCTATGGTATTAAGATACAGGCTGTATTACCAGCAATACCTCAACATGTTTTATATAATAGTAAGGCCTCTGCTAGCAAAGTAAGGTTGTTACTAGGTAAGTAACTAGGTAAGCCTTACCTGTTCAGTGAGCATTAGGCTGCTAAGAAAGGGAGGGGGGTGTGTGTTTAAATGTTCAACTAAACTGACATACTTGCCACTCAGTTGTTCTGTCAACTTTGCTAGTATCTTTGTAAAAGACCGTAAAACCAGTGGTTAGCATTGCAATTGCTAGGGGCTTTAAAAAATGTAGTTTGGGGGTTGGGATTTAGCTCAGTGGTAGAGCGCTTGCCTAGGAAGTGCAAGGCCCTGGGTTCGGTCCCCAGCTCCGAAAAAAAAGAACCAAAAAAAAAAAATGTAGTTTGGAACTAATACTGTAATGTTCTATATACTGGGAATGAAATTATAGAAAAGAATGATAATGAATATGAAATACAACTTTTGACTTTCATTCGGGTTGGAAAGCAAAAGGAAAGACCTAACAATTACTGCCCTTTGAGGAATCCACTGTGATACACAGTGGTTCATTTGGTCTGGTCGGATATCATAATCATTTTCTTGGATAACTGCTATGAGACTGAAACATATCTATCCTATCTATCATCTGTCTATCTATCTATCCATCTATCATCTGTCTGACTGACTGACTGACTGTCTGTCTGTCTGTCTATTCATTCTCACAGAATCTCTTTGAGGATGTGTGCTAGGTTTAAACTTGTGATCTTCCTGTCTTGACCTCCTGAGAGTTAAGCTTACTAGAGAACACCACCATGCCTGGTTAACAGATATTTTATGATTAAATAGAATATTTTTTGTTTCTTTCACAAGAAGATTCTAATGTCACTTTGTTATAACTCCTGGAGTGTTAAACTTTGGGCAACATTAGAGATAGCACTCTCTATGCAGGAAATTGATTCTAAGAAATAAAGGTATCTAATGTCAGAGACAAAAGCAGAACTGGATCTCTGCAGGGATGCCCTGTTCTGATCCTTGATCCTTGTTTTTAGGTTGCCTCATCTATGTGAGGACCCAGTGGCAAATATTTCAGAGTGATCCTGCAGCTAAGTGACACCATTCCTGTGAATATTCCTTACCTTGCTTCTCATAGGAAATGCTGATTAAATAATGTCTAAAATTAGAATTATTAACATCATAATCTGTTCACATCTTTATTAAACAGCTGCTCTAAACTTCAAAGATGGGACCTAGTTCAACAGTGTTGACCCTTTTCCACCATGTTGTTCACAGACTCCAGTATTAGATATGTCCCTATCAGGGCATATACAGTACTTCACAAGGACAATATATCTGGTTGCTTCCTGCTCTGTACATTGAATGAGTTTAAGATTGAGAGAAAAGCTCAAAGAGGTAAATGAAAGATGGTTTCTAACTCTTACTTTATCAAAAATACTCCTTTGGGTAGGTCTAAGCTCTTAGGTTCCTATTGCAACCATTATTAAATTATAATAAAGAAAAGGATGTAGTAGGTCATGGGAGAATAACAAACTTGTCATATACCGATACACTTGAAAGCCCTCAGTACAGGAGGGACACTGGGGCTGTTGTTTTAACTCATAGGGAGGCTAGGCCTTGGGGTGTTGTCTTGAGCACGTTTCATGAAGTAACTGTTAGTGAAAGCCCAATAGCAAGATGTCTACCATAGAAACATAGAAGGGGGTAAGCATTCAAGACAATTAAATAGGACCTGAAGGATTGCAGAGAGGAAATACGTTCTTATGTCAGCTCTTAGTCCTGATTTCTTTGCCTGAGCTCAAGTTCTAAATGAATTTGACTTTAGAAAACATGAAGTCATTTTGAATCTCGGCCAAAAATGTTGTTAATTCAAGCTTACATCCATAAAGTTAATACAGATGACATAAGGTTTTTCCTAACATTGCCTCTTCTTACAAATTATATAAACCAAAGGAAGCCCTAGAGATAGAAAATGAAGGTCCTAAGCTCTGAGACATAGGTGATGAATTTGTTGCTACGGTGAACCTTAGCTTGTTAGGATGATATAGATACGATGCAAACATATACACAAAAATGTCTTTGCTTGCATGAGTAATCTTGGCTTTCACTCTGTGGCTTAAGAGCTATTATGTAAAATGATTTTGAATTTTTCATGTTGGTCATTTTGATTAGGCTTTTTTTTTTTTTTTTTTTTTGTTTTTTGTTTTTTTTTGGTTCTTTTTTTTTCGGAGCTGGGATCGAACCCAGGGCCTTGCGCTTGCTAGGCAAGCCCTCTACCACTGAGCTAAATCCCCAACCCCTTGATTAGGCTTTCTTGTGAACAGTGTTGTCTCTAAGATTGACAACTGAAATAAACATAGCTAACTGATCCTCTAACTTTTAATCAACTTACTGTGAAGACTGAATGCTTTTGCTGTGGTAAAATAAAAATTGTTGAATAGTTACACAGTAGTGAAACACTGTAAATTTTGAAAAAGTGTAAAGCTCTGGGCAGCAGACAATGGAGCTATGATCCTTGGAGGGAAATAAATAGGAGATCCTAGGATACACAGGAAGGGTTAGAGGTGATCACAGAAGACAGCAGAGAGCCCAGTGACTTGAGACATTCAGCAGGGTCAGAGCTGCTGAAGAGACTGCAGTTTAAGGATAAGGTTTCTGTAGAGGAGAAAACTATGCTAGGCAATCCCAGAAGTGGCATCTTGAGGGATCCTTCTATGCCACTGGCCTTTTATACTGAGCTGAGAATGTACATATTTGGACTCTACGAGGCCTACTAGAGAGTGACTCAAGATGATCTGAGTATCCTGAATGGCTTACAAGCTTAGTTGAGATGATAGACATGGCACAACAAGGTATAACATAGGAGAATGTGCCACTAAAATAAAGAAAAAGTTCCAGGAAATCTGTTTAAAAAAAAAAAAAACGAGAACAAATCTAAAAGCATCAAGGCCATGTGTTAATAACCTGAGAACTGGAGCAGTGCTCATTATATATGTGTGCAATTGACATCAGAAGATGTCAGTGAACGTAGAGCTGTAGCAATTGGAGTCTTCAAATTTAAAGGAGAAAGGAAGAAGTGAGAATGAAAAACTAAACTATTTTTGAGTCAAAGGGTCACAGATTAGGTGGCAATGCTATTATAAAGTTTCTAACAAAATACAAGCTAATTTGAAAGATCAAAACTTTCTTGAAGTTATAAAAAGCGCTGACTCTATAATGAAATAATTGACAAACTGGACTTGCTTAAAAGTAAAATCTTTTGCTCATCAAAAGATCCAGAGAATGGAAAGATACTGGCAAGTTACAGACTCAAGGACTGCACCATAAGAATGTGTGTTGGAGAAAGGGCATGCGTTCCAATGAATAGAGCCCTTAAACTCCAGCAGTTTAATGATAGATATCAAATAGCCAATTTTATGTGAAAGGACAAAGCTTTGACTATAGATACTGCCTGACGTTAAAATTTTAGATGTATGTGTATGTATTCAAATTATCAATAAGCTCATTGAGATCCTTAGCATCATTTTCATGAAAGAAGAAAATAATGAAAACTAAATTAGAAATTCAATACAGCTCAATATCGTGCTAAGAGATAACATTATAGATTATTTGGTGACTGGGGACATTCTGTATAGCAGTTCCTAAATTTTATTTTTTAGATAATTAAAAATACCCCTTATTATCTAGCAGGTCTCCTGTTTGAAATTGGCCAAGGCAAGGGAGGCATATACTCACAAAAGATCTCTACCCAGATGCTCAAAATCACTCTTCTAATAAAGAGCTCAATCAACGTGAGAATAGTTGGGCTTAAATATTCATTTGGGCAATAAAATGCTACTCCCCAATTCAAAAAAGCAACTTGTTTCATGTGTGCATATAGTAAGTAGGTGAAATAAAGTCAACACAAAACCCTGTGGCCTCTGCTGTTGTATTTATATTAATTTCAGAAGCAGTTGAATCCATGATGGCAGAAATGCAGCATCTGTTATAGGAGTGGTGTCTAGGGTTGTGCCCAGGAAAGCTTTTTAGGGCTGTGTACATGTTCCTATGAGTCTTGATTTCATGTGTATATACATTTATCTTCAGGCTCAATTGAGGATTCTATAGATTTTTCTATCTGTAAAACCTACTTAAGTTACTTAAAACATAGTTTAATTTTTCAAATTACATTTATTTGGGGTGAGAGAGATGGCCCAGAGGTGGAGAATATTAATTGCTCTTGTAGAAGACCCAGTTTCATCTCCTAGCTCCCCTGTGATAACTCACAACGATCCAGAACTCCAAGTCCAGTTTGCTACTGTCATTTGTCCTCCAGTGGTACTAGGCATGCATGTACTACAAAGACATGCATGCAAACAATGAATTCATGTACATAAAATAAAAACTACATGTATTTATTATTTGTGTGTGTGCATGAGTGACACAATTAAACTCAATGTTTCAGACTTGATATCTTTACCCACTGAGTCCTCTCTCGACCTTGTGATTGGCTGTTTTTGCTTGTTTATTTGTTTGTTTGTTTTTAAAACAACACACACTGAAATAATGAATGCAAATTCATCACTGTGATTTGTGTACAATGAACTGAGGCCAATGTGTTCATAAAATTATGAAGTGTTTAAAACACACAGAGTACATTTTGGATATGAATACATTCTAGGGGAGGGGACTACTGCTTTGGCTCAGTGTGTAAAGGTACTTGTTGCATGAGTCTGACGGTAAGTTTGTTCTCCAGAAACCTCTGGAAGTTAGGAGAGACCTAACTTCCATATGAGTACTGTGACACATGAATACACACGCACACACACATCAAACACAACAATAATAAATAAAGTCAAAAATAAGAATACGACATGGAAGGGTTCATCAGTCCTTGATTTTGTTTGAGTTTTCGTACTTCTTATTTTATTTTTCTTAAGGGTAAAGGATTGCCTAAGGTTTCCAGGGATTATCTAAATAACGAAATTCCTTTTTGTAAAACCGATATATTTCTCAAACAGTGTACTGAAATGGAATATTCCTTGAATTCTTGTTCATAAAACAATCTGAAAGAACGTTGGGGAATATTAGCTACTTGGGGGCTATCAGGAAATGGGCTCCTGATTGAGTAACACACCCTAGAAAATTGAAGCCATTAGTCTGGGTGATGAGAAACCAGGAAGGACTATGACCTGACCTAATTGAAAAGAACAGATGATAAAACATTAACAACCGTGATCCTCTGAGAAGGAAATTGAAATGGCCAGCCCAGTGTCTGCTAGCGTTTAGTATTGTTAGGGGAATGCTGAGTTCATTTTTACAGATTAGTGCTTCACCGGTGAGGATAGGTGATAATGGAATAACATGAAAAACCCTCGTTCCTCTTCCAGTCTCCTCAGAGCCCAGTTTGCCATGCTTAGATCTGTACTGTGCTACTTTACGTATACATAGCCTTAGGCTATAGAAGTAGGGTAGGGGTAGTACCCTATAAAGGAGAAAGGTGGGATAAGGTACCTTCAGCTCTTTGATAATGGGGTGGCATTCAGCTAGTTAGCTTAGTCTTCCTGAGCTTGTCTGAGCAGGTTGCTATAGAATCAGGTGAGGCATATAACATAGAAAAGGCAGAACAGTAACAAACCTATCTTTTCATGATGATTCACCCCAGAGGGGAGTTGATAGACATGTGAGGTTTGCAGGGTCCTATTTTCTAAAATCAAAAGAGAGACTAGAAAGCAATAGCTATCCCTTGGTAAATGCAGACTGGCCATCTTCCTGCAGTTAGGCATGTGCTTTGTTTCAAGTCCCAGTGTTTGGGGCCTTGAGTGGAATCCAAACTGCTGGTCAATATCATGTACACGTTAAAGAGGCTTTAGCATCTACAGACATTGCATGCTGTATGGAGTGAGCGGACAAACAGCTGTAGTTTGTTGTTTCATATTTTCATGAAAGGAAAAAAATGTTCTATATCTAAATCGAATGAGACTTAAATGAAGTTATTGAAATCATTTTAAAATACCAGAGTAAGGGTTGACTTTATTAGCTACCGTGGTTAAAAAATAAAAGCAAAGAAACTAAATTGTTAAATCTTTGGAATTCTACAAAGGGACAGTAGATATTTTCCCTGACACAGATGGTCTTCCAAATTCTGAGGTTAGAATTTGCCTATGACAGCAATGCAGCCTTGTTTGGAAATAAACAAATGGATATGAATTATGGGTGGGAGAGGAAATATATTAGAACACAACAGGAAACAGTAAAGAGAGTTTCTCTAATAAGTATTAAGCTGTTTGAGTCAGCTACTCTGTGTGTGTGTGTGTGTGTGTGTGTGTGTGTGTCTATTTTAAAAGTTACTTGGGATGGACTTTAAAACTCTTTTAACTATATAAAATGAACTACCTAACATGTAACTTTTATTTTCAAAGTCTGCATCCTGGATAATCACTCAGTTACATATTGCTACAACGAATAAATGAGTATGTTTTTACTTTGTACACAGAAGGAGGAATGCTTTTATGCATAAAGTATAAGATTTTTCTGAGGGCCAAATAAGATTCATTAGAGGGTAAAGCATTTGCTACCAAGACTCACCCTGGGATGCACATGATGGGAAGACAAATGGCTTCTAAAAGTTGTACTCGCTTGCATGTTTGCACATGATATAAAGTCAGTGAGTAAATGTACAAACAGATCTTTTCTTTTGTTTCATATCTTGGGAAAACTATAGAACCTTTTCTCTACATTGCCAACTTCTCTTTGTTGAGCTGCTGCTACACAGAACCACTGTCCATGCGACTGCCTCCTCTCTACCCTTCTAAGTTAGCTCACATATTTTTATCCCTGGGTAGGATCACTGTGTTACAGTCTCTGTCTTCTCCCCACTGCACTCGTAAGGCGTGATTTATTATTTATTTTTGCGTCTCTAATGTATATAACATGAGATTCATATTGTTTATGGGATGAAGGGATGAAATAATAAATGAATAGTGGGAAATTGGGTACCATTGTTGGGGTACATTTCAGAAATGTTCCAACAGGATAAGCCAGATAACGGAGTGTAAGAGAGAGCTATTAAGAAAACTAGGAATGAAAAAGGCCACAAGAAGGCTCTTGTGATAATTCAGACTTATATTTGGTTGAGACATAAAACAAAGATCATGTGATAGGCACAAGTGAGTTCTGTTGTGAGGAGAGCATGATTTTGGACACTGATTCTGAATACAAAATTGAGGCAGCTCTCAGTCAGATATTGCTTGCTAGCTCTATTGTAGAGCAGACTGACTGCAAAGAACGGCAATGTTCCTTTGGATGTGATGATTTTAAAGAATTTCTTAAGATAATATGATGAGGCAAAGAGACCAGTGTCTATGCTGCCTTGCCCCTGGGGCGTGGTTATTGATATTTATCTATTGTTTCGTGTGGTAGCTATTGTTGCCCTCCTGTGTGTGCTTAAAGTGAACCTTAGGGGGGATCTTATTCTATGTAGGTCAGTAAGAGTATTCAAAGCCAAGTATCCCAGGGACAATCAGATCTTTCTCTTACCTCAAAGTTGCTCTTACCTGAGGAGATCACTTGCCCACCTGTACCTTAACTCTCTTCCTTATTGTTCCCACTACCTTCCTGAAAATTTCCTTCTCCTCCTCCTCCTCCACCTCTCTCTTCTTGTTTTTGTGACCTTTGTAGATGACATTTGTCTGGTAGAAACCCAAACACTTTATACCTTCTAAGGATGATCTTTCAGGATTATCTCTTACATCGTTTGACTGAAATCTCTGGTCCTTCCATTGCTTAGTGTTTTGCTTACTTGTAGGGTACAGGTATGAACAGGAAGACCACAAAGACCAAAGTAAACCCCAAATGAAGGGGGTAGAAGATGCTATTATAGAACACATTCAAAACCTTGCACGTGTGTTTTGTTTGTTTGTTTGTTTGTTTGTTTTTGTGTATTCTTAATCCATTGCATGGTTACTGCTGTTTCCTTGGAGCAAAAAGGTTTTGGATGCCCCAGTGTTTGCACGGTAGATTTTTATCCCTGCTTTCTGCTAATTGCCTCATTTTGAATTTTGCACTAATCTTAGGTTTCACTGGCATCTGACAGAGCCCTGTCTGTGTAGGTAAAAATGTTATACTTTGGATTCTTTCCTGAGGAAGGTCTCTTTGCAGGCTCTGTGAAAATAGACTTGAAATTTCATGTCACGAAGAAAATACCCTGTGATCAGCCTTCGAACTTTCAGCTTCTGCCTTTATGGGTAAAGACAAGTGATGTGCATGGGTTGCTATGGTGAAGAAGGAAGGGGGACCAGAGAATTATGAAAAGACATTTCAATATTCAAAGCAACAGCACATTTGGGAAATTTACTTTTTGTGGTTTTGTTATTCAGTGATCATAAAGTCATCTAGTCTACTCAAGTCTGTGTAATGCCACAGTCTCCGCTGTGTCATTCTCCGCCATGGCTTTTGGGAGGAGTTCTTTAGAACTGTGATAAGAGCCAACCAACCTGCCTGCATTTTTGGAAACCTGCTGTGTCCCTAATGCTGAACAAGCCCCAGTGGGACACTGTTCCTGACATAATGATCTGTTTATCTCTTGTTTTCTGTCCCATTGCTTAGACAGATAGACTGCAAACATGTGAATTGGTGAATGTAACTTTGTCTTTTGAGACACCTCTGGACAGAACAAAAGAAGCCTAACATCTGTTGGGTATGTCGTTTAACTTACATCTTTCATCAATTCCAAGTTAGCTAACATGAGTTCTCCATTTTGAAGAGGACTCAGGCACAGAGCAGGTGAATAATCTCCCCAAGGGCATGCAGTTGGCACAGAGTAGAGTCAGCTTATAGCCCAGAGCACAAACTTCTGGTTAATGTGCCACAAAAAGGTCCCGGCCAGCAGAGTAAGGCATGAATGCCAGGGAGTTGGAATCTCTTTTACTTGTGCTTGCTTTTCATTCTCTTCCCTTTCTTTACTTGGCAATGGATATTTCTCTGCATTGTTCCTGAAGTGCAGCTGCCCCTTACATTAGGATACCATGATCTTCATAATGTCCTGAATCTTCCACTGTTTGCTTGTTTCTTCTACTTAGTTGTCATTTTAACTGTAATGGTACACTGCTCATCTCAATTGTTTATACCAAGTGTGTGGACAGAATAAGGCCACTTTTTTTTTTTTTTTTTTATTAACTTGAATATTTCTTATATACATTTCAGTGTTATTCCCTTCCCGGTTTCGGCAAACATCCCCTCCCCCTCCCCCTTCCTTATGGGTGTTCCTCCCCCCCTCCCCCCCATTGTCGCCCCTCCCCCAACAGTCTAGTTCACTGGGGTTCAGTCTTAGCAGGGACAGGGCTTCCCTTCCACTGGTGCTTTTTACTAGGATATTCATTGCTACCTATGAGGTCAGAGTGCAGGGTCAGTCCATGTATAGTCTTTAGGTAGTGGCTTAGTCCCTGGAAGCTCTGGTTGCTTGGCATTGTTGTACATATGGGGTCTCGAGCCCCTTCAAGCTCTTCCAGTTCTTTCTCTGATTCCTTCAACGGGGGTCCTATTCTCAGTTCAGAGGTTTGCTGCTGGCATTCGCCTCTGTATTTGCTGTATTCTGGCTGTGTCTCTCAGGAGCAATCTACACTTCTGCACTTCTTTGCTTCATCCATCTTGTCTAATTGGGTGGCTCTATATATATGGGCCACATGTGGGGCAGGCTCTGAATGGGTGTCCCTTCAGTCTCTGTTTTAATCTTTGCCTCTCTCTTCCCTGCCAAGGGTATTCTTGTTCACCTTTTAAAGAAGGAGTGAAGCATTCACATTTTGATCCTCCGTCTTGAGTTTCATTTGTTTTAGGCATCTAGGGTAATTCAAGAATTTGGGCTAATAGCCACTTATCAATGAGTGCATACCATGTATGTCTTTCTGTGATTGGGTTAGCTCACTCAGGATGATATTTTCCAGTTCCAAACATTTGCCTACGAATTTCATAAAGTCGTTGTTTTTGATAGCTGAGTAATATTCCATTGTGTAGATGTACCACATTTTCTGTATCCATTCCTCTGTTGAAGGGTATCTGGGTTCTTTCCAGCTTCTGGCTATTATAAATAAGGCTGCGATGAACATAGTGGAGCACGTGCCTTTGTTATATGTTGGGGCATCTTTTGGGTATATGCCCAAGAGAGGTATAGCTGGATGCTCAGGCAGTTCAATGTCCAATTTTCTGAGGAACCTCCAGACTGATTTCCAGAATGGTTGTGCCAGTCTGCAACCCCACCAACAATGGAGGAGTGTTCCTCTTTCTCCGCATCCTCGCCAGCATCTGCTGTCACCTGAGTTTTTGATCTTAGCCATTCTCACTGGTGTGAGGTGAAATCTCAGGGTTGTTTTGATTTGCATTTCCCTGATGACTAAAGATGTTGAACATTTCTTTAGGTGTTTCTCAGCCATTCGGCATTCCTCAGCTGTGAATTCTTTGTTTAGCTCTGAACCCCATTTTTTAATAGGGTTATTTGTCTCCCTGCTGTCTAACTTTTTGAGTTCTTTGTATATTTTGGATATAAGGCCTCTATCTGTTGTAGGATTGGTAAAGATCTTTTCCCAATCTGTTGGTTGCTGTTTTGTCCTAACCACAGTGTCCTTTGCCTTACAGAAGGTTTGCAGTTTTATGAGATCCCATTTGACGATTCTTGATCTTAGAGCATAAGCCATTGGTGTTTTGTTCAGGAAATTTTTCCAGTGCCCATGTGTTCCAGATGCTTCCCTAGTTTTTTCTTCTATTAGTTTGAGTGTGTCTGGTTTGATGTGGAGGTCCTTGATCCACTTGGACTTAAGCTTTGTACAGGGTGATAAGCATGGATCGATCTGCATTCTTCTACATGTTGACCTCCAGTTGAACCAGCACCATTTGCTGAAAATGCTATCTTTTTTCCATTGGATGGATTTGGCTCCTTTGTCAAAAATCAAGTGACCATAGGTGTGTGGGTTCATTTCTGGGTCTTCAATTCTGTTCCATTGGTCTATCTGTCTGTCTCTGTACCAATACCATGCAGTTTTTATCACTATTGCTCTGTAATACTGCTTGAGTTCAGGGATAGTGATTCCCCCTGAAGTCCTTTTATTGTTGAGGATAGTTTTAGCTATCCTGGGTTTTTTGTTATTCCAGATGAATTTGCAAATTGTTCTGTCTAACTCTTTGAAGAATTGGATTGGTATTTTGATGGGGATTGCATTGAATCTGTAGATCGCTTTTGGTAAAATGGCCATTTTATTATATTAATCCTGCCAATCCATGAGCATATGGGAGATCTTTCCACCTTCTGAGGTCTTCTTCAATTTCTTTCTTCAGTGTCTTGAAGTTCTTATTGTACAGATCTTTTACTTGCTTGGTTAAAGTCACACCGAGGTACTTTATATTATTTGGGTCTATTATGAAGGTGTACGTTTCCCTAATTTCTTTCTGGCTTGTTTCTCTTTTGTGTAGAGGAAGGCTACTGATTTATTTGAGTTAATTTTATACCCAGCCACTTTGCTGAAGTTGTTTATCAGCTTTAGTAGTTCTCTGGTGGAACTTTTGGGATCTTAAATATACTATCATATCATCTGCAAATAGTGATATTTTGACTTCTTCTTTTCCCATCTGTATCCTTGACCTCCTTTTGTTGTCTGATTGCTCTGGCTAGAACTTCAAGAACTATATTGAATAAGTAGGGAGAGAGTGGGCAGCCTTGTCTAGTCCCTGATTTTAGTGGGATTGCTTCAAGTTTCTCTCCATTTAGTTTAATGTTAGCCACTGGTTTGCTGTATATGGCTTTTACTATGTTTAGGTATGGGCCTTGAATTCCTATTCTTTCCAGGACTTTTATCATGAAGGGGTGTTGAATTTTGTCAAATGCTTTCTCAGCATCTAATGAAATGATCATGTGGTTTTGTTCTTTCAGTTTATTTATATAATGGATCACGTTGATGGTTTTCCGTATATTAAACCATCCCTGCATGCCTGGGATGAAGCCTACTTGATCATGGTGGATGATTGTTTTGATGTGCTCTTGGATTCGGTTTGCCAGAATTTTGTTGAGTATTTTTGCGTCGATGTTCATAAGGGAAATTGGTCTGAAGTTCTCTTTCTTTGTTGGGTCTTTGTGTGGTTTAGGAATAAGAGTAATTGTGGCTTCATAGAAGGAATTCGGTAGTGCTCCATCTGTTTCAATTTTGTGGAATAGTTTGGCTAATATTGGTATGAGGTCTTCTATGAAGGTCTGATAGAATTCTGCACTAAACCCGTCTGGGCCTGGGCTCTTTTTGGTTGGGAGACCTTTAATGACTGCTTCTATTTCCTTAAAAGTTATGGGGTTGTTTAACTGGTTTATCTGTTCCTGATTTAACTTTGGTACCTGGTATCTGTCTAGGAAATTGTCCATTTCCTGTAGATTTTCAAGTTTTGTTGAATATAGGCATTTATAGTAAGATCTGATGATTTTTTGAATTTCCTCTGAATCTGTAGTTATGTCTCCCTTTTCATTTCTGATTTTGTTAATTTGGATACACTCTCTGTGTCCTCTCATTAGTCTGGCTAAGGGTTTATCTATCTTGTTGATTTTCTCAAAGAACCAACTTTTGGTTCTGTTGATGCTTTCTATGGTCCTTTTTGTTTCTACTTGGTTGATTTCAGCTCTGAGTTTGATTATTTCCTGCCTTCTACTCCTCCTGGGTGTATTTGCTTCTTTTTGTTCTAGAGCTTTTAGGTGTGCTGTCAAGCTGCTGACATATGCTCTTTCCTGTTTCTTTCTGCAGGCACTCAGCGCTGTGAGTTTTCCTCTTAGCACAGCTTTCATTGTGTCCCATAAGTTTGGGTATGTTGTACCTTCCTTTTCATTAAATTCTAAAAAGTCTTTAATTTCTTTCTTTATTTCTTCCTTGACCAGGTTATCATTGAGTAGAGCATTGTTCAATTTCCACGTATATGTGAGCATTCTTCCCTTATTGTTATTGAAGACCAGCTTTAGGCCGTGGTGGTCCGATAGCTTACGCATGGGATTATTTCTATCTTTCTGTACCTGTTGAGGCCAGTTTTTGACCAATTATATGGTCAATTTTGGAGAAAAGTACCATGAGGAGCTGAGAAGAAGGTATATCCTTTTTGTAGGGTAGAACGTTCTATAAATATCCGTTAAGTCCATTTGGCTCATGACTTCTCTTAGTCTGTCTCGTCTCTGTTTAATTTCTGTTTCCATGATCTGTCCATTGATGAGAGTGGGGTGTTGAAATCTCTACTATTATTGTGTGAGGTGCAATGTGTTTTTGAGCTTTAGTAAGGTTTCTTTTACATTATGTAGGTGCCCTTGTATTTGGGGCATAGATATTTAGGATTGAGAGTTCATCTTGGTGGATTTTTCCTTTGATGAATATAAAGTGTCTTTCCTTATCTTTTTTGATGACTTTTAGTTGAAAATTGATTTTATTTGATATTAGAATGGCTACTCCAGCTTGCTTCTTCTGACCATTTGCTTGGAAAGTTGTTTCCCAGCCTTTCACTCTGAGGTAGTGTCTGTCTTTGTCTCTGAGGTGTGTTTCCTGTAGGCAGCAGAATGCAGGGTCCTCGTTGAGTATCCAGTTTGTTAATCTATGTCTTTTTATTGGGGAGTTGAGGCCATTGATGTTGAGAGATATTAAGGAATAGTGATTATTGCTTCCTGTTATATTCATATTTGGATGTGAGGTTATGTTTGTGTGCTTTTCTTCTCTTTGTTTTGTTGCCAAGACGATTAGTTTCTTGCCTCTTCTAGGGTATAGCTTGCCTCCTTATGTTGGACTTTACCATTTATTATCCTTTGTAGTGCTGGATGTGTAGAAAGATATTGTGTAAATTTGGTTTTGTCATGGAATATCTTGGTTTCTCCATCTATGTTAATTGAGAGTTTTGCAGGATACAGTAGCCTGGGCTGGCATTTGTGTTCTCTTAGAGTCTGTATGACATAAGTCCAGGATCTTCTGGCCTTCATAGTTTCTGGTGAAAAAAGTCTGGTGTGATTCTGATAGGTCTGCCTTTATATGTTACTTGACCTTTTCCTTACTGCTTTTTAATATTCTTTCTTTATTTTGTGCGTTTGGTGTTTTGACTATTATGTGGACGGAGGTGTTTCTTTTCTGGTCCAATCTATTTGGGTTCTATAGGCTTCTTGCCATGCCTATGGTATCTCTTTTTAGGTTAGGGAAGTTTTCTTCTATGATTTTGTTGAAGATATTTACTGGTCCTTTGAGCTGAGAGTCTTCACTCTCTTCTATACCCTATTATCCTTGGGTTTGATCTTCTCATTGAGTCCTGGATTTCCTGTATGTTTTGGACCAGTAGCTTTTTCCGCTTTACATTATCTTTGACAGTTGAGTCAATGATTTCTATGGAATCTTCTGCTCCTGAGATTCTCTCTTCCATCTCTTGTATTCTGTTGGTGAAGCTCGTATCTACAGCTCCTTGTCTCTTCTTTTGGTTTTCTATATCCAGGGTTGTTTCCATGTGTTTTTCTTGATTGCTTCTATTTCCATTTTTAATTCCTTCAACTGTTTGATTGTGTTTTCCTGGAATTCTTTCAGAGATTTTTGTGATTCCTCTCTGTAGGCTTCTACTTGTTTATTAATGTTTTCCTGTGTTTCTCTAAGGGAGTTCTTCATGTCTTTCTTGAAGTCCTCCAGCATCATGATCAAATATGATTTTGAAACTAGATCTTGCTTTTCTGGTGTGTTTGGATATTCCATGTTTGTTTTGGTGGGAGAATTGGGCTCGATGATGTCATGTAGTCTTGGTTTTGTTGCTTGGGTTCCTGTTTGCCTCTCGCCATCAGATTATCTCTAATGTTACTTTGTTCTGCTATTTCTGACAGTGGCTAGACTGTCCTATAAGCCTGTGTGTCAGGAGTGCTGTAGACCTGTTTTCCTGTTTTCTTTCAGCCAGTTATGGGGACAGAGTGTTCTGCTTTCATGCGTGTAGTTTTTCCCCTCTACAGGTCTTCAGCTGTTCCTGTGGGCCTGTGTCTTGAGTTCACCAGGCAGGTCACTTGCATCAGAAAGTTGGTCTTACCTGTGGTCCCGAGGCTCAAGTTCTTTCATGGGGGTGCTGCCACGGGCTCTCAGCGTGTGGCAGCAACCAGGAAGATCTGCGCCGCCCTTCTGGGAGCCTCCGTGCACCAGGGTTCCAGATGGCCTCCGGTGTTTTCCTCTGGTCCGAGATGTGTGTGCAGAGAGCAGTCTCTTCTGGTTTCCCAGGCGTGTCTGCCTCTCTGAAGGTTTAGCTCTCCCTCCCATGGGATTTGGGTGCAGAGAACTGTTTATCTGGTCTGTTTCCTTCAGGTTCCAGCGGTGTCTCAGCCAGGGGTCCTGCCGCTCCTGGACCCTCCCCCACGGGAGCCCAGAGGTTTTATACAGTTTCCTCTTGGGCCAGGGATGTGGGCAGGGGTGGGCAGTGTTGGTGGTCTCTTCTGCTCTGCAGCCTCAGGAGTGCCCACCTGACCAGGCGTTGAGGTCTCTCTCCCACGGATTCTGGGAGCAGAGAGCAGCTCCACTTTCTTTCTCTTTATCCTCTGCACCTCCTCATTGAGACAGAAGTGCTTTCTTGGTTTCGTTGCATCAAAGGATCACAGAATGCAGTAATGCCTAGTTATAGAATGCATTTTTTGGCATATAACACTAGAAGGGAAATCCCCTGGTCAAAAGAAGACAGCTAACTTCCTGGAACAGTCACAGACAATTGTGACCTGCCTACTATGAGTACCAGAAACCAAACCTGGGTCTTCCACAAGAGCAGTATACACCATGCCATTCCTCAACTTCTCTGTGTTCTCATGTTACTATTATTCAATCATGGAATCTACTTTTATGGCCTTATCAAATTTTGATGACTTTTCAAAATCTCCAACATCATAATCCAATTTATGCCTTCTCCCCCTTAAAACATCACAAAATACTCCCATGAATTCTCAAAGGATGCAGACTCTACTACAGCCATAGCAGTGAGTATACATATATGGGAAGTAAGAGAATTGAAGGTTCAGTGTTGATGGGCTCAGGTATACACTGGACTCTTAGAACCCCTGTATGAATGAGTAGGTATGAGACCATTGTGTAGAAAGTTAGGTATGTGCTGTTAGTTCTGTCTTCAGAAAATCTTGAATTCATAAGCATTTAGTGTCTTGAATGCCAAGGCTAAGAACTACATAGTGAAGGAATGGCTAAATTAACCATCTTCATCCAGAAGAATCCTACAGTTTAATGCCCTGTCTGTCAAAGAATATTATCAAAACCTTCAGATGGCTTATTGAGACACATAGCCTTCATCTCCAGAGTCTGACATTCAGAAGTTCTGGACTGGGGTTGTATAAATTTAATTTCTAACATGCTTTGAGGTAAAGTGGGTTTTGCTCCTCCTGGACCAAATATTGAGAGCCATGCATCAGCTGAGAAATGTAAGAAATCATATCTCAAATCTGACCCATGGAGACTGAAACATACAGAATACCAAGTTATCCTCAAAAGATGCTCTTGCCCAGAACACATCTATGATGGCTGAGGAATTACCTTAATGAAAGCCATATATGGGCCATAGCTCACAGTCTTATAAGATCTATTTTGAAATACATTAAACTTATATGAGTATGAAAACATATACTACATGGAGTAATGTGACTATGTGAAGCATCTAATATGTAATTCTATATTGTGATAATCTCCCTGGTCAATCTTCATGGTAAGATAGCATTGTCCACAGAACATCATTTATTGTACTAGACTCCATAAAAGTAGTCTTGGCCAATGCTTGTTTGTGGGAGACTAGGTCCTTTGAAGCAGCTTCAAATTGTTTAATCATTTAAGAATGCATGCTGAGTGTTTTGGTCCAATCAGAGCTTACTATGGATCAAAAGATCACAAAGGAATAAAAACAACTTGAACCCGAGCCAGACTCAGTGGTGTGTTTTCCTTGTACACACAGTTTCTGCCTCACTTACATGCATAACTGCTACAATTTGGACCAGACTCTTCAGTTCTGTGTTATCAGTCTGTTACATGCAAGCACGTGAACCAGGTTCTTAGAAGGCACACCCTTAACATCAGATACATGTTCTCTGTGCAAACTATTTGTGGTAAAGACTTGAAAGAATTCTCGAAGGCTCAAATTCTCATTCCAGGTCTCATTAAAAGTCTTTAGATCTATACAGGTATCTGGTACCAGGTTTTGTTTTGACAGTTTGCCTCCTGCTTTATCAAAGCTTTTGTAGGACTTCTATTGAGAAACAGAGACAGGATGCTTCAGGGTGCCATTATCTTAATGGAATGGACCCACTCATGACTGGGGTAGAATGGCATGACATTTACCTACACTAGTCTTGTAATTCTTCATTTTCATGTAATACAAAAAAGTACAAGGGATTTGTCCTTTCTGGTAAACTCAATTCTACATTAGGTTCTTCTTTGAAGAAGCTACAGGGTCAGTTCCTATATTGTCACCCTCGGATTTGTTACAGTGAAAGGAATGAAGTTGAGTTAGTAAAAGGAGTTACTTCAATTGTATGCATTGAACCCTGGAAGATATGCTTGGCAAGAGCAACTAATCCTGGAGCATTGATATTTCCCATGATGGTCTGCCTTGTTAGCTTTTAGTGCTGTGAGGGACTGATGAAGTGAATTTCTTAATTGTTGGCAAACTCAACACAGCACATTCTTAAACAATCACTCATATAATATTAGCTTATTCCTTCATAATACCTTTAGTTTCTCATAACTTCCAGTTGCCTTCTCTGACAGAGTGTTGAACCACAGTGCTTTTCTGTGTCACAGTGGCATGTTTTATCTTCTGACCTTGCCTTCATTGTTGTCAACTGTTTCAATTTGCCTTTACATGTCATATGTTTAGATATTAATTAGCAAATAATTCATGGATTAAAGGAAGCATTGAAAAGGATCTGAAGGAAGAAGAAAAAATTAAAAGTATGGAAGTGCCTGTCTACTGCCTACTTTTTAAAAAGAATTGTAAACTACAACCATGTCTTCTATTGTAATGACTGTCCTAGTAGGTGTGGTGTATCAGTTGGCATTTGTCATCTCTATTTGTCAAGATGGATTTTTAAAAACTGGTTGTGATAAATGGAAGGAAATGTAGTATTTCTATATTTGAACCAATTTGTTCATTTGCAGGCAGCTGCTCCTGATTGTGTCTTTGCACGTCCATTGAGTCTGGAATCTATCTCACTTAGGATTCTAATTTAGTCTTTCAATTTTTTATTTCATGTAGGTATATTTAAGTATGTGTGGACTTACATTTTTATCATTTAATATCATTTTCTTGCTTTCCTTTTTTTTTTGAAAAACTGAAGCCATCTGTTTAGTCAACATGCAAAATTGATGGATATGAAACTCAAAAAGTTCATAATGACAACTAAATAACAGATGACAAATTAGATAAGAACGAGTCATTAAGTTGGCCTATAAAAGGACAGCCATCTGTGCTACTAAACCATCTTCCTATTGATGACAGTGATCATCTCCCAAGTTCATGACAGCAGAGAATTTATAGAAGAAGATGGGAAGCTTGTAAATTGAGAAGTCCAACTGGATGTTGGGCAATCAGTGTGCCTGTTTTGTCCCAGTGCTGTATGATATGTCAATAGATATCCTAAGACAATTCTTTGAGAACAGCCATTGCTTCTGTCTTTCAAGTGATACATTGATAAATTTACCATTTTTTTGTTAGGCTCTGTTATTGGTTTAAAAGATTTTTAAATTTCTTACAAGTCTCTTATTGAGGCTACAGAAAACTGATTATACTTGTCCTATGTTCAGTGGAACAATATAAGGTATAATAATCACAGAACCAGAGAACTGAAAGGCACACCGGGCTACACAGGGTCAGATGGGGCCACATAGAACCACCCAAGGCCACTCTGTTGCACTCATGCTGCCAAGGTTGGATCATTTTATATTCACTAACAAAATACCAAACAATGCCAAGAACAAACAGCATTGTGAATTCTCTATAGATAATGGCATATGTGAATTCTCTATACATAATGGCATATGTGAATTCTCTATAGATAATGGCATATATTCAGTACTGTTCGACAAATCAGGCAGCATGCATGTACCTGGTTAATTGAGGGAATGTATGAATGTTAGTCTGTTTGTCTACCAACAGAAACCAGACTGAATTGGCTGGGTTTCATATGAAACTCTATGTTCACTATGATCTCAGCAGTAGACTAACCTCAGTCATGCTAAATGATTTGAACTCTGATCTTTAAAGTGGTCCTTTTGTTAGGATTAACTTTGGTGAGTGACTTTGCTGGTCTTGAATTCTAATTCTGTTTCTTCACGCCCTTAGAGCAAATATATCAAAACTGATGCAGAGCAAGTATATCCTAACTGATGCTCACAGAGTGAACTCTTGTTGAGGTTGGATTGCGTTTGAGACTTCAGGATAATTGTAGCAGGAGATTTCTAAAACCTAGACCAGATGTGGAGGGACAAGAAGAGCTTCATGTCTTGCAGTCCTGTGTCTTACATTTTCTTTGACCTGCTGGACCACACATGTATAGATATGAAACACGTTGAACAAAGGAAATAAAGTACTAACACATCTGCTTTTTATGAGTAGTGACTTATATCATTCTAATATACAGAATACTTTGATATGCACCTATATATTTTAAAAGTGTAATAATAGCATTTGTATTTAGAAATATTTGGTACCTACTACTTTTCTACTTCATTGTATGGTCCATGATATTAAAATAGCACTATTATGACAAATTTTAATGTATCTTGTGCATTTTAATTTTGGCAGTTCTTTATCATGTCAGAATGACTTAGCATGTAAATTGCTTGTCACCATTGAATGTTTCCATAGATATAAGCCAGACAGGACACATGTACAAGTTTAACAAGTCTTTTGTTGCATATTACCACAGTTTTCTCCAGAAGAAAACCTCATTGTGCTATGAATGTCTTCTTTGCACATTTCTTAGTATAATTATTTAAAAAAATAAGTCATGACTTTAATTGTGAATATGATGTCTCAAATTAATTTGAATTATTTCTCTTCTAAGAGTGTCCTTTTTTCATTTCTTTTCAGCTACTTGAATATTTTTCTTGTATGAATTGCATCCTTTTTTTTTTTTTTGCTCATTCTCAATATCTAGAGTTGATTTTAGTATTAATTGGTAACTCCTTTTTCATATTAAAGCTCCTAGGCTTGCAAAATGTCATATGTTTGCAAAACAAAAAGGAATTGCTTCTTTGTTTGATTAACAGTATTATGCCAAACAGTATCCATGCCTAATTTGTTGTCTAAATTGATTGAACAAAGAGAGTAATCAGACTTAGACTGGCCAGCAGGAAGAAATGCAGTATACATGCTCTGAGGTCAGGACTGCTGTGCTCTGGGGAATAGGGAAACTCCTTTCGGCAGTTTTAAATCTTCAGCCTTTGCATCATGTGGTGGAATGCAGTGGTCTATTCCAACAAGCATGGAACTCTTAGTATTCTTTGGGTGACTCATCATTGTCTAAACACTAAAGTCCTTACAGACAGACCTTCCCTATGTGAACAGAAAAGCACACTTATCCAAAAGTTCAGGAGCAATGGACAGTTTGGATTGTCTTTATCATTGCAATGTTTCATAAAGTCTCCAATAGATGGGTCCATAATAGAAATTCATAAATAAAATCAGACCAGAGAGACAGCTCTAATGGGGATATGTGGTTGCTACACAGGTGTGAAGGACAGAGTTCAGCTCTCAGAAGCTGGGTAAATTATCAGGGGTGGGGGTGGGAGGTGGGTATGGTAGCTTGCATGGAAGGAAGGCAGAGAAAGGAAATCTTGCAACAAGGTAGTCTAGCAGACTAGCCTTATTGGGGGAACTCTGCCTTCAAACAAGAAACTTTCAATATAAGGCAGAGGAGATCCAGAAAGACTCCTGGTCTACCCTGAGGCCTGCATGTGCATGTGTACAGGTGCACATGGACCTGTACACACATGTGCCCACACATACACACAAATACATACATACGTAAGTACACTTCACACACAGGCATGTAAATAAAAATCAGTTGCGTTGAAGTACCTTTGGGAAGAATCTTTTCAAGATTACCTCATTACACTTTTGAAGCATTATGAACAAATCAAAGTGGTTCATTGAAGAGTAAGGCTTTCGGCCGAGCCACCTGTTGTGTTATGTAGTCCTGATTGACAAAGGAGGTGGGAGCACAGGACAGGAGAGCTCCAGCTGAGTTGCAGGACCACTCTGACCAGAAGCAGCTAGTCCCACAGGACACACCTTATTTTTTAGCAACTATAGAAGCTGGGTGAGTGTATTTTCTCAGAATAAATGTTTTTAGAGAAAAAAAAAGAACAACCCACTGCTCTTTATGTTAAAAGTAATAATATTCACACACTGCTTGAAGCAATATATGAAAAAATTTAACAGCTGGATAGATTGGAGACCTATGATATTTCTTCCAATTTTTAACATGTGTTAGGTTGTAAAATTTTTAGTTTCCAATTGTTCTGTGTAAATCTTTTATCTTTGAAGACCCCTGCCTCCAGCTTAGAGCTAAAGGATTTAGTGTTTAAAAGCTTTTAGCATATTTTGGCCTACATTTTCCAAGTTTATTGTTAAAGGTTTCCCTCCCAGCTTCCTGTACAACATCAGGTAACAGATTTTTTTTTTTATTTTATGTTTAGATAGCATTTTTTAGGCACCTTCTATAAGCAGAACCCTCTCAAGTGTTAGAAATAAAAAAATGAGAGCCATATTTGCATATCTCGGATAGCAATTATGACAGTAGATAAGACAGTCTCCAAAAGAGGCAGTTACAGTTACAGGGCAAGAAGGAAACTGGCAGTTGTACAGGTTGTTACCGAAGCAGTGAGGGTTGGCAAATTTTCCAGGACTCCTTAAAGCAGTGATTATTAACCTTTCTAATGCTGTGACCCTTTCATAGAGTTTCTCATGCTGTGGTGACCCCCAACTGTAAAATTTTATTTTTGTTGTTACTTTATAACTCTAATTTTGCTATTATTATGAATTTTATGTAAATATCTCTGTTTTTTTGGTTGTCTTAGGTGACCTCTGTGAAAGGGTTGTTTAACCCCTAGAAAGGGGTCGCAACCCACAGTTTGAGACCTACTACTGTAATGTCAGGGCTTTAGAGAAAAATCTTTATGGGCATACTCATTGGTCATGTTTAGGCTTAGAAAATAAAGAGAATGTTGCTTGTAGCTGTGTATATGCAATTTTGTTCGTTTTACAAGTTAGATGTAATTAAACACCAAGAACCCAAATAACCCAATTAAAAAATAGAATACAGA
The DNA here is from genome assembly GCF_011064425.1 of Rattus rattus. NCBI lineage: Eukaryota > Metazoa > Chordata > Mammalia > Rodentia > Muridae > Rattus > Rattus rattus. Next base: position 80,426,415 of record NC_046165.1, on the reverse strand, counting down.
GCTAAACAGAATTCTCAACAGAGGAATCTTGAATGGTTGAGAGGCACTTAAAGAAGTGTTCAACATCCTTAGTCATCAGGAAATGCAAATCAAAACAGCCCTGAGGTTCTAGAATGACTAAGATCAAAAACTCAACTGACACACATGGTGGTAAGGATGCAGAGATATGGGAAGACTCCTACATTGCTGGTGGTAGTGCAAACTAACAAAAGCACTTTGGAAATCTATCTGGCATTTTCTCAGAAAATTGGATATAGTTCTTCCTCAAGACCCATCTGTGCCACTCCTGGGTGTATACCAAAAAGATGCTCCACCATACCACAAAGATACTTGCTCAATTATGATCATATCAGCTTTATTTGTAACAGTCAGAAACTGAAAAGAATCCAGATGTCTTTCAGCCAAAGACTGAATAAAGAAAATGGGGTTCATATATACAGTGGAGTACTACTCATCTATTAAAAACAAGGACATCATGAAATTTGCAGGCCAGTGAATGGAACTAGGAAATATCATCACCCTGACTCAGAAAGACACACATGATATGTACTCACTTATACATGGACATTAGCCATAAAGTATAGGATAACCATGCTACAATCCACAGACCCCAAAAAGGAGGGACCAAAGGAGGGTGCTTGAATTTCACTCCAAAGAGTAAATAAAATAGACATCAGAAGTGGATGGAAAGAAAGAACTCGGTGGGAGAGGGGGTGGGGAGGGGAATAGGAATAGGGATCTGATATGGGCTAAGCAGGGATGAGCGGTGAGAGGACTTGGAGAGAGAAGAGAAATCATTGGTGTGGAACATCTCTGGGTCAAGATATGAATAGGAAATAGCAAAGATCATTGGTAACATCTCTGCTAAGTTTCAATATTAAACCAAGTAGCCTATATATCTATTTTATTCTCCATTTAAAAAAATATATTTGTTTTTTAAGTACAGCATGAGAGAGCAGATGAACTGTGCCGTAAGTAGAGTACCATCTGAAGCATTGGGGTAGTTATGAGCACTGGCTGTGACTATGGACTACATTTTCAAGTGTCCCAGGAAGAAGAGTATTACCAAGGCTCTATATGAGTCCTTCCAGCTTTTCTCACACTTTGTTGGTCTTCCCTTATTACAGCGTATCTCATTTAGCTCATCCATTACTTTATTTATGATCATAGAACATTTTATTATAGCTTTGAAAATGGCATGTGATTTTGCTCCTTTATCATCATCATACAAGGTAACTTGGTCTCCTATTACCTGAGGACCTTGTATTCGAATGTCATTTTGCGTATCACTCCTTTCAATAACCAAGTCTTATTATGAAAAATAAAAGTCAGCTGAGCTAAGCAATGTGTGCAGTGTTGTGGTTGTCTGACATTTGGGGGAAGGTCCCTTGTGTTAGTCATGTATGTAACCACCCACATTTAGTGGTGTAAAGTAGGACACATTTTTACCTCATAGTTTGTGAGTCAAATTATGGTGGTAAAAGCACTCGGGTTGAAGTGGGAAGATGGCTATGGGAAGATCGCTATCAGTTTGAGGCTAGCCTGGCCTATACTGTGAAACCCTTTATGAGCGCACATCTTCTAAAAAAGCAAACCCACACTCTCAGGCTTTCCTCTACATTTCCACAGGGCTTGGGAGGTGGCCACTAAGCAGCATGGATTGGAAAAGGTCTTTCAGGCTGCCATTGGTTACTGGTTAAATTCATTCCCTCGTGAGTCTGGGACTCAAGAGCTCTTGTTTCTGCAAGTCCAACTAGCGAGAAGGCTCTACACTGAACTTTTCCATGTTCTCTTCTTCCAAGAGGAAGGGTTATGTCCAAAGCCATGAATGCTGCAAAGAAGAATGACAGGTTCTGCCTTGTCACAGGAAACCATATTTAGTGGATGTGATAGTATATGCCTGCGATCCAAGCACACTGAGGCATGTGGATAGCCAGTTTGAAGCCAGACTTAGTTATATAGTAAGGAAAGAAGGAATGAATGAAGGAAAGAAAAAATGAAAGAAGGAAGTGAGATGGAGGGAGAGAAAGGTGGAGCGAGGGTAGATGGCAGGACAGAGGGAGGAAGGAAGCTGTCTTTGTTGAAGGTTTTGGCTTATTATAGCTTATTCTGGGATGCATTTATAATTTAGAGTTTAGTACCACAATGTCTTAGTCAGGGTTTCTATTCCTGCACAAACATCAAGACCAAGAAGCAAGCTGGGGAGGAAAGGGTTTATTCAGCTTACTTCCAAGCTGCTGTTTCATCACCAAAGGAAGTCAATACTAGAACTCAAGCAGGTCAGGAAGCAGGAGATGACTCAGGGGCCATGGAGGGATGTTTCTTACTGGCTTGCTTGCCCTGGCTTGTTCAGCTTGCTCTCTTATAGAACTCAAGACCATCAGCTTAGGGATGATACCACCCACAATGGGCTGGGTCCTCCCCCTTTGATCACTAATTGAGAAAATGCCTTACAGCTGGATCTCATGGAGGCATTTCCACAACTGAACTCCTTTTTCTGTGATAACTCCAGCTTGGGTCAACTTGACACACAAAACTAGCCAGGACACCCAGTAAACATTACACTTGGGATAATTGTCTTCAAATTACTGTTGCTTATAGCTTATAGCTTATATATTTTCAAATAGTTATTAAACACTTTTGTTATGGAATTGGTCAGTTTTTTTTTTAATCTATGAGAAACACTGGCCTATATTCTAAAACCCATTTGGAGACCCAAACTTTATTTGTCCGCATGAAAAATACTAATATGTGACACACTATTTCTCTCTTTATTGGCTCATCCCATGTAGTCCTGCATCTTTCAAAACACTTAAGAAAGCTGTGGAAAATGTTCAGGTTACAAGTTGAATTCAGCAGTCTCGTAATTGCTTCCGTGTTAGTATCTAACATTTAAAACTTGAGATATGTGTATATGTCTATTTCTGCTTTTGTTTTCTTAGATGAAAAAAAATGCCACCAATACCCTTTAAACTTGCTATGTAGCTGAGAATTTCTGATCCTCATGCCTACCAAGATAACAGCATCGACCATCATGTCTGTTTTATATGATGCTCTCAAATAGATCCTCTGGCCTTGTACATGGTAGGCAAGAGCTCTCTTGAGTTATGACACCTCTCGTACAAGTCTTATTTATATTTTTTCATTACAAGGTGGCCCTGAAATAATGCTTTATTAATGGATTTAGTAAAATACAGTGCTATTTTGATTTGTATACAACTTGCTCCTCTACCTGTAGAGACTAAGTCTCTCTACAGAGCACAATGGTAATGCGTGAATCTGTTGGATGTTGAATGATTCACACTGCAAACACGCTCACTGATCCTGCTTCTATAGTCTTTAGAACTACAGAAGGTCATGTAGGTGACTATTTTAATGTTAGCTAAATTCATTCACCTGTCTGTGGCTTGACGGGCTGGTGACGATCAAAGATGATCCAGACTCTCGTCTTTGGCCTGGCTAACTTTGTTGTCTTCCAAATATTTCTTGTCCTCCAGCAATCTGGGCCAGACATGCTTCCATGCTGATAGAGAGAGAAATGAAACAGAGATATCCAATGCTTTTTTAGGCCTCTTCGGGATTGTGTTGGCTAATGTGACACTGGCTAAATCAAAGTCACATAGATGATCCAAGTAACTCAGGCTGAGGCAGAAAGCACCGTACCAGAACACTCACTGTAAGATAACCTGGCATTAGGATCTTCATCTGTGTACATGTGCCCAAGCCTGAGGTTTGGTCTGGGTCTGCTTTGTGAGCATGCAGACACGATTTCTGCATGCTCACAGATTTCCCAGAACTCGAAAACTAAGCCCTTCCAAAGAATTACCTGGTAGACACTCAGCTTTCTACTTTTTCAATTGGGGCTTCTTAGTTTAATTTATTTCTTATTTTCTGTGGAGAAAAAAATCCTTGTTTTTAATATAGTTTCTATGACCTAGAAATTATTCCCATGGTAGCATGTGAAATGCTTCTGACAGTGTTGGAAAAGGAATGCCCATTGCTGTTTGTTGTTTTGCTCAAAGGTGGAAATACTAGAGTTTTTTAAAAATGAAGTTACATCCTAAAAGCTCCTTTTGTTTAAGTAGTAACTGTTGTCCATTTAATTATGCATCATTGTTGGACAGATGGTATTCAACCGTCAGGTGTGGAAAAACATTACGGACTTCGTGTCTCTGCTCCAAGGGAAAGATAAATAAACACTGTTTGGGCGTTGGTTAGTGACTGCTGGCTGGTGCTTTTATTATCAGGCTTTGGGATGACTTATTTTTGCCACTTTACTGTAACTTTTTCCTCTAACTGGAAAGATGGGTATGTCCAGTAAATGACAGAACCATATATAAGGGGGAAAAAAAATCAGTGATCTGAACACAGAATTCAGTGCCTTAAATTTGACATCAAATGGAAGAATCTTCTTGGGGCTATGGAAAAAAATTCCTTCTTAATACCCCTTTTCCTGTTTCTACAGCCATTTGTGTCTACAGTAACATTGGTGTAAAAGCATTACAGTTTTGTTTTGGTAAATTGCATGAGTAATCGTCCCCCCAGCACTTGCTAAGTTGCTGCTTCCTGTTTTAATGGCTGTAATATATTTGTAAACATGTTTCTAACTTACTAGAAAACATGTTGGTTCCATCTCATTTATTCGCAGACAACTTACTGTCTGTTGAATCCTCTGCTTCTTTTTTTTTCTAATGACTCCTTTGAAATATTATTTTAATGAACCCATGAAACACATCATTGTATTCCTTATATTGTGGTTGGACTGCTAATGAGACTCATCCATTAAGTAAATGGCTTTGTAGGCAATGCAAATGTAATAAATAAAGTTAGTCTGCACGTCTTGCTACTTTCTTGCTGATGGGCATACCACATACTGAGAAGGTAATGTTTCATGACCAGGACAGTTCAATTGGTAGGCAGATTGGGAATCTTTGCATGAAAAAAAAAATGAAGAATATCATAAAAACTTAGCTGCAACTCTATTTTTTACTAATCAGGAGATAATGTATTTTGACTTCAGATGTTCTAGTTCAAGATGATATGCCAATAGAAGGCATTGAGTATGCATATATCCATAGGAAATGGGCTTCTTTGTAAATAAAGGAGAAAGAAAATCTATTGAAAAAATCTTCCTCCTCAAATCCACTGTGTGTGTATATATCTGAGTGTGTATCTCTCTCTCTGTCTCTCTGTCTCTCTCTCTCTCTCTGTGTCCATCTGTCTGTCTGTCTGTCTGTCTGTGTCTGTCTGTTTCTGTGTTTGTGTTTGTGTCTGTTTCTGTGTTTGTGTCTGTGTCTGTGTCTATGTCTGTGTCTGTGTCTGTGTCTGTGTCTGTGTCTGTGTCTGTGTCTGTGTCTGTGTCTGTGTCTGTGTCTGTGTCTATGTCTGTGTCTGTGTCTGTGTTTTAGGGCAAATCTGGGTATCAGTGCTTACCTTCTACTTGAACTGAGTCAATCTCACTCTTTAGTTGTTTGTTGCTGTATATGCTAAGACTTCGACTTTCTGATGATTTCTCTGTCTCCCATCCCATCTCAACATCACACAGGAGCACTGGGGTTAAAGGGGCCTGACGCTAATGTTGCATCTGGATTTGCATGGCTTTTGGGAATTTGAACTCAAGCCCTCATGCATTATATACACTGAAGCCGTGCCCCTGGCCAGAAAAAAAGTTTTAAAAAATTAAGAAAGCAATTTTTACAAAACAAGTAAACTAAATTTGATCACTTTTTACTTAGCAAGCACCAGTGTGAGCTTTGAATTTTATGTCTCACACGTAAGGCACCATTGGTGTTAGAGTTCTCTTCCATATCTAGTTTCTGTAGGATGAGGCTGGAACTATAAATTCCCCTTTTGATATCTCATCTTTCTGCCTGTTTGCAGAAAAATGTTGGGGACCCTTACCATTTAGTGTCTTGTTGGTAAAAGCTATTACCAGCAAGTGATAAGTATTTTCTTCATCATTTCTATATTTATAATGAAACTGTGCCTTTGGCTCTAGATCAGTGAAAACACGACATTGCCATGTAACTATCATTTGAGTAGCCTGGCTGAGCTGGTGATGTTGCTAGGTTTTCACAGAAACTAAAGGCCATAACCTTTAAGAACCAGTATAGTGATTCATGGACATTTTCTGAGGCATTCTCTAAGAAATGCTTGTTGGTTTGAACACAGATATGAGCTTAGTTGGGAATGACTCATCTTCCCTCAGCAGGACCCTCTCCTTTGTGTCAAACCCTCTGGCCTCAGAATTTGCCTTGACAGAAGAGGAAGAGGAGACGAGATAAAGTTTTGCAGACAACAAAACTTAAAGACTGTCTTTAGTTCTCTAATAACAGTTGTACTCAGAAATGACTATCACACCTTCAGGTGAAAAAATTTACAATTAAAAAGAAATTCGAGATCAGTGGAGAAAAGTCATCAGGAAAGACGCAGAAGCGAGGCTTGACAGTATGCACTTAGAATCTTTACAATCAAGAAACTGAGTTGGGAGAATGTCTGATTTGAGATCTGAGGTACAGAATGGCAGTTTCTAAACAACAGACAGACATACACATTGATGTTTCTATTGTCTGAGAAGTCAACGAGTTGTAGTTTTGAGATTGGGGCACAAATAGCTCAGGCTAACCTTTAGCTGTCAACGTAGCCAAGGCACACCTTGAACTTCTGGCCTCCTGCGTCAGTCTCCATCTTTACAGGAAGGAGTCCACAGTTCAGAGGGATACCTATTAATGATAGAGGAACATTCATTGATTACTTCTTCTACAGGCTTTAAGGAGTTTGGGTGACCTTTCTGAGTGAGTCAAGTTATTTAAAATATTTATTGTATAGGAGTGGGGTAAAGAATGTTCTTGAATTGGAGTATGGCATAGTATGTTGACAAAATTTACTCTAGAGTATTTTATGGTATTTAAGCCAAGGAATATTAGCTAATGATGTGGTTTCAAGTAAAGTCTGATATTTGTCTAAGGATACTTTTCAGATAGTATTTAAGGTAAATGTAATGCCCGTCTTTGTGGATTTCATATTTTATGTTTAAGACATTAAAATAGAACTTTGAACTGGGTGGTGGTATGATTTGATATCTACTTCATGGAAGCATTAAAATATAGCTTTAAGTGGGTTTATTTTTATTTAGGGAAATAGTCTCACAGATACTTATGAAACTAGGCTTTTTTCCCCTCTCCCTAACTTCCCTGACAAGCCACAAAAGTCAACATGTTTTCTTCTCACAAGTTTGAAGAACTCTCTAAAAATCAAGCCTCCTGCTATTTCTGTACTTTCTCCTCACTTTTCCCAACTCATGACGGTTGCCTTTTACACCCTCAAGAAATAGCTTAACCTGAAATATTTTTTAGGGTACACGCACATTGCCAAAGATACGGACTTGTGGAATTTATTTTCTGCTGTGCTGCCATGGGTGTGCTTCTCAATCTGTTCTCACACAAGGTAAGAACTTCCAGATGACACAGGGAGAAAATAGAAGTGAAGTAGAAATGTTTGCAGGCATTAGGTGCCTAATGTTCACTCTTAGGAGTTGTTAGTAGTGTTATCTTTATTGAACACATCTCATTTGGTATGCTTGCTAAGCTCTTGGCAGAACAGACACACAGACACACACACACACACACACACACACACACACACACACACTGTAGAAATGTTACTATAGGACGGAGAATGGAGAAGTGTTAGCAATTCCTGGTAAAATTGCCTTCTGTAAGTAAAGGCAAAAAACCAGGATGTTTTTGAAATCATTAATTAGTGATTAAAGGAATTATTCTGGAGATCTGCTAAGCCACTCCACAGTAATTTAAAGTTGGCAACCTGTTAACAGTTCCCCGTCTGCTCCATTGAGGTTGGCCAGATCCTGTTGGAAAACTGTAGTTATGGAGTTTGAAAGCAAAGTGCAAAATGGCATCCTTAAAAATTGGAGCTGTCACATTAAATTATGTCACACGTGATGACAGGTTACAAGAGAAAATGATACAGGATTTTATAAACACAAGCCACTGAAAGCTCAGTCAATGCTATTCTAGATGTCCACTGTCATTAGAAGTCACTTTCCGTCCAAACGCAGTGGAGTTCAGAGTTTTCACCAGGAAAAGCTAAACCAGAAAATGAAAGTTTACTGTTAGGAATGATCCTATCCATGAAGATTTAGACTATAGATAGATAAGCTGGCTATTTTACCATGGGGCAACATGTTCCACACTGCAGCTTAGATTAGCATAAAGAAAAGAGACATTATGAGATTTGCTATGGAAATCGTGACAGGGGAGCATTGAGGAATGTAGAGCAACATTAGCAACTTATCAGAGACAGCGTGTCAAAAGCTTTCTTCTCCAATGCTGCAGATGAAACTGAATAATGTGGTGGGATGGGTAAGTGTGAGCTGCTTAGAAGTACCGCCCCTCTGACTGCCTGATACCCACCCTTAACTCTAGGAAGGGCTGCTAGAGAAGTTGGCTGTTATAAGAAGCTTATTTTAGATACATATATCCCCCTCCCTTGCTCTGTTCAGGTACCACTGTCTCTGGTCTAACAGACTTACAGAAACTTCAGAATTCAATAGAGGATAGAAGTTAAAAATCTCCTCACAAATACTAATATCATTTTCCTGGGAATTTTCAGTACTGAACTAGTCAGAATGGGCCATTCTGCTGCTTTTTTCCCCCAGTATATTGAACTGCATTTGACAGACCATGTACAAGGCAAGATTACTTACACAAATTCAAATGTATAAAATTATATTCACTTGCTAGAATTTAACTTCTTATTTTAGAAACACATGCTGTCAGGTTAATGGAAGAAAATTTATATTGTTTTATGAATTCCACTCAATTTTCCCCCGGGGCAATATGTGTTCTAGGTATGGAACAATATCAAATCTGGTACCTGGTATTACTGTCCACCCTGGTATGCAGGAGACAGGTGCCCATTTTCTCACATCCCTGTGAGCTCCCGGCAGCTGTCACACATCCCTGCATTGCTGTTGTCTACCCAACCTCTGGAACAGGAGGTTTCTGTGCTGCCCATGACCATTGTGTGGTGACGCAGCTTTCTCCTGTTTCCATCAGATCTCATGACAACTTAGGGTATCAATATGACAGTCACACACTTTTGAAATGAAAACACCAAAAGACAGCATAGTAGGCTGGGAAATGTCTCAGCTGGCACAGATGGACCTGGCTTTCAGGACTACATATGACAAAGCTGGGCACCATGGTATGAACTTGCAATTCCAACACAGGTGGAGAAAGCAAGATCCCTTCACCCGCTGGCCAATAAGGCTAGCTTAATTGGTAAAGTCCAGCCCAGTGAGAATACTCTTCTCAAATGAAGTAAGCCAGTCTTCCTGTTTCTGATAATACTGGAGGTCATTTTGGCTCTCTTTCTCTGTCTCTGTCTTGCTGTATTGCTGTATCTCTGTCTCTGTCTCTGTCTCTGTCTCTGTTTCTCTCTCTCTCTCTCTCTCTCTCTCTCTCTCTCTCTCTCTCTCTCACCTAAATGAATATGTGTGCCTTTTATGTTGTTAAGTTTTTCCACGAGAGTTGGTGATGTAGGAAGGGACCAGGGCCATTTCCTGTATAACTCTTCCTTGTTCTATGTAGCTCTTTTTCTCTTATGTTTTATCCTTTTTTTTCCAAGCTAAGCTAGAGGCTCATTCTCATTGTCACCATGCCACTCTGTCCTTCCCTCCACTTTAAATTTCCAGTTTCTAGACAGAGGGAACTGTTGGTGTACAAATAAGCCACGTTCTCCATCACAGTGTTCAGTTAGTGGTGCTTTGTTTTAGGAAGGTTAGACAACTTATTTCTTTTTCTAAGGTATTAGGTGTTAAATCACAAATGTGAGTGAGACATATTAGATTTTTCCTCTTGCTATGTTTCACAGTGGCCTCAGTGTGGTCCAGGTCCCTGAGTAGGGAGTAAGGACAAAGAGGACAGAGCAGATGTGTAGGGGGTGCCTCTTGGTTGTCATGGTAAACACACGTCCACTAGCTCTTTTTCTCTTTTAGAGGCCATAGCTCTTGTTTCCTTGGGAGGAGGCAGGAGAGCACAGTTCACTGTATGTTAACATCAGCTTACAGGAAAGCCAAGCAGCTCTTCTCTGGTGAAACTCACTGGGCAACATAAAATAATATAAACAAAAATGAAAAGTATGGTGCTGAATTTCTTGGACTGCCCAAGGGATCTTCTAAATCTCACTTACTTAAGAAGTTAATAAAAGTACACACCTTCCCATTTCTCTCCCAACATCTTGTAATGTCTTCAGTTAAAATGGAATTTGTCTGATGATCAATTTCCAATACTACCAGATGGTATTTTTTACTTCCTCTGAGAGTTAGTTAAATTGTGGACTCATCATTAGAAGCTAAAACTCTGTAAGTCTCAAAGATTTTTCTTTCACTGTTTTCCACATTGACTTTAAGTCTTCAGGTCCCACTTGATGGGAGTTGACAAGCTGTCATGTAATGAACTCATTGAACTCATCTTGATGCGGCTGTGAGGACGATGTCCAATCCATCAGGAACATCCTACAAGGCCACACAGTCCATTTGCCTCCTGAAGCAAAGTGGTTTGGCTCTAGGACACTACAAAAACTATATGCACTTAGTAGAAACTTTACCTGGAACTTTGAATTTTGATCTTTTCCAGACTGGGGATCTGATAAGTAAACTGTCTCCCGAGGCCTCCTCCATAGGTAGGAAGTTTAGTTTGCAGAAACAACTGATGCTGTACAGCTGACTGTGTTGTTAATGACCTGTAATGTTCAGTAGGCTCTGTGTCCTCAATGCATTGCCATCTGCGACACTTTCAACATCCAATGGATTTATGTGGTCCACAGCTTTCTCATAAATCAAGGAGCATCTGCATTTAGATATGCTTCGAATCCCATGCCATGTATATTTTTCCAAGGATAATTTTTTAAATCAGCTGTGAATAGAGCTTGCTGATACATTGTGTGAGGCCTTGGTTTGATTTTCAACACTGAGAAGAAAAATTAGCATTCATCTTCCAAACATCAAGGATTCACAACCCCAAGGTAAGACTCTCAGATGGTATTCTCTTAGCCTGATGAAGGGATTAGCTCATCTTTTCATTGCCTTTCAAATCCCGTTGACAGATCAGTAGTCTGCTATGCTATTCAAAGAGCGCTTTCTGCTCTTTAAATGTAGCCATGCTGTAGGTCAGAGATTGACCCAGCCGGTTGTTAAGCATCTTCTCAGTAGCCTTTCACACAGTCTTTGCCTACTGTGCTCTAAAATACAAAAACAGGAGGAAATGCCTTTCTAACCCATTGTAAGAAAAGCATGAGTCAATCTAACTCTGGAGTTAGGGTAAGATTGATATTCCTTATAAGGCAAATTGAAAACAGGTGTCTTTCTCAGAATTAACACCTTCCGTCTGGGAACAAGCTATCTGAAAAGTGGGATAAGCAATAAGGGTCAAGTCATTTCCGGTGTGTGGATACTCATAGAATCTAGAACGCACTAAAGCTTTTTGTAGACAGTTATCCCTAGATCACAGCTTTTGTCTTTGTGTAGACTGGCTTCAACAGAGTTCATATGTCTTGGGGCTTAAAACACAGCCATAAAGTTGAGCAGATTTTAATTGCTCAATTTTTAAATTCAACACAATACTTTAAAATGCTTTTAAAAAACTAAGGTATTGTTACAAAAGAAAACATGCCATAGAAACTACGATGGTATGTAACCATAACAAGCGCAAAACAACACAAGTCCTTGTGGAATAAAAGCAAATATTCTCTCTCGATAATTAAGTAATTGTTGACAGTCCATCGTGAATATTTTGACATTTTGCTTAAAATATTCTCGAGTGATTTCCTCTGTACACACTTCATCTTTCTAGGTAGATAATTCAGTATTTGAAGTTCACATTCGGCCTTGGCCTTGGTCTCTTAAGAGGAAGGAATAGCCTTCTGCCTGTGATTGGCAAGCATGGAAAAAGTTGGGCATAGGATTGAGAAAACAAAGTGGTGGTAATCAGATACTGATTTGCTGTTTCTGACTCTGCTTTGTCATTGTGCAGAGTCCTGAAGGGAACTCACATATGCCCTTCTACCTCCATATTCAGAGAAACACACCTTCAACTTTAATTGCAAATGTCTCTTTGCCTGTGGACTTTTTGTAGAGTCTTTAGTGATGATTTACATTTCTTCAAGACTATTATGTGTTTAGATGTAGTAAGCATAGGTCTATGTAATAAGCTCCCGTGCCTTAACTGATGTGAAGGAACAACTGAATTCAGGGAACTAAACTTTTAAATAAAAACCCTAAATATACTCCTAAAAGATTTGCAGAGTGAAGAAGCCATAGCAGAGCATAAACTGACATGTTTGCATTTAAAATCAAACCAGAGGTGTCAAAACCCATCTGTTTAGTCACTGTTTTGAGTGAATGATTGGCAGCTTTCAGAATCTCCTCTTTCTTTCAGGAAGAGGAGGATTGTGAACTTTTATTGTATTCCTTTATGGTTGGAAGTCTGCAACCCTTCAGGGGAACTTTAGGACATAACTTTAGTAACTGCACTGCCAAGGGATGGCCTCCTTTGCAATTCCTCTGTGCCTGGTTTGCACAAGGCGCTGGAAACAAGAGTGTTCGAGCGAGGCTCTGTAAATGCATCTGGTGGGAAGCACTGTGTAGTTAATTTCAGTCTTAGGAGTTTTGATTCACAGCTGTTAGAAGCGGGGATTCCATTCTTGTCAATGTTGGCTGCAAATATTTCCTCCTAGCAGATGGAGTTCTTCTTGCAGAGGAAGGGAACCGAATTCAAGAGGGTAAATGAGAGTAAAGAGCCGGTTTGGGTACAGATTGGCACAGGTCCCTCTGACACCATTCTGAGGTGTTGAGAGCTAATGTCAACAAAAGGCTTGTGAGGGGGGAATGCATGTGAAGGTACAATTCCCAGAGGTTCCTGCTGTGTGGGAAAGTGGTATTTTCTATGGGATGTTAGATGAAAACTGGAAATGAAAGTAATTCCATTTAGGCAGTTCCCTGTATTTTTTATATGGATCAGGAATACAGTAGTGAAAGCCAATGAAATCAAAATGAGAATTGGTTTTGCATGCTGATATCCAAATTTGAAAAGAAAGAGGAGGGGGAGGAGGGCAGAGGAAGAAGGAACCAAAAGGAGGAAGGAAGGAAGGTAGAAAGGAAGTTTCATTGAAATCCAAAGGAAAATATCAAAACCAAAGTGAAAAATAGTTTTCTTTTCATATTTGAATGCATACATTTATATATATTTTATATATATGCTTATATCATAGAACCATGTGTGTATTAAAGCCAGTGTATATATTCATAAATATATATAACATAAATTGTAAATAGAAATATGAGTCCATAAAGAACAGGAGTGCAGTTTTTTGTTTGTTTCTTTGTTGTTATGAACCAGGTGGTAGCTTCTCCCCTTCCTTGCTCTCTCCTCCTTAACACCACATTGGGAAAGAAAGTGTTGTCTCTGTCAGAGAAAAGGAGGCATGGAGGGTGCAGCTCTTAGTGGTTTGCTGATGTTTGGGGCAGGTCCCGCTGACTCCTCCCCTGTTTCTGGCTTGTCTGGGGATGAGATCAAGGCTGTACCTAGCTTATACTTCATGTGATAGGTCCAGCATATGTACTTGTCAATTCTCCACTTGACGTCACAAGCCTCCCATATGTGTCATGTGTTACCTTGCTTCCTGGAACTGTTCAAAGTCATAGTCTCATTCAGAAAATAGCATGTGCTATGTGTGTCTTCAGGACTTTCTGGAAGGCTTATATGTGATTGCCATGTTTTCTGAACTCATTTTCAGAAACCAACATGTGATGAAGGTGGTTCCTGTCATTTCAATGTGTAAGAAACAATTTTTATGTATTTGGGAATATAGGATCTTGCAGTCTAAATGTTTTGAATAATTTATGGAGACTGAGTTTGGTTGCACAGTTTCTTGGGTAAAATCATACACTGATGGTTTCTGCTGTGTAATATTAGGCAAGAATTTGGATAATGCTGGTTTGTTGAACAACTATATACTATTGCAATGGAATATATTGGAATTCTGGAAGTTTCCGGTCATTACTCATTAATTCAGCATACATCTATGCTTTTCTCTCTCAAACCTTCTCTAGAAAATACATGTTATCTGCCTCCCAATGCTTCTTGGGAGTGACACTTCTCTCCAGGGATCTATGTAAATGGGAGAAAAAAAACTATTTTGAAAACTTGTCTTACAAATGAGAAATTGGGTTTTTGATTTTTTCGTAACAGGCTGGTGGAATTGCCTGGGCTTGACACTAATGTGTGATTACACACTGCACACTAGACTGCAGTACCTTTACAATGTCCTAAGTCTGGTTGTACAGAGTCCAGGAGTACAAACTGTTTTGTGTTTTAGATCTTTCAACGTTGTAGACCCTCATGGCTTGTTCTTTTCTGTCTCTGAAATCTTGGAAATCAATCTCATGCCATCTCCTAGAAAGCCTCTAATGTGTCTCTTACATTTCAAAATTCTCTCTCAGTATCATAGCCTGGATTTATCAGAGACCATCATTGTCAGAGAATATTTCAATATTCTCTCTCAGTATCATAGCCTAGATTTATCAGAGACCATCATTGTCAGAGAATATATACAGTAAATATTAGTAACTTGTCTCCTATAGCAACCTATAGGAGATGAGGGAAGTTTGTGGCATTTTTGCCATAGTTTGGAGGTATTTTTTTTGAGTTACACTTGTTTGTATGTATAGAACCAAAATGAACATAGGATCATACATGGCAAAGAGGAGCAGAGCCAGAATGACCGAGGCAGTTTTATAGACATGCACTTGTCATCACAGCACTCAGAAGGCTGGGGCAGGAACTGTTCTACAAGTTACATTCCAAACAGGGCTGCAAGGTGACACCTACTCCCCAACAATCAGTAAATAAATAGCCTTGTAAGTACTTGGAGTGGGGCGGGGATAATGGTTGCCTTAATTCTTTCTTCAAGTAGCAATTGTATGCACCCACATGATTCAACATGATCTCATTGAAGCTTTGCAAAGGAGAAGCCTCTGGTAGACATAGCCAGGAAGCAGTGATGCCACAAAGAACAGGCTTTTAACTTCTAGAAAAGGTCTTTGAATTATTAGTCTATTTAGATCCTAAGCATGGCTTCAACTGTTCAGTGAGAGAAAACCAGTAGACAATGTATGCATTGTGATCTTCGCATTCTTTCATAGGCTGCTATTTAACAATATGAAACATCATTCTTTGTCACATTAATGTGTGCATGCATGTGTGTGTGCACACATGAGAGAGAGACAGACAGACAGAGAGACAGAGACAGAGAGAGCGATAGACAGTGAGAGAGAGAGAGAGAGAGAGAGAGAGAGAGAGAGAGAGAGAGAGACTGTTTATTATTGTACTTTCTAGTTACACCTCTAAGTCAGACAGATGAGTTCATGCAATGGCCATTAAAGATACCCCTATGTTTGGTTTGACACAACGCAACTGCTGTGATGTGATTTCCTCTGAATTAATCTCTTCATCTTCATTGTAGTCTCTTGCCTGTCTCACTGCTGTGGGCTTCTCTCCACATTTTCTGGGTTGCTAACTTACTGCCTGTCACTCTGTAATTCAGTGGTCTTCATCACAGCTGTCTGCAGTGCTGTGCTCTACATGCACCATGATCACTGAGTCTAGGGGAATGAGTTTCTAATTTTTGCTAACTTTATTTAACTTTACTAAGCATGTTTAACTTGGGGAACACATATTGGTTAGCAAGGATTTAGTTACTTTTCACAGCTGTGTTGTTCCTTGCACTCAAAATATAACAAATGGGATCTTGAAATTACTAAGAAAACTTTCTTCTTCTTCTTCTTCTTCTTCTTCTTCTTCTTCTTCTTCTTCTTCTTCTTCTTCTTCTTCTTCTTCTTCTCTTCTCCTCCTCCTCTCCTCCTTCTCCTCCTCCTTCTCCTCCTCCCCCTCCTCTTCCCCCTCCCCTCTCCCTCCCCCTCCCCCTCCCTCTTCCCCCTCCTCCCCCTCCTCCTTTTCCTCCTCTTCTTCTTCCTCCTCCTCCTCTTCCTCTTCCCCCTCCTCCTCTTCCTCCTCCTCTTCCTCCTCCTCTCCTCCTTCCTCTTCTTCCTCCTCCTCTTCCTCCTCCTCTCCTCCTCCTTCTCTTCCTCCTTTCCCCCTCCCTCTCCCCCTCCTCCTACCTACTCCTCTTCTTCCTCTCCTGCGTTGTCATTAGTGTGTATGTGTGCATGTATGTGTATAGTAATGCTTTTTACGCATATTCATGTTGCTTGTATATTTGGAAATCCAAGGATAACTTTTCGAACATGACTGTCTCCTTCTGCTTTTACATTGGCTTTTGGTACTGAATTGAAGTCCTTGGACTTTTCAGCAAGCACTTTTACCCCAAGACCCTCTAACAGTTTGACTTTTTAACCAGTTGTTTAGCCTAACCACATGTCTACTTTGTAACTGCCAAGGAGGAGAAATATTTGTCTGAAAGTTCCTTTGGGCCAGGGCTTTGTCCAGGCCTGAGCTGGTTCATTTGCTTCTAAATTCTCCAAACACAAGCTCTCTGTGTTTGCCATATTGCAGGAGCAGTGACAAGCAGTCAGCTGGAAAGCAAACTGGCTTGGTTCTGAGTCTCAGAGTACACAGTGAAGCACAGCTTGCCACCGATGTCAAGCATGTGGGGAAAGCTCAGAGAGAATTTCTTTCTTCCATGATTGATGAAACTTGGTGATATGTGGAAAACGAGATTCCTGCTTGTCAAGGCCAACAGCTGTTGTTATCTGGGAAAGAAAAATCAGTATGAGAAAAAGCACGCATCTTCTGTATGATCTGTCAGATTATATTCTAGGTCAAAATGAGTGTGTTTCATTGAGAAAAATATAATTAGCAATTTGACATATTCAAGACTGTTAACTACACCTTCAAGAATGCTACCTTAAAAAAAAAATCTTATACCAGAACTATTAAGGAAGACTAGAACACAAGTCACATAGAATTTAATTTTCCCAAAGGACACATTAAAAAAGTAAAAGAAGATGGAGTTAAATTTAATGTATTCAATTTATTACATCTAATATACTTACTATGTCGCTAATATAAAGAGTTAATAAAATAGCTTGTGTTCTTTTTGACTGTGATGAGTCTTTGGAATCCACGGTACCATGTAATGCTTTGGGTATGTGATTTGCAATAGCTAACAAAGGCAGAATGAATGATGACCTAGACAGTGGAACTGCTATCGGGTAGTATATATTCTAGATACTTCTCAGGCCCAGTGAATTCTGTTCGAATCTCTAGGTTTGTTGGCCAAAAGAGAAGTGGGAAGTTGTCAAACTGTGAGCCTGGAGTGTCCACTCTTCTGACTCTTGCATTACTATTTCATCTGAAAGTTGGTTTGTATTTTTGGTACAGTTCAAAGTTTTACATCTATCTTCTGAAGACATTTTGAATATTTTTTGCCATTATATATTTCCAAGTATTAAACCATAAAATTGCTGTTCTCTCATGACCTACACTCTGTTTCTGTACTAACCATAAATTATCTTATGAGAATAACCTCGTTTTGTTATTTTCTCCTTAAATCCAACTTTAAAAGACTGTAAACTCTAAATTTTATACATTTATACATTTTATACATTTCATTATTTATATAAATAGATTTAAGTACATATGTCTAAGTACATTTGTGGTTTTGTCTATGCATATATGTCTCTATGAATGTGTGTGTGTGTGTGTGTGTGTGTGCATGTGTGTAGTCTTGGAGATGAAGTTCTTATTAATTGCCAAGGTCATCTCAAACGCCTGGCTAACCTGACTGTCCTGCCTCAGCTTCCCAAGCAGCAGGGGTTTCAGATGTGTACAGCCTTGCTTGGCCATATTGGATAAGACTACAAACAAAACAGTTAGGGTATAATGAACTTTGATTAGTAGTTTCCATCATCCTTAAATGTGATGTTACTCTATCTAATAATTCTGTCAATCAAATCTGTATTTTTAAAAACAAAAGCCACATTGCTTAAGATTAGTTTCCGCTGTTTTTAGAAAAATAATTTTAAAATTTCTTAGTGTAATCACACAACTACTTGCCTGTTGGTAAAGAAAAGTAAACACAGACAGTAGAGTCAGCTCACATAATCAACTTAAAACTACATTTATTTGTGTGTGCACGTGTGTGTGTGCGTGTGTGTGTGTATCTGCGATGGCATGTGTGTTAAAGACACAGTATAACTTATAGGATTTGGTTTTCTCCTTTTTGCCTTATGAGTCATAGGTAGCAAATTCAGGTCCTCAGGGTTGAGATGCAGCTCTAAGTTACCTTTACCTGCTGACCCAAATTACAGTTTCTTAAAGTGAGACCTTAAAGTGAAATCTGAAATTTAAATACAGCTTACTTTCTTTCTTGAATCATGTATACCTTCATATAGTTTGATTTCTGAAGACTTTGTTGCATTACTAAGTATTTTGAATTCTGATTTTTGTTCCTTTTAAAATCTCTCAACTTTGTCTTCAAAAAAATCGCTACAGCCTTGAGGACAGTTGGCACACAGTAATTAGTGTTTGAATGGATGTACAGCAATTAGTAATTAGATGGATGTTAAGGCAACTTCTGAGTCTAAACCACTGTATATCCAGTCAAGACTGGCCCAGTGTATCTGTGTAATTGGTACAAATCGCATAGAATCATGATGATAGGGAATTTATATCGTAGGATATCAGTTTAGAACTATGAAATACTGGAGGAAATAGAAGTTGTACATGTAGTATAGACTTGTTATAATTTTTCTTTTCAAATTTCCCATAATTTAGAGAAATTCTACAACAAGTAAAGAAGCTCTTAACAATTAAATTGGTTGGAACTAAGAGAACAGGTCTTTTATTAGAAGAGACTGTACTGGCTGAAAAGCAATAGCCTTTTTCAAAGTTTCTAGGATAAGCTAAGTGTATCCCCTTCTTGGACTCCATTAGAAACATGGGATGTATGGTTTCTTGGGAGAAAAGCTGAATGGTTTATATCACAGAAGATACCTTTGTTTCCCCCTCTTGACTCATGGGAAAGTAAGAGGACAATTAAATTGATTTTAAATCACATTTAGCATTATGTATTGATTAGATACAAGTGCTCTGAAGCAAATGTCACATTGTTCGGCTCCAAAAAGCATCTCTATCGGATAACAGAAGCAATATGAGCTTTCATTTCTGTTAAGTAATTCAGCTGCTGTTATAAGTCATGAGAGTGAGGTCCACACGGCTAGTAAATGGCTCTCAAACCTTGTTATTGAAATGCAGCCTTCAATTCGGTTTATTAGCTTGTTCTTTATTCTCATTTATATTTTATTACATTGGAACACAGTCATAGGATCCTGGAAATGGAGTTTTCTTTAAATAAATTGTTCCTAAGGTTTCTGAAGTCTTTTGTTAAATGATGTCTAGGAGCAGACATACTGTCGGCCAAGCCAGGTTCTCAGATAAAGAAGGGTAAAAATATTCTTCTGAGTTGGCTGAGATAGGATTTCAGCTTCCCTGACTTTATTTCTGTCATCATCATTTGTGGGGAGTACATTCTTGGTTGTACTGGCGAATCAAAGAATGGCATAGAGGGCTGGAGGTTGGATCTGTACAGCATTATGTTAGAAATGAAATGAATCTCCTCTATAGGGTTTCCTGGTGTCTGTCTGTTCAAGTTGGAAATCTTTCAGGAAGCTGGAATTGAAAGGCATATCCCACAAGAAGTATACATGGACATCCATCCAAGCCTTTTGTGTTTATGAGTGAGGCTATTCAAACCAGTTCCAGCTCATATCATCTTCTGGGGAGAATGGTGCAATGGTTAAGCTTGGCTTTATCAGTTTCTGTTTTAGCTTGCTGTCTGTCTTACCACTCAACATTTTTATCAATCAGTTTCGTTCTCTAATGACACCATATACCCACATTGCCCTTCAGTGCAAATATTGTAGACTAACATGTCACATAATTAGGCCCAGTGTTCAGTCATCTAGCATGTTGCAAACTCAACATCACTTGTGTTTAAAGCATGTGCATGTGGCGGCTAGGCTGTCTGAATTCTGATAGTACATTTGGTAGCCCAGAGGTCATAGAGAATCCTCTGAACGTCTCTGAGCCTGTCTACTCATGTCTACAACAGGGTGACAGAAGAGCATGTTTCCCGGGCCACGTGTGGATACCAGCCGAGTAAGCGCATATAATGTACCTAACATGTAGTCAGCAGTTAATAAACCGTAAGAAAAGAACTCAGTGGCAGCAGCTCGGCTGTACACTTCCTTTGTTAAACTATTGCTCATGTTTATACTTGCAGTATAAAGAATTGTTGAGAAGGGACAAGTATATTCAGAACACTTTCAATGTAATGTGAGAATCATAAGCTATGCCATCTTCTAGGGCTATCTCTGTATTAGTGAATCAGGAGCATAGAAGTTGCCACTCAGGCCTACCAACCAGGATAGTCAGGCATCAGGGGAAGGGAATGGAAAATGTTTGGGATTTAGCACCTAAAACACGGGTGAGCCTCTGTCCCTCATCCCAAGGTGATTGACATGACCATGGGGTAGATGGATATGCATATAGATGTTTAAAATAGAATGTGTAAAATCCCAGGAAGCAGGGAACTTGTTTCAGACCATATGCACGGGTTTTGCCTGTATCTGCCGATGGAAAGAAAGAAAAATTGGGAAGCTAAAATAAGTAGCCGCTAGCTACTCTGGCCAGTCAGTAAAGGAGACAGTTCTGGGCAGGATGGATGGGCAGTACACAGAAAGGCCTAGAAAGGTAGAATTTGTCACGTGTGTGGCTCCAGAGTGGCTTGAGCAGCAGGTAGGCAAAGGGGGCCAGGTCTCATATGAATAGGAAGCCTGAGGAATTTTCAGAGTTGTGGTCACTGCTGTACACAGGAAGCTGAAGTCTGGGTGTCATTCAGATGACTGAGGGATGTGAACAAGAATGGGTGTCCAATCATCAGCTTCTAGCACCTACAGCATTTTCTTCCTGACTTCCAAAGCATTCTGAACCATGATGTTTCTTTAGGCTAAAGCCATAAGTAGTTGACTCTTGGCTGTAGGGGGCAAGACATCATTATAGCTGGTATAACTAAGATTGTGCAATTCAGCTCTGTGGACATCTAAATCAAATTTGGTATTGATGTGTTTCCAATCTTTTGCTTCTGTAAAGGACACAGCAGCACACGAATCTTGTACATATATCTTTCAGGCACTTGTTCAATTACTTCCTTAGGACAAATTTCCAGCAGTGGCTTTAGTGTTTTAGAACTATGGGAAAATATATAGCACCTCGGGAGGGTACAAATACCTAACATCATGGTAGATAAAGAGTTACTGAATTTCATGGAGGAGCTGAAAGTGCAGATGTAGAAACGGAGCATGCAGTGAGCAGTCATGCCTGGGTAGACACACGAGTCTAATTTTTCTCTTTGGACTTCTTTACGCCACTGCCTCTCCTCACTGGTTGCTGTAAGAGTCAACTGGATGAGTCTCTAAGACAGACAGAGTGTTTGTCTCTATTGACAAGTGCTTGACTGTCGCAGCAAATGATGAGAGGCCCTAGGGAGCCATCACCACCCACTTGAGAGAGATCCATGAAGGGTTTATGACCCGTTTGAATCCTGATTGAGCATCTCTGTCTTGACCCCAAGGGAACCAATTGTGTGGAATACTTGCTCTGTCAGTCTGAACGATGTGCTTAGAATTTCTGAGAAAACTCGGAGCCTGGTTGTTTGTACAACATAAAGAAAATTATCAAGAAGACCGGGAAATGGAAATATTTCCTCTATTCTAAGCCATGCTGGATAAATGCCTCCATTATACCAACAGAACCAGTATTTTAGATGTTAGCTTATAGCATTCAGCTGTAAGTAATTATTTGGACAGTAGATTTTAAGGTTTTTTCATGTCAAATAAAAGGATTTTATTTCTTTTTGTGCCTTGTTGATAATAACTCCATTTGCTTATGATATAGCATGTACATATTTTTAAAGACAAGTATTGTTCACTAGTACATCTAAAGCACAAGTTTCTCCAGTCTTCTGGGTTACTGAAATTGTGTCTGTGGAGGAACAAACAATGCTCAAGAGATAGGACAAACCTCCGCCATAGAGAAGAACCTATGAGCAGGCCTTTTTGAAAAGCCTGCTGCTCTGTGCTCAGACACTATTGAGCAAAGTCAGACATGCAAATGACTGCCAATGTTCTTCACTGACTGTAGCAAGCTCTCCACCTACTTCCTCTGCATCTCAATCATTTTCTAACCTTATGAATGTGACATGGTTACATAGCACTGATGCTAACAGCTAGACCAGCATCCTGACCACAGGTTATAGCCCTGTTAGGATGAGCAAAAATCAATGTCCACTATTTGCCCATAGATATATGGCCATGTTAGATTAGCTGTGATGGAGGTTGCAGGAGGCTGCTTTGCTATTTTACAAAATAATGGCTAGAATTCCCAGCTAGAGAACAATAAATACACACACATATGGGGGGGGAGGAAGAGGGAGAGGGAGAGGGAGAGGGAGAGAGAGAGGGAGAGGGAGAAGGAGAGGGGAGGGAGAGGGAGTCATTAAATATTAAAACGGTGTGCAAAATTAAAAGAAAAAGATTGTACAAAACTTGTGTATAAGTAGGTGCATGGAATGTCAATACCACTCTTTGAACAGTATATTCTAATTTGAAAGAAACAACTATTTGTCATGATTCTTGTCCTTGAGTGGGCATTTACCAAATTACATTCATATGAAATTCAAAAGGCTTTATAGTAAGGGACAGTAATTTTCCTGGGCTGTTTTTAAAGTTGGTGAGATAAAAGAATTACACCAAGCAGATAACAGATGGATTCTTCCATTGTGCACTGATGTTCTGAATTAACTAATTACGCAATAGTTATTTGTCAAGTGTCACATTATAATTTGAAAATTAAAGGTACTCTCTTCTATTTCTGATTCCAATGGGTAATACTAGCTCCATTAAACAAACAAACAAACAAACTATTACCCAGGTGTGGGAAATTGCCCCTGCAAAACACCCTGGAAAATTACAACACAGCTTTGGTTTGGTGTAAGTCCTGGGGAGTAGGTTAAACCCAAGCGGAAGTGACCCAGGGATTGTTGGGACTCTCTGTGAGCTGCTCTCACCTTCTACCTGAGAGTTTTATTTTTGTACTTACAAAGCCAGACTGGTTTCTTCCTGATCTTAACTGGCCAATTATTTAAAGTTTTACACGATGCAATTTTGTGTGTGTGTGTGTGTGTGTGTGTGTGTGTGTATGTGTGTGTTTGTGTGTGTGTATGTGTGTTTCTCTGTGTGTGTGTGTGTGTGTGTGTGTGTGTGTGTGTATGTGTGTACATATGCTGTGTGAGATATGTTGAAACTGGTTCTAGTTAGTTAACTCCTTCCACCATATGGGTCCTGAGGATTGAACTCAGGTCATAAGGCTTGACCAAAAATCAGCCTAGTACACCACTGCCCCCAGCCTACCTGTCTTTACCCCATCCTTCCTTTCTCACATCCAATTTCTTCTCATTTCTGTCCTATGGATTGGACTGTCCATTCATTCTTGGCTGGTGGGTTGAGTAGTGTGTTCTCTAGAAAGGAAATCTGAGAATCAGAGCAGAGAAGTAGGAGATTCACTCCTCCTCACACTACCTCCCTCCTCACACTATCTCCCTCCTTCTGCTGTGGCAGTGAGTCCTTCAGTAGCCTCTGCTCTACACACCAGCCCTTACTGGTCTCTCAGCACCACAGATCAATGCCCCATACAGAGGGACCTGGGGCTGCCATGCCTTCCTTCTGTTGCTCCTGACTGACTTCCTGTTGCTTCCTGCTGGCTGATCCTCTGTAAGCAATCCCTCCTTGTACATTCCTTTCACTGTAACCATAAGAACCTGAGTTGGATTTCCTCTGAGACAATGTAACTGACCATTGTTCGGGCTAGCACACAGCAGGGGGTCTTAACCTTGAACATGCTATAGAATTCCATGTTATTTAATTGTAAGCTGCTTGAGTTCAAAACTAAAACCCAATATCTGCATTATAAAGAAACCTGTAGGTGACAGGCCCCATCTCTTTAGAAGTTGGTGTACTGGGTGCTGTGCCAACATCCTTCCTACTGAAGCAGAATCCAATAGCTTCCATGTGGTGTTAGAATTTCTCCACATGTTAGGTATATGCCAATACAATGTAGTCCAACTGATGGTACACTTTTCCAGAGACTCCCTAGTCATTCAGTAAAACTGTGGCCTTTTCATCCACTGGACCTTTCCTGTGTGTGAAAATTAACTGAAATCCAGCCATACCTACTCATTTACATATTGCTCGTAGGTGTTCTAACCCCTCTCGTGTCAGAGTTAAGTAGCTGAAATAGAGATTGTATAGCTTACAAAGCCTAAAACATCTATTGTGTGACACTTTGCCGATAAAGGTGGCAGACCCTTGGACTAGCTCCTGGGAGTATATTGGCAAATAAGGTGGGGACCATCCATCATCCATGGCTGGGACCCAGCTGTGGACACACATCCTAACTACCTTTGTGGAGCACTTGACCTGCCGTGGAGAGGGAAGGCTATTAGAGCAAACGGAAATCATGCCTTGCTTTGTAGAGTGGTAAAGTCTAGGGAGAAGAAAGGCTCAAGGAAGAAACATATGAAATACTGCAGGTTTCTGGAAAGCACCTACATGGCAGAGCCCTTTGTCTAGTTTATCTGCTCCAGTCTCTTTCTTGGTCATGGCTTAACCCTTGTCCCCTTTAATTTATGCAATACATATTGCCAGAGTTTATTGGATTAAATCTAAACATTCTAAAAAGTTTTTCATCTTCTCTTTTTTCTATGATTTGAATGCACCTGTAATTAAAAAAAAATCTAGAAAAAAACCCCACGGCCTTGTCAAATTTTTCTTTCAGAAACAAAGCTTATATTGTTGTTTGTTCAATTTTTACCTCTGTTGCTGTGAGAAATGCCACAAGTAAAGGCAAGTTAAAGAGAACAGGGTTCACATGGGTCACACTTCCTGGTTACAGTCCCTCACTGAGAGAAAGGAGGACAGGAAGTTGGAGGCAAGAAGCATGTAGGAATACGGTGTACTGGCTGCCTCTCTGCTCACACTGAGAGCTTTCCTTCATAGCTAGCCCTAGGAATAGTACTGCCCACAGTGGGCTGGGCCCTCAGACATTAACAATGAAGGCATTGCCCTATAGACATCATCACAAGCTACCCAAAGACCATCAGCACAGGCCAATTTAATCTAAGGCAGGTCTTCAGTTAAAGTTCCATCTTCCCAGGTGATTCAAGGCTGTGTCAAGGTGACAACAAAACAAACCACAAGAGTATTTTTCATAAAGACAAGTGTATGTGACAATATAGAAGCACACTCTGTCCTTCTGTCAATGGCCGCTAATACCAGGGCCAAGAGTTTTATTTAAAAAACTATTTTTAAATAATAACCATCATTCACTGTGATATATGGTGGGCGTGTGTATGGTTTGAGCTTGACTGAATTTATTGGTAGCAGAGAATCAGGTTTTTATCTGTATTGTAGTAGGGATGGGAAGTGCCTTCAGATCATATCTGCATGTGATTCCCCATTAATTGCAAAACCTAAGTACAGCTGTGTTCTCCTGTGGCTGATAATTACATACATTTGGAAGCATTTCAAGCGCTATTACATAGTCCACAATGTAAGTACATTCAATGAAAGCATAACATGGTTATCTGAGGAAAGAAAACTGGCCCATCTCTTCCACTGCAGCAATTGGCCTGCTCAGGGAGTGCTGGACAATGATCCAATTTTCTTCTGAAGAGTCCAGAACAGTTCAACTCTATTGTTAATCTCCTTGTTGCCGAGGTATTTTACATTTAAATTTTCTTTTACTACTGGAGATTTAGCCTCATATCCACATTATTATTTTATTCACCAAAACCTCTATTAGATTCAAAATAAAAATACATTTTTAGCAACAGAATTACTTTAGAGAAGAAATTTGAGGAAAAAAAAATCTCGAGGCATTTCTATATGCTAGATTATTGCTCTGCAGATCTCGTTAATGAGATTTCTACAAGAATGAATTTAAATAAAATATTCTCACTGTGGGAAAAATGTATCTAAGACATTTCAAGTGTTACATTGTGGTTATAGATATGTAAGAAAGCTGTTTTAAATATATCAGATTTTATCTGAATACTTATATACTGTATGTTATTTAATTTATCAAAAGTTTCCAGTAACATAAACTCACTATGAGGCTTAAGGGGTTTAATAATCATAATTTAATTTGAGATCTTCTTTGCTTTGTGAAAACCCTCTGGCCACTTAATAGAATGCAATAAAATGTAATTGTAAAATATGTTGTATGCCTTCCCAGTTCTACATTCCTGGAGTTTTCTTCCTCTACTCCTCTACAGTTTTTTTCATATTAGAAAAATATGGTTGGGTCCTTTTTTTCTTCCCAGGAAATATCAGCTTCTCCTTCAGTGAGCACTGAGAATGGAAATTAGGGAGACATATTAACATAGTACAAATAATCCACTGCCTCTATATGATCGTTTATGGAGCCAGTCCATAAATATCTGAATGTCCACAGGCATGGAATGACTCCAGGAATGATTTGCATGCAACGTAAAAGGGGAGAGACTTAAATCAGTTGACTGGCACAGTGGCTGTGCTTACCTAAAAAGTGTGTTGCCATTCAAGCACATTGAAATGGATTGAAGTGATTTTCTTTCTTGCTTTTAATTTTTCTTTAAAAAAAGTATACATGTTTGTATATATATATATATATATGTGTGTGTGTGTGTGTGTGTGTGTGTGTGTGTGTGTGTGTGTATGTATGTATATATGTATGAAAGTATGTATCCATAGGTTTTTATTATGGAACCCCAAAGCACCAGGTTTGGCAGAATGCCTTTACCTGCTGAGCCATCTCTGTGGTCCCCAAAGTGACTATCATAAAAGAAGAAAATGAACCCAGTATGACTCCTCTCCAGGTCATCTAATGAACCCAAATAGTAGATACACATGCAATTTTCCTGCCATTTATTTCTAATTATGCCTACCAGAGTGCCTTCAGGAAGGGGATGGAGGTGCAGCCCAGCTCTGTGATCCCTCAAACTTACTAGTGGAGCCAATGGAAACCTGGAGATACTGGGTATTTGTATGTAACACTGGCTCTGGAATCACACTTTTAGAGATCGAATCCTGTCGTCCTGTCCTTAGAGAAGAAAGGGCAAAGTCCTCTCCTTCCAGGTGCCTCCCAAGATCATTGATGTCTGTGTGTAGCTTACAAATCTCCATGTTTGGATGCTGGCTTGGTCTAATAGCAATTGCTTTTAAGTATTTAATCACTATTGCTTTTGGTGGTGGTGTGATTCCATAAAAAAAAAAAAAAAAAAAAAAAAATCCTATTGCCCAGAGCACATCTCTAATGCTGTGGATAGTGGTTTTTCTGGCAAGTTCTGAGGTTCTTTGCGCTGCTTCTTTGAGCCCTTCTCATTAGCCAGGGGGAGATTTTTACCACCTTTGTTGCTAATCTTCCTTAAAACAGACAGCATGCTGGCCCCAGGCTCAGAGCCTCAGGCAACAGTAGTTTACGGAAGGCATTTAGTGTCTGTTTGTTTCAAGGTTAACAAGGTTCACCCACCGTAGGAGGTAAGGAGGGTTTTCTAGAGCTGTAGAAGTGGACTGTTGCCTTTTCAGTCATAATAGTGTATGGTAAGCTGACACAGGAAGAAGACTGTGGCTTATGTATTAATCCTTTGTGTTCAAGAGATTGCTGTAGTGTGTGAGCCCAGGCCCTCCTGTTCCATCCGGACAGCTTAAGGTATCCTAACCTCGATTCCGCTCTGGGTATAAGACAGGTCAAAGGATGCAGATGAACTCCTTCTCTCTGTTGGCACCTTGTGTTATGGAAGTCTCCCTAACAAGGGAACGGGAAAAGGGACCTGCTCTAAAGAAGCACTCCAAAGCAGACCAACTGTGATCTTAGGGTTCCCAAATTCTTACATTGGGAATGTGCAGAGTGTAAATAATGGGAAGTTGTAAGCAGGCAGACAGACGTGCGATTTTGAGTTAGAGCAATGGAGTTCATATTTCATGTGCAATCAAGTGCATACGTTATAAACAATCAAGTTAATACTTCACAAACCTAGAGTAGCCATGACTCCTGGTGCCTTTAAGAAAGAGTTGCCTTGAGGCTGCTTGTGAGAAGATAGAAGACTTCACTGCTTACGTTGAAGATACGTCATATGCTTTGCACACTTAGGACTTACTGGAGTTGGAAGTGTGAATAAGGATGAGGACAAATTCTTTTCCATCAAAAACATTCAATTCAAACATGTCAAACCTTAATCTTTTTTTTTTTTTTTTATAAATCTTTGTTGCCAGACTCCTTGCTCACATGTTTCAGGCACAGAGAGATACATTGTATTCTTTGACTTGGAAGATCTGGATGTGGGCCACCTTGTCTCTAATCACAGTCAGTAGTTGTTTCTTTGTGTTGTGTTAATAAGTGGGACAAGATTAGCACTTCCCCTTCTGCCACTCCCATAAAAATTACAGTGGCAATTGCTGGGGTTGAGTTATTATGACCACGTGATTGTCTTTTTAGTCTCACCACCATCAGCAACCTGTGCTCCCCAGTGAACCTGATGGCTTCCAAGGGTGGGAGTTACAAGCCGGCTGAGTGGACACCAGCATTATGTTGGTCTTATTTACTGATTGTTCAATCTTAGAAAAGCCACTGCATCTGTCCTTAGACTTATTATGAACAAAATAAAAGGATTAAGTAATGTTTGAATTGGCCTACAAGGTCAGAAAGTTAATTGTTTCTTTGAGCCTGTTAGCTTAAACCTTAATTTGACACAATTACCAGTCTCTCTCCATAACCTGTGTTGATAAGATGCCACGCGTGGTGACATGTGTGAAAGTACCTTAACCTTGTAGGAGTTCCATGCATCATATGTATCTGCAATGTACGGTGCTTAATAAATACATTTCCATAGTGATGCTCTCAAGGCTCTCTTGAAACACGAACACCAAGATTTCTTCACGATGGGTGGGCAACCTAATCATTGTTGTACCGGAATCAATAAAATCTTTAAAAAGAAAACAGTAAAAACAACTCCTGAGAATCGGCATGTGGAGTGATTACATGGGGTCCTAGCATGTGGGATGGAAGAGTAGGAGGATTATAACTCTGAGACCACCTTAGGCTACATAGTAGGATGTCACACCCCAAAAATCCTACAACAAACAAACAACACCAAAAATTCCAAAAGTGCTTTTCAGGCCTGGAGAGCTGGATGAATCAATGAATAACACATATGTAAGCATGAGGGCCTGGTTTGTGATCCTAGAATCCATGTGGAAATCTGATGTGTTGGCACACACATCTCTGTGCTGAGGAAACAGGGGAGAAGATCCCTGGGAGTCAGAAGCCAGCCAGTCCAACTGACTTGGTCAGGACTAGGTACATTGGAGCTCAAAACATAAGGTAGAGTGGCTGGAAAGATTGCTCAGTGGGAGAGACTGCCCAATAGGTAAGTACAGCGTATGCTCGCCCAGAGGACCAGGGTTCTATTCCTAGCACCAACACGGTAGCTCAGAACCAAATGCAACTCCAGTTCCAGGGGTTCTGATACCCTTGTCTGGCCTCCATGAGCACCAGACATGAACATGGTATACATATATGCATGCAGCCAGAAGACTCAAACAAATAAAATAAAAATTAAAAACTCTGTTTAGTTGAGTAGTGTAAACATAAAAATCCAAGGTAGAAAGTAATTGAGGAAGATACCTGCTGTCATTCCCATCCTCACAGTGCCTGTGCATCCCCTTTATGAATGAGTACACACACACACACACACACACACACACACACACACACACACACACACACACACACACAAAAACACACTATAATTCTGATTTGAAATCTAAGTTGAAAAGTAGTGACATATACTAGACAATGTTATATGTTTTTGTCCTTACAGCGTTCATTTTATGACCCTGATATGCAACATGAAAGAAGCTGGAGCAGGCCTTTTGAGATAGGGTTCGCTGACAGGAGGCTCAGCCATCATGAATAGGAATGGGGTACCTTACAAAGATGTTCAAAGGGGCTCTTTTGCCTCCCATAAGGGAAAGAAAAAGGGCACCACCAAGGGGCAGAGAACAGTTCTCTCCCAAACACTGTATCTCCTATACCATGGCCTTATACTTTCCAAACTCCAGAACTGATTTATACTGTTTTCTCTTGTTTATATCATCACCCAGTCAAAGATGTTTTGTTATAGCATCTTGAATCAACCAAGACAGAAGTCTTTTAAGAATTTTTTAGATTTGTCTGGGGATGTCGCTCACTGGTAAAGTACTTGCCTACCTTGTGTCTTGGGTTCAACCACCCAATATCTACATAAATAAGAAAGTAAGTAGCCTATAAGTAGTAAGTAGTAAGTAAGTAAGTAAGTAGTAAATAAGTAGTAAGTAAGTAGTAAGTAAATAGTAAGTAGTAAGTAATTAAGTAGTAAGTAAATAGTAAGTAAGTAGTAAGTAAGTAGTAAGTTAATGGATAAATGAGTTGAAAAATAAATTGATTGATTGATAAATGAATAAATATATAGCATCTAGGGGGAATAGTGCTAAATTTGGTGGCTTTCCTATGGTTCTCTGCAGGTTTGAGGACTGCTCTGCCACTTCTGTGATCTTTTGCAAGAATTTTAATCTCTCAACACCACATTCCTTGCCTCTAAAATAGGATAATCCTCCAGGTTGCTATAAGAATAAATGAGGTCTGGGCTGCTCCTTCTTACAGAAAGGTTCACAGAGTAATCGTGTTGAGAAAGCCCCAGGCTTACCGAAAAGACAAAAGCAAACATGCTTTGAGTGTCCTTGATCACACAGACGAGAAGTTCAGAGACCACTTTTTATTTGCCACATTCTCACTCAAATTCATAGATCTGCTTTTATTCTGGCCATCTCATTAGATTTACTACGTAATTGAAAATGTTTTATTTAATAAATTTGTTAAGTGGTGATTATTATTACGTGGGTTTCAATTGAGTCCTTCAGGCAATATTTGGTAGTATAAAAATACCGAGTTAATTTGAAAAGATTATCAGGAAGATTAAAATATTAATATGTCCCTCCATTTCAAATTTATATCTTCCTAATTATAATTATCCATCTTTCTTTTTAAGTTGGCTGTAATTTTAAATAAATTATACCACATGTTTTATAAAAATCTTTAAATTTTTGATAGGGTGTTTTTAGTTCAATAATTTTAGTATTCTCTTAAGATTTATGTGACTGGCTGAAAGTGATACCAGAAAGATGATTGCCAAGGAGTTCAGATGTACTGTGCAGGTCATGTCATTTCTCAAGGATATACTGCTTAGACTAGAGTTAATACTTGAATTAAAATTTTTGGCAGTGGTGGGAATGCCTGTGTCCTGTTACATGATAGACTTGGGAAGGGCAACTGATAACAGTATCCAGGCTAGCCTGGTATACATAGTTAATGAGATTCTGGCCAGCCTGGGCTACATAGTAAGTGAATCCCAGAAAAGCCTGAGCTTATTATAAAGTGAGACCTAGTCAAAAAAGGAAAGAAAAAAAAACTAGTAGAAATAGTATTACAGTGGCTGGAGTAGTTAATTATCTAAAAAAACAAACAAACAAAAAACCCATAATTTTTCCTTTCCATTTAGCCATTTCTTTTGGTAAATTGTTATTGATTCTTTGGTTTACTCATGGCACTGAAATCGCATTTGCAGTTTTTGTCTTGAAAATATTTTCTTAACTGCAATCCAGCCACATCAGTGTGGCCATGATACCACAGAATCACACACCCACCTGCTTTGTTCTTTCTTTGAGCACGCCTGCTTCTAGAGTTTTGCACAAAAAAAAAAGCAAAATTAAGATAAAAAGGAATCCTAACTTGTAATTTTATCTCTGCATGTGAACAACATAAAATGATGAGGAAATGCTTAAAATATAAGATGCGAAAACGTTGGGTAAATTCCTCTGGAATCTCAAAGTTTATTTTAGATAGTTTAACTTAAAATGAGTGGTTTGGTGATATATTCAAAGGTTTCCTTGGGAAGACCACGTGTGGGAGACATTAAAGTGTAACTGTCACACTGTGGCACTGAAGTTCTGCTAGTGAAGCCTCAGCTGTTCTTATGTTTAGTTACTCAAGTCGTGTGGGTACCTACCCGTCTCCCATGTCCCTAATGAAATGCGAACTCTTCCTTAAAATCAGGAGCCATTTGTGGACTGAGAAGGCCAGCGTCAGCTACTCAACCTCACACAATACTAACACCATGTCTAGTGGACAGGAGTATCTACTTCCCACAGTCTCTCTGGAAGCGTCCATGGCAATCCCTCTAGTCATTCAGCAACCTGCCTTATACCCTTAGAGATATCAGACCTGACCCATTTGCTGGCCTGGCCATTTTGTAAGTTCTTCAAGGCACAATCCTAGATCTTCCAGCAAGCCTGGGTGAGCCCATTCTAGTAAGTTATGGAGTCCTCCATTTCCACTGGCAGACAGTTTTCCTGAGGTATATGATGCTCCAGAATCTCTGCTCTGCCCAGCTTCATCACCTCCACCTCAAGAAACACCTCCCTGTTGAAGTGTGTTCTCAGTTTCAGCAAAAAAACAGGGTTATGCTTTATTGACTTCTGTCAGACTAGTTGTTAACCAGTGGTGTGCACATGAGGAAATGAATGTATTAAGCTTAGAAGAAAATGAGATCCTGAGAGCCTGAGTAGTGAATGCCAGAGATGCTCACACCCAAGTTCCTGGAAGCTGTGGCTGATAGATGATGCAGCAGAAGTGCATAAGCCTGCTGTGTGGAAAGGATTCTGAGGCCTAGCGATGATTCCCTAGTGCTTTGGTAGACTTGGAAGAATGACAGGAGTCTTGTCAAAAGGCAGGTAGGAGTCAGTTGGATGGAAGTCAGTGAAAACCTAAGCAAAGGATGGAAATCTTTGAAGTTGAGGACAAGGATTCAAACTAAAGAACTAGAAGACATGGAGGGGGACTCTCATCTTTGAGCCTGTTAAGGGACAGTGTCCCTGTTGACATGTGTACAAATGTCTATTTGCCGAGGAGAGGGAATCAACAATGGACTAAAGTAAGAACACTACCAAAGTTCAACTCAGTTCCACAATGAGCTATGTTGGGACATACATAGCTAACAGGAAGGTAGGCATGGAATTACTGATAGGAGCAGAAACTACTCAAATTCAACTGCATCATACTGCACAACCGGTAGAGAGCTCAACTTATTGGAGAATGTTCTTTTGAGACAGTATGTTGGCATTATCCTGACTGTCACTTATAGCCGGCTTGGTGAGGTTCTTCCTTGTCTGTTTTTCTTCCTTCACTGCTTGTATATACTGGGAGAAGGTGAGCCTTAGTGAATTGGTCAGCCTTATATACTTCCTAAAATCTTTGAATTTACTTCCTGAATGTAAAGAACTATCCCGCAGAATGGAATTCTTCATCTTCCTTTGACCATTCTGTGTCTTAAAGAGCTTCACCATTAAAAAACCCACACCATCTCTCTAACATCCTTTGTACAGAGCTTCCTCCAAGAAAAAAAATTTAATCTCAGAGGCAACTGTGGCTGGAATCCCCAGCATTAATCAGAAGGAAGGACAACCCAAGTTAGGCCTGTGAAACTGCAGATTTCTGACCCAAGCAATGGGAGGAAAGTAGCAATGGAGCTTTAAGTCATTAAATTTAGGATAATTCATTTCAGAAACATTCAGAAGCTAACAAAGATCTTCTGAAATGTAGCCTAGTGAGTATAGGAGTCAAGACTCACACAGTCCTGCTGACTGTAGTCTGATGTACTCCACTTTCTATCAAATGGCCAAGAAGTCAGTAATAGAGGTCATGACCCTTCTGATAAGGTTCATGTTTTGTGTCAAGGCTCAGAGGGCCAGAAACTTTGAAATGTTTGGTGTGTCCTGCTTTTCTATTTGCTTTGATGTCTTTTGTTGTTCTCTGAAAGAATTTTTGTCCCCCACTCCATGCCTTTTTCTGCACTCCCCCCCCCCGTCATTTCCAACTTACTTTAATTATACTCTTTATTCAATGTTGGGTTTTCTGGTTTGTTTGTTTGTTTGTTATTTGTTTGTTTGTTTTGGAATACTCTGAAATTGAGTTTGACTTTATTTTTTCCAGTTCTTTTGTATGATTTCCAAAGGAAGAGGCAGGCACACTTTGCCTTGTATAAGGGTACTCAGAAACAATTCTGAATGGATTCCTGATCCGAAAAGCCCTTTTCTTGCTGTGCTGTTCCCTAGTATTTTGAATTTTTCATAAGTGCCATGATGGATCTTGGGCCAGTAACTCATAGTCCTAATGTTCAGCGCCTATGAAAACCTCATGTCCTCTAAGCTGTGACTTTGGCGTACTGGCAGAGAAGTAGGGGAATCACGGTGTCACTACTTTTCCGAGCAGCATTCTTGTGCAACTCTACCTAGTACAACCTGGAAGTTGCTGGCTTCCACATAGAAAACAACTGACAAACTCCAGGAGCCCTAGGGGTGATTGCAGAGGAACAAAAGAACAGAGAAACAGAGGAATTGGATGAACGGAGGAAGCCTACCTTACCATTTGCTAAAGGGCTGTTTTGTTTTCACATTGCTTCTCCGGCCACTTAGCAATTACAAAGATTACAAATGACATTTCAGGGAATGTAGAATGCTCAGGAGAGTTTATTTACGGAGGCATTTGTTACACAGATTGATTTTTCAAAAGCCCTGTATTAGGTTTTCTTTTGTGGATATTCATATATACTTATAAGGATGAGACGAAAGTGAATTGGTACAAAATAGTTGATGTTTTAAAAAGAATGTATGCTACATTTCAAGAAACATTGCCACTTATAATCCATCAATAGTGAAAACAGGGAGTATGTATTATGGTGTCATTTTCAGACATTCTTGCATGTCTTTCATAAAACTATTTATTAGGAACGCAAATCATCCTATAGAACCTGTACCATGCTGAGATCGCAAACATTCTGAAAAGGCGTCAGTCTGTTTTGAGTAGATCTTTGACTATTAGAACTTCCTAGAGTCCCCTCCCATTTGTAGGGACTCAAGCTGCATCCTTTAGCTGCAGCTATAATGCGGTTAGCTCACTGGGCAACAGTGCATGCCGCTGCTGCCTCGACACGCATACATTGGGGATTTAATAGTTTGCAAGTTTTTTCTTCTTAGTCACTAGTCCTAAATGCTTAATGAATAGGCTGTAAGGCTTTAATTTTCAGCCAATCCTTAGTTTATCACCAAAGTTTATCAAGTAATAAACACGCGACTGCATTTAGACTGTCATGTTTTTATAAAGCAGTTTATAAAAGGTGGCATCTGGCAAAGAGGCAGATCCATAAAACTCATGCTGTCGAATGCCGTGTCGTTCTTCTGCCACGCACTCCGAAAAGACTAATATTATTTTGACACTCACACACATCCCCATCTTCAAGTTTCTATTTTTATTTTGCTCCCCATATCCTTAAGCTATACAAAACCTTTCTGCTCATGAAAAAAGTGACATTTCTGCATATTTATGGCAATGCCGCTTTAGAGAGTGACTTTGCCCGATAGGATTTTTCCAAGAACAATGTCATGTTGGTGACAGTGAACGTTAATGACGACAGTAACATTGCATGCTTAGTCAGGAAAGGTCAATATGGAAAGGCAAAACAAAAATGGCTTTATGTCGCATGATTATTCTCGAATATTTGACTGATACAAGGGAGGGAGAACTATGCCATAACCCTGGTAAGTAGGTTCATAAGTCATCAAAATCTGAGTTAATGATTTATTATACATATGCCCAGCCCTATAATCCATCAACTCCATACTGAGGACTATACTAAGAGAAATGGCTACACTTAACCGTTGAAGAATATATAAAAATGTTTATAACAGCCTGAGTGATAAAATTCCTAAACCAGAAATACCTGAGATGTCCATCAACACCAGAAGGAGTAGTTAGTTGTAGGGAACGTGCATACGTGAACACTTTGCAGCATTAAAGTCATGCTATCTACTGCACCTTCGGGGATGCTAAGAACAGCCAACACAGGATCTGACTGGAAAGGGCTGGACTTGGAGGAGAACACGTAAGTGATTTCCTGCACATGAAATTCAAGAACTGATCAACCTAACTACTAATGATAAAAGTCAGGATGGTAGTTACATTCATGGATTCCAAGGGATTTCCTCAGGGTACTAGATTCCTCAAGTTATCCAGGAATGCCCCATGGAGGGTTTCATGTTATATTGTGAACTCCCTGTTTTGTTTTATGCCAATGTATACATGCAAAATGTACAGGAATAACCGTCTCCGTGTGTTCTATCACTTAACAAACGACTCCAAAACAGAATAGCTGAAAATCAATTATTATTGTTGTTGCTATTGTATCTAAAAGTCATGGGTCAGGGGCTGTGATATGATGTCGCATAATGCAAAGCTGGCTCCAGTTCCAGTGACTCCATATTAGATGACTTAGGTGAAAGATATTGAACTAGTCTGTCTGCCTCCCCGCTTCCCCGGCTTCTCTCTATCTCATTCTTACTCCGTCTCTCTCTACACTTTACTGTCTCTGGATTCCTTGTAACTCAGTGGCTTTATAGAGATCAGACTTATTGCCCCACAACAGTGTGAGTTTTAAGTAGTTTGTTAAGACAGTAAATACAAAGCCATGAATTCCTTACAACATTGGCACAGAGCAGTCTACATGGCCTATGTTAAGGGACTTGCCCTGTCATTTGCAAGGACAGATTGAAAGAACAGTGCGTTCGTGAAAATCTGTATTCTGCAGCAAATCAGCACTCATTGGGTCCACCATACTCAAAGAGAGGAAACACATACCCTCATATGCATTTCTCAGGGGCAAGAATGGACCATTTTTGTTCCGCCGTATCAGGCATGTTCTAACTCAGGGAAAATGGCGGTCTCCTTATTCTCAAAACATTCTTCTCTATTGGAGACTGTTTGGAAAGTTGAGTCAGGCTCTGACAAACACAACCAGTTAAAGGAAGCTTCATTTGAAATCACACTCTTCAGAATGTACCCCACACTTCTCCGTTTCCTTTTGAGTTTGAAAGGCCTGTGAATTTTTCTCATTTCATTTGATGTTTCTCAGCTTTGAGTTTTATCTTACCCGGGCTTGGGAGAGCTTGGACTTTTATTTAATCATTTACAGCCCAGAGTTAACTGTCAGATTGAACTCAAATCAGCATTCTGAGACTGTGGAAACTCTTTGCTCCTTTCAATTCATGGGTAATGAATTTGCCCTCTGTAGTCAAATGTATAATGTCCCCCCCCCCAAAAAAAACTGTATTTCTTATTAATCAACTATTAAAAATCTTTTCCTGTTTGGCTTCATCGTGAGGGTTCTTAGCAAGAGACGAGAGTGACACAGCCATGTTTATACAGCAGAATGAATAGGGAATCTGCTTGAAATGTTTATTCGAGCTAAATAAAGCCAGAGTGAGCACACAGCCTTTTAACTCTCCAGCTTTATCCGAACATGACACTGATGCCAACAGCTTCCGAAAGCAGTGTGCGCACACAAAAAGCCGCATGATCAAACAAATCAAAAAGGTTTCAACACCAGTGTAGGAGACATCTTTAGCATGGGTAATTACTGCACCCTTGCACGGCATCATTTAGACTCAGAGCAGTTCTTTAAACAACATCGTACATCTCATCGGAAGAAGTTTGTGAGGTCGCATCTCAATTTTGTGCCAGTAACTTCAAAGTTCACTTGACAGAGTCAAGTTGAAAAGGAGCTAACCTCAATAGCTCAGATTTTCTCATTAATTAATTTGCAAACTGCCATCCTCTTGCGGCCCCTAGAACATCAGGAAGGCTTTAGGCAGTCGTAGCCTATCACAGTATTTTCAAGGCCCTGCTTTCATTTGTCACTTGGCAAGCGTTGCGGTGTATAAAGCTGTCAAGGCGGCACCACGGCCCTATCACTTTGTCAAAGAAGAGTTGTTTGCACTTTACACAAGGCAACCTATTTGTATAACCTGCCAGGACCTGAGCTACCTAACTATACCACATGTGGTAGAAGTTATAGGTGATAGGAGCTCTTCTGGAGCTCTTGCCGATAGCCTGCCCTCTCCGCTCCTCCTCAAGCCTAGAATTCAGCCCATATTTTATACAAGCAACTTTTTGAAAAGGAGATCCCTATAATTTAGATGTGTGAATGGTGCATGACCTACTGCAGAAACACTACGAACATGTATGTGCTGGCACCCATGTCTGCGCAAGCATTTATCCCACAGGAAATTACTAGTGTCGTATTAGTCAACTATTAGACATCTTTTCCTGTTTGGTCTCATCATGAGGGTTCCTAGCAAGAGACAAGAGGGACACAGTCGTGTTTATATAACAGAATGAGTAGGGAATCTGCTAGAAATGTTTATTCGAGTTTAGTGCCTGGGTATGTGGATGTGACTAATGTGTGTGAACTGGTGATGATGCCAGGAACAAGAACTTAGGAACCGAATCCTAATCTATGTACCTACAGCCTCAAAGCACATGACCTTGAGCAATGCAAACCGATTCTGTTTCTCTTCCAGAATTTGAGGAAGTCATATCAACCTGCACTAAGTGACATCTACTCTAGGTCTCATATGTATTCTGTCATGAATACCAAAACAATTACAATATGCTTGTTATTTGTTATAATTTATAAATTGTCTGATAATGAGTTGGGCCGAAGCTGAAGCAAATTGTAATTTTTAAACATTTTAAAGCACTGTACAGGGCTGGAGAGATGGCTCAGCGGTTAAGAGCACTGACTGCTCTTCCAGAGGTCCTGAGTTCAATTCCCAGCAGCCACACGGTGGCTCACAACCATCTGTAATGAGATCTGGTGCCCTCTTCTGGCCTGCAGTCACATATGCAGGCAGAATGCTGTATATAAAATAAATAAATAAATAAATAAATATGAATAAATCTTTTTTTTTTTAAAAAAGCACCGTACATACTCAAGGTGCTTATATGTTTATCTATGTGTGAAGCCATTCATCCACCCTTCTATTCTGATCTCATATACCTGCTGTTTAGAAACAGCCAGGCCCT
Organism: Rattus rattus; assembly: GCF_011064425.1. Lineage (NCBI taxonomy): Eukaryota > Metazoa > Chordata > Mammalia > Rodentia > Muridae > Rattus > Rattus rattus. Next base: position 80,387,269 of record NC_046165.1, on the reverse strand, counting down.
CACTCAGAGGCCTTGTGCTTCATATCTTTCTTTAAAGAGGAGGTCTGCCGACTCCAGGCTGCCACACACAGGCTCCATTTCTCCCAGGATTCTCTAAATCAGAAAAGTATGTTTCTGCTTTTATCGGTTCACAGGCTAAAGTCTTCAGTGCACTAGCAGTCAGGTGGGGGGTTATGCTTGCTGTTTGGGGGAATGGATTTGAACAGCATTATTTATTTTTTTAACATGATATTCAGTGAGAAATACATTTTATACAATTACCTAGTATAGGTGAGAATATACATTCACAAGCATATATGAGTAAAAAACAAGAATTTCTCCAAATTGTGTTTAGAGTTAAAGCAAGATGGTCATGACTGACTAAGTGAATCATTTTTTTAAAGATTTTTTTATTGGTTATGCTGTTTATTTACATTTCAAATGTTATTACCCTTCCCAGTTTTCCCTCCAACCCCCCCCCATTCCAGCCAATGCCCCCTGCCACCACAAGGGTGTTCCTCTACCCACCCACTCCAGCCCCACTGCCCTAGCATTTCCCTACGCCAGAGGCATCGAGCCTTCACAGGACCAAGGGCTTCCCCTCCCATTGACGCCAGACAATGCCATCCTCTGCTACATATGCATCTGGAGCCATGGGTCCCTCTATGTGTACTCTTTGGTTGTTGGTTTAGTCCTTGGGATCTCTGGGGGTTCTAGTTGGTTGAGATTGTTATTTCTCTCATGGTGTTGTAAACCCCTTCGGTTCCTTCAGTCCTTTCTCTAACTCCTCCATTAGGGTACCAGTCCTTAGTCTGATAGGGTAGATAAGGTGATTCTTACTGTGGGACATTGGGAAAAGTCATGTTTTCCTCCTTAGGTCTTGATTTTCATAATTGTACAAATGTTGGGGTTGGACCCATTGCTTTGTGTGTCTATGGCTACATGTGTCTTTGATGTATGCTTGTGTGTGCAGGTGTACGTAGCCATGTGTGTTTGCAACAAGGTCAGAGGCTAATATAGGGTCTCTCTCTCTCTCTCTCTCTCTCTCTCTCTCTCTCTCTCTCTCTCTCTCTCTCCTCCTTATTTTTTGCCACAACTTCATGTGTGCCAATGATCCAAATTCAACTCCCCATGCTTTCGCAGAAAGTATTTTATATAATGAGTCGGAATCATTTTCCTGGTCCCCAGTTGCTTTAAAATGTCTCTCAGTTTGAGTAGTCTGAGCTGTCCCACTACCCTTAAAAAAGGCCACATTTATTGGTTAGTCTGTGTGCTGTTTCTTTAAAGAGGTGTAGGTACAATAATGTTCCACGAACCACAGTCATGAATTATAGAAACTTACAGCTCAGAGTGGCTTTGACAACAGGAGTGAACAACTCCGTGAGATTCAACATGTGCCATTACTTAAAATAATTAGAACAGCACTGTAAGCTTCCTTCTAAAAGTGCAGTTTGGTGGTATACAGCTAAAACATAGCAAACTCAGTTAAGCTCCTGATACATAGTCAATATATTAAGCTGTCTTAACTGGAGAAAGGCTTAATGGTAACTATGCACTGGAGAAGCCCTGAGCAAATAGTTCCTTCAGCTTTCCTTTATGATAGTTGCTGAGGAGAACACAACATGACCAAGAGAGTCTTAGATGAAGAGTATATAGGATGAGTCTGTGAATCTCATCCCAAAAGCATGTGAGAAGGTGAGAGAGGCAGCATAAGGCTGGGATCCCAGTACCAGGGAGGCTGAGGAATGGTTTTGAAGACAGCCTGAGAGTGAGACCTATCTCAAAAAGCAAGAAGGGTCTGGTGAGATGTCTCCATGGGTCAAGGCAGTAGTTGCCACCCCCAACTATCTGAGTCCCCTCCCTAGGATGTATATGGCAGATAATCAATTCTTACAAGTTGCCCTCTGACCTCCAGAAATATAACTAAGGTAATGTATGTTCTCTTCATACACCTAATCAATGAATGTGATAAAGAATTAAAAAGACTATCAGCATGCCCAGGTTTAATCCCTGTGGCAGTGCGTGACTGTAATCCTAGCACTTGCTGGGTTGGGCTTGGGTAGGGTATGCCAGGAGAATCAGAACTCAAGATCATTCTTGGCTACACAGGGATTTCAAAGCCAGTGCAGACACAGGAGACACTCTCTTAAAAAGAAACTATTATTGTTCACAAGTGATGTTCCAAATTGCCCAGAAACATCACCTGTCTCTTTAGCAATGAGGAATTCCAGGTTGGACTGCATGAATCGAACAAGTTTACTAGAAAAATCTTTCATTATCATGAGTCAAATCTGGCTTAAACCGGAAATGTCAAATGTGACTTATTCCTTGTTGATACTCTGATATTACCTTGAAAGAGAAAGAAAAAAAAATGCCATATAAGAGAACAAAAAAAAAAAAAACAAAAAAACAAAAAAACAACGACAACACAGCAAGCCAATCACAACACAGCAAAGCCAATCTCAGGAAAAACAAGAAGCAGGAAAAATCCTCATGTACCTCAGAGAAGGTCTAAAGAAAAGTAGTTCAATTCTAAAATTCATAGGAGAGAGATGAGTTGCTTTTAAGAAAATGTCAATAAAAAAAGGTGATGTTAAAGGAGGGTAAAGAGACATGAAGACTAATGAAGACTGGATTAGATACTAGATTTTTATTGTGACAGGGGAACATAGGGGTGTCGTAAGAGTGACAAAATTGAGAAGCAAAGTGGCAGAGTGGATAAACTATTGTAACCGTATCACGTTTAGTAAAGTTGGAACTGTGCTACGGAGATAAGAGAGAAAAACACCCCTGTTCTTGAGAAATATTCCCTGGGGGCAACTTATTTTTCACCGGGGGAAGCAAAAGATGGCAGCAAATAGATAAAAGTTAAAATAAGGGGCATGCAGGTGAGCACAAGGGGAGAGATTGGGGGTGACACCTCCAGCCATGCAGAGTTTTAATAGTCAGGGCATGTGGGCATGTCTGACATTAATTTCAAGATAAAAGAATATATTGTGAGTCCTTCATTTTCTTTCTAGTCTCTGGTCAGTGTCCAGGCCTCATGGCAGACTCTGGGAGTACTTGTGCCTCAGGGGTTTTGCTTCTTTCCGCCATTGGGCTGCAGTCTTCAGTGTTGTCTTTTTTCCCTAATCACTATGAGCAGCCCCAGCCATTGCCTTGGGCCTGTGGCCTCTACCCCTTCACCGTTTGACCCTTTCTTCCTCTGTAGAACCTGTCCTTAGACCAAGGCCTGAACTAGGTTACTGCTGGATGTTTGCTTGTCCTACCTGGGCCCTAGGCTTAACTTGACCTCCATCTAGTCCTGTGTTGCTTCTTCAAGTAGCGAAACCCCCACAGTTTCCAACACTGAGATCTAGGCGAGAATGCCCTCGGCTTTGATATTGAACAGCTTGAGACCACCAGAGAACAACATCAGACTGTAACAGAGATTTAGAGGTTGAAAACCTCTAAATGATGGGCTGTGGACCTCAAAGAAACACACACACACACACACACACACACACACACACACCCTACAAAATACCTTTGTCTTTGAAGCCTGTGTTGCCTTTTTCTCTTGGCAGAGAGTGTCAGAGGTAAAGAAGGGCGGGCTTTTTTGAATGCTCGACCTCTGCCTAAGTGCTGAGTTTAGAGCCGGTGTCATCAGTGATTGTTAATTATTCAGTGAGGATTTGTCCTTGTTCTTCAGAGAGTGTTATTCTATCAGTAAATAAGACACTTGACGATGAAACCAGTTGGAAGTGCGTGTGATTAAGTATATTAAAAACTGACCACCACCTTGCAGTGAGTCAATGAGGTGGGAACCCAGGAGACCAATGACTATCATGACAGCAGAAGTGAATGGAAATGACCAGTGGAGTTTAAGAAACATTTGAGGCCATGACTCTGTGGTGAGTAAACTCTTAGGGAAGGAACCTACAGATGGAGTGTGGCCTTGAAAGCGATGGCTTCTCATAAGCCTAGGGTCAGTACAGTGCATAAAGAAGTGGGTCTCACACTGGGTTGTCACACAGAGTCTACTTGTGACTTCTGTGTTTCTAAGAGAGGAGACATACAGGGGTTTCCCGTGGGAATGGAAATGTCTGCCTTGTATCACCAGTCTCGTGTCTTAAACATAAAAAGAAAACTTTCATTGTCCTAGAGTTATCATAATGAGTCTACATTTTATCTTTTAAGATTCAAGGCCTCTTATATTGTAATAGATTGTTTTTGGATCACTGGTTTAAGACTTTAAAAGGAAATATACCAAGACCCTCAAAATTGGACACAGACACCTCTCCTGGGCATCTGGAGCAGAGGTTCTCAACCTATGGGTTATAACACTTTTGATCACATGTTAGATATCCTCTATATCAGATATTTTCATGCCAATTCATAACAGAGCATATTTATAAGTTTGAAGTAGCATTGAAAATAATATTATGATTGGGGGTCACCACATATGAGGAACTGTATTAAAGGTTGCAGCATTAAGAAGGTTGGGAACCACTGATCTAGAGACTCTCTTCATAACTGAGTATCCCCAGTAAGTAGCATGTTCTCTGAAAATGCGTTTATCTGGCTAGGTGTATTTTATCTGGCTAGGTGGATTTTTCCCTCTGTAGAACACTTTCCTGACCCGAAGATGAATGATCTGTAACCTTCCACTGAAAGCAAAGTTGGTATTTAGTTTATTGGTAATTAATTGCTAGCACTTCCTTGACAAAGCATAATGTGAAGTGCAGAGCACTCACTTAGAAAGGAAACAACTGTCAATTATCACTCTAATGAATCCTGTTTACCAGAGGTGATGACGGATTGGCTCCCAGCAGCCCAGCTGGAGCACAACCTTCTGTGCTCAGGGAGTCTTACGAGTGTCTGTGCTGGCTGGGGGATTTGTGAAATATTTACTTTCAAGGCCAGGATTTACAGAAGTCTCAGCTGTCACTTACAGTCTAGAATTCTGTAACTGTTCTCAGAGCAGCTGAAATAATTCTTCTCAGTTCACTACTTGAACATGACTAGGTAACTATGGCTAATATAAAAAGTTTGGGGGCAGTATTTGTGGTGATGAATTATCAAGACAATCACAGATAGCTCTTAGGAGATGGATGTTAACCATTGGATCATTTCTAATACAGCTCCTGTGTTAAACATTTCATGGGTATCATTTTGGTTTTCAAAACAATCCTGTTCGAAAGCCATTTGCAAAAAGACAAATTCTGGGTGCTGTGCAAATGTGCTATGGATGAGTGTCAAGATTTGTTGCAGTTCATTAACTGCAGGAGAACCTCGTGCAAAATTAAAATGAGTCCAAAGAGCATTTGACAGGCATGTATGCATGTGCAGTTTGATAGATGCTTTCATCTGATATGGAAGGGGAGTATCCCTTTGGCCTGTAACATCCCATGTAGAACATCCTCTCTGCTGGAGAAGTTGTAAAATATGCCCTTAGACAGAAAGTCAATCCCTGCAAGATGAAGAAATTTTACAGTATAGGAAGGCAACAAGCTCAATTGCCTAGTTTTAGATATTACATGACTTTAAAAATATTTTATATTCTTTTCAGATTATTCTATAATTATAACATTTCCCTCTTTCCTACAACCACCCTCATTCAAATTCCTGGTTATCTTTTTTAATATACATATATATATACATATATATACATATATATTTGAAATATAATTATATATTGATAAATATATATTTATCACCAGAAATATATGTATAAAATATATAAATTTATACATATAACCTAAAGAGTCATACACAAATTTTATATATTTATATATTAAAATGTATTGATAATTTGTTATATATTTATGTATACATTATACATGTATATTCATAATATATATTCATAAATATATAATATAAATACAACCTTCTCAGAGTAATCACATAATCAGTTGTTCTGTTCTTGCCTTCAGAAGACTGATTCTGCTCCAGACGACTTTTGTGTAAGTAGACCTGTAGTCCACATGTTCCACGTGAAAAGGCTGAGACTTCATAAATTGAGCTCTCAGAGGTGATTTAATAACAACTAAAGCTATTAGAGACTGATGTCTGATGACTACACAGATGGAGAAGAGGTGCCAGTCTTAAGAACTGTGGGCAAGACAGCCACTGGACCTTTTATTTTATTTTTTCAAAATTTGGAAAGTGATGTTGTTAATAGTCCCTCAAAATGACATAGTCAGGATTTACTGAAGTGATACATTAAGCGGAGTGCATGTGAGTTCATCTTGTAATGGCCACTCAGTAAATTTTGGCTCCTGTTCACATTCGCAATAATTACCACAGTACTGCAGCTCCCTGCATATGCTGAGGTCATACAGGTCTAAACTAGTGCTCCTCTGCTGGGCGTGGCTGACTTGTGAGTCATCTCTATAGCACCGAAGATTAATTTAATATTAAGCCGTGTGGCCATACTATCTCCGTCTCCCTGGGGTGGACGAGCTAATGTAGCCATCAATATGCACTGTGTCTTTTGGAAGGAAAGGGTGCTGAAAATTAAAACTCAGTGGTGAAATAGCAGACTAGCATGTGGCTGGCGAATTTCCCTTGCTGGTGGTAAGAAGGTTTGAATTTTGAGGACAGCTGTTTTTCTGAAAGCACAGGTCTGCTCTGCCTCTCTAGCTGTGAGGTCAGCACGTGCGCATCTGATCACTCAGTTGTGCCAATCCATTCTTTTCATGTTCTTACCCTTGTTGTTTGGAAAATAATGAAGCTTCCATGTAAAAAGAGGGCATGCTGCACTGATGTACAAGTCTTTAGGAACCTGTAAAAACGACAAAATTGTGACCACTGGTTTTCTGTCAGACTTCCGTCTAATTAAAAAGGAAGCCCAGAGTGTCTGTCTTACTGCGATCAAGGTGCTGGGAAAAAGTCCCCTTTGTCACACCACACAAACACCACATCTATACTCCATGAGATCCAGCAAGCATATTTGTAAGCACACCAAGTGTGCCTGGCATTGTTACTTTATACTTTCCCTAAATTTGTAAGATCCTATAATGTGTTTATGTTGTGTGTTATATTTAGAATTTTTGCCTTATAAACTCGCCTACCATGCTAAAACCAGTACCCAGAAAGCCCTTTGTGTTTTGTGTGCATTTTGTGAGGGTCTGTTCTCGGGTTTTATCAACAGGTTCAGGGGCTGCCCCTGAGGAAATGATGTGGAACTGGGAACCACAAGCAAGAGCAGTCGAGGGTCCTCTCCATCCAGAGGCATGATGGGCCTCAGTGATACCCACACAGCTTGCTCAAACATGTCTCCCGTATCTGTTTTGTGCTTTCTAGCATGCATGCAAAGGTTAGAGGCTGGGTTTGGTATTTTGACTCAAATTTCTCTTCCACATGTGCTTGACTCTCTTACAGCAGAAACAATTTCTATTTTACTCTTCATTTCCTCAAGCAAAATGGATCCTGAGTTGCCAGTGGAATAGTGTGGAATATATTAACTTAAGAGAGATACATTTTCTCATTTGAACTTCTCGTGGAGCTTGGTGAATCTAAAAACTCTGTTGAGTCTGCTGGGCTCTGTGTATTCCAGTTCTAATCAAAGTTGGACCAAATCCAGGAAGGAATCAAGAGTGGGTGAACTGTCCTCCATTTCTGCCTATGCTGTTTCTGGTGGAAATATAGCTTGCCTAAACATTTCCATTACCAGCTCTCATCAAGAAGCACATGGCATTAAATGTCGGCTGTCTCGAAAAAGTGGTAGAGTTACAGTTTGACTGTGGAGTCATTAACGAACAGAATTTGTACTCTCAAAAATTAGGACTTTTAAAATTAGCTATTCTGACCTTTATATAAACATTTAAAAATAAGGCAGTGCATAAGCAATGCACTCTCATTAAACTTAATAAAGCTCAATAAAAATTTTAAATTTAAAAACTATCTTCATAAAACAGTGTGTTAATGCCAAGGCATTAAACAGTGCATTAGGGTTTAAAATTATTAAAAATTACTAAGTTGCCATTTAGAATGAGATTTATTTTACGATTGCAGACACCTCCAAAACAAATCGACAGTCAATTGAAATGCATTCTGAGATGTAAAAGCATCATTAATTACTGTTAATGGCTCTCCTCTAATGTATGTAAATATATCATTGGTAGCGAGCTCATGGCAGCTATTTCTTACTTCTTCCTAGACAGTTTAAAGATTCTAATTTATTAATATTCATAATAAGCAGAAAAAAAACCAACATGTTTTGATGAATGGCGATTGAAGATGCACTGTACATGAGCTGAGAGTAGCTCTCTGCTTATTGGCAGTAGTTCATGACTCTCCATGAAGCAGAATCTGCAACAGAGAGTGAGAGGTTAAAGTGTTCCCCGTGCGTGTGTGTGTGTGTGTGTGTGTGTGTGTGTGTGTGTGTGTGTGTGCGCGCGCGCGCGCGCGCCCCTGAAAGAGCTTTTCTAGGTTTCTTAGATTTAAAAATAGTTGTCTCCCTTTATTCCTAGCTCCCATTTCTTCCCAGAGTGTTCAACTCAGCAGATTCTTCTGCTGTGGAAACATGCCTTTTGATTAACTTTACTGAAAATAATTGACAAGGAGCCCATTGGGGAAATGGTACTTCCTGTTTATTATGTTGCTTGATCTCTACCGGAGATAGAATAGTCATGCTGCCGTTCTAACAAGCTCTGTGCTATAATCATGATAAAAGAATAGTGCCTTCTTAGAGACCTAAGCCTAAAGTCAAATGAATCAAGTGGCTTAGAGACTCCCAGGTAGGATTTACACTGATTTAGACAGAAATGTGACAGCTGGCAGAATTGATGTGTCCACATCTGGATCCTTCGCAACTGCTACAGGTTACCTAATGTTGTCCTATACTGTGTTTCTGGTTGTTATTTTTATGGAAGACTTCATTGAGAGATTTTTTCCTTTTTTAATTCTGATAAGAGATATGTGAAATCAATTATAGTCTGATTGGCTGATAGGCTAAAGATGTTAACTATCAATGAGAGATTAAAATATAGTTTCTAATATGGGGTTCCCATATTCAGCAAATTTAATTCTTTAAAAACAAGGGTAGAGAATTTTAGTTTTAAAGATACTGAAAAAAGTTTGCGCGTGTCTCCGTGTAGCTATTGACATTTGTTTAACAAGTGTTGTTGTTTTTTTTGTTTTTTTTTTGTACTATGACACAATAGCTGATAGAGCAACTTAAGGGAGGGGAGGATTTATTTTAGCTAACAATTGAAGAGGCCAACACATCATGGCAGTAGGATCATGTGGTATCGATTGTGGGAGAGTGTTCAGGCTGGAAGGAGAGAGGCCATCTGTAACTCCCAGGCCCACCCCTTAGGAATCTACTTCCTCTTGCAAGGCCCCACCTCCTCAAATTTCCATAACCTCCCAAAATAGTACCATCAGACTGGGTTCAGGTATTCAAGCATGAGCCCTGCCTGTGGGGGACATTCCACATGCAAACTATAATAATGTACCCTTGGTCCTCATAGAGTCATATATGAAATGCATTCAGTGCAACTTTAAAGGTCCCCATTGTCTTCACAATTCCCACACTATTCAAAAGTTCTAAGTCCACTGTACCATTGGAGTTCAAGGCAGGCTCTTAGCTGAAACCCTTAAAAGATTGAAAGAAAAAGAAAAGATATATAGTTCCAATGGTACAGAGCGACTCTCCCCATTTTCTGAGTGCATAGTAAAGGAAAATAGAACCAAAGCAAGATCAAGACTCAGAAGGGCAAACAATTCCTGTACTTCAAGTTTTGCACCTCAGACATCTGACTGGAGGCCTTTGCCCTTGGGTAGCCTTGCTCTCCCTGCCCTTAACTGGTCAGTACACAGAACTTTTCTCTTAGGCTGGCTCTGCTTGATGCCTTTATCTTTCCTGGACTCATGTTCCAAGTTCCTCTCATCTCCAATCCCCATTGCCAATTAGAATTCATCTTCAGGTCTTTGTACATTGGCCTTTTAGAGTATCTCTACAAATCTTTCCCTGATTCATAGTAGCCTTACTGGCATTCCTCTGAAACCTTCACACGTTTCTATCAGTCTCAGATCCCATATCCTTAAAACATCATCATCTTATGAGCAATGATGAGCTGTCAGATTGACTGTCCCTTGGACCATGGCTGCCATAATCTCTAAGTGTTCATGTGACTGGTCCACGGAAACACTGCACCAGCCATATTGCAGCAAAGCCCCCTCAGGCTTCCAATATTAGGCTGTTTTCTTTTCAAAGAATGTGTGATTTTTATGCCTTCAGTAGGTAAAGCCTTGCCCTGAGCAGTATCTTTCCTACTGTTCTAGTGCAAAGTACAAGGCTCATTTGTGATAACAATAATCCCTTTAACACCATAGTTCATTTGATCTCACCAGGCTCATCTGCAGCTTTAACTGTGTCCCCTCATTGTCTTCATCAATAAGATGTACACTTACACCAACCTAGTTCTTTGCTTTCTTCTCATAATTCTTACTATTAATATGGCTAAAGACAGAGAACAGCTGTACCACAAGTTTGATGCTATGCTGTCTTAAAATTTCATCTGCTAAATGAATTAGTCCATTACTTTTGGAACTCAGACAGAACAAAGCCAGATGCTTTCCTAGAATGTAAAATAAATGGCTTAAAGCCTAATTCCCAGTACAGTTCATTTTCTTCCTAAGACACCTCATGACTCGGCCTTCATGTTTCACCTTTCTCTCAACACCCTGACCTCCCAGACTCCTATCAGAATGGCTTCTTAGCCTCGGGTTGCCACATGCTGCATTCCATTGTTTCTCTAGCCTGTAGTCCCACCTCATTCACATTCCTCCTAAAAACAAGCTCCATGGTCACATTTATCACAGAAATATTCCCAACCTGCTTTCAGTTTTCTCTAATAGTTATTTTTCCTGTACTTCTGATAACATTCTTCTCAACGGCAACTTATAGGACAAAGGGTTTATCAGGAGTCAGTTTAAGATGGTACAGCCCATCATGATGAGGACAACATGGTGGAGGTCATGGGACAAGAATGTGTGGTGCATCTTGTTATCTCTTAGCTGATGCGAAAGGAGTGGGGGAGGTAGAAATAGACAGGGGTGAGGAGAGGGGAAGGAATTGGAGCCAGAGCCAGAGATAGAGACAAAGAAAGAAAGACTGAGAGACAAATGAGGGGATTAGAGGGACAGAGAAAGAGAGAGATCTCTTAGAGCGGTAGCCTTGTCCTTCTCTCTCCCAATAGCCTATAGCTAAGTCCCACCTCCTAAAGGTTCTTCAATCTCCCAAAATAACACTCTATTCCATATTCATTTCTGTTTCTCTGATAAAATACCTTGTCAAAAAGCAACCTAAGAGATAAAGGTTATATTTCGCTTACGACTTCAAGCTATAGCCTATCATTTTCCAGGAATTAAGGCAGAAATTAGAGGCAGCTAGTTGACAGCATATTCAAGAGCAAGGAGAGGGAATAAATGCGTGCACACCAAGTGCTTGGCTGTTTTTTCTCTACTCTTATACAACTTGGAGCCTGCAACAGGAGGATGTTGCTGTTCACTTTTACGGTGACTCCTGTCACATTCATTAAGCAATCAAGAAAATCCCTTCTAGACATGTATGTGCATAGGCCGACCTGACCTAGACAAGTCCTCACTGGGACTGTCTTTCCAAGGAAGTCAATGTTGTGTCAAGTTAACAACTAAAGTGAATGACCTCACAAGAGAAACCCTTCACAAGAGTTTATACACACTGAGCCTGTATTGTTTACTTTACATTCAAGCCATGTAACTTATAACACTACATAAAATTTGTGTTAAAAGTTTTTTTCTCATGTTCTTAAGTTTAAAAGCTAGTAGTAAGTTTTATCGGAAAAATATATTTTAGTTATTATGATGAAAAAAACAATATATGCATTTCCCTGTGTATAAAATGAGAGTAAAACCTACCATCTCCAAGGTTAGTGGGAAGATTAAATGTATTGATTTGAGCAATGCCTGTATAGTTCCTGGTCTTTCATAAGCACTATGGAAGTGTAAACTTTTATTCTTAGGGGTCATTTGTTACAATTTTATTTTCTACCAGAATCTTCTGGCAGAGCTCTATCGAGAGCAAAGAAATGTAGGTGATTGAGGTAATGGCAAGTGTATATTCAGTTGGAATTGTCAAAATGAAGGCTGACGCCGAGTTAGTAACTCCTAATAATTTTAAGTGCTGGTTGTCAGATGTTGAAAGGAGTCACCCAAAGTGGCTTTTCCCTTTCAGTTTTCAGAAAGACACTTACTGTATGTAGCATTGTTAGGCTAGGCATGCCTTGAATATTTATATGCTTACCTTGAGAGGATAAATGATAAAAGAGACAATCAGGAACCAATGTGCAAGTCACAATTGGTATTCAGTACATTGTGTGAGGTCATGGGCATCCCAATAGTACCAAGTGGAAACTTATTGTGGTGTTGGTGACTGGTTTAAATGTATGAACAACCAGTATACTTGGCTGTTCACCTACAAGCCTCTTAAGAACTGCCAGGTACAGGCTTCCCCTGTATGCAGTTCCTGCTCTAGGATCTATGTTAAGAGAATAGGTCAATTTACCATGTAATAGCACCTATGGAAATCTCAGTAGTTTCATGAAGTTTATTTATTGCTCATCTTAGTCAGCCCTACAGTGGTTCTAGGAGATGCCCCAGGACTTTACTCTTCTGAAGAATGGCATGTTCTTTTTGTTCAATTATGTCTTCTAGAATGTTTATCTAAAGCTTTTCAATGTAATTACAATTGGAGAAAAAACAGGTATAGACAGTCACACATGGTTCAGAAAGTGAAAACAAATCACACATCAAAGCCAGTCCAGAACTGTCCAACTACAAGGCAAGTTCTGAAACATCGCTATCCACATGGCCAGCAGTGGGAGAGGACCAAAACCAGTTGTGAGCATGGCTCACCACATGGCGCTTTCTGGGACACTGTACTCGTCTGCACCACAGAGTTCAGGAGCGGTTTCACATTGACTCTTCCTTGAATACCAGGCTGTCAAATCTTGCAAGAGAAGTGAAACCATTTATCCATTATCACATGCTACTCATTAGCCATGAAAATGCCTATTGCAGCAGGGATTGAAATATGATTTAGGAATGAGCTGAAATAGTTTCCTCTGCTGTATTTTATCATAGACACACACATACAAACACACACATACATATAGGTCTTATGCACATGTATGCACACACATACATACATGAATGCATATTTACAAATATGCATTAGCATACTCACACACACAGTCATATAATGCACATGCACACACACTATTAAATACTCATAATATGGCCGTATGTTAATTTCTGCTTGAAACCTCTTGATCCTTCTTTTAAAAAGCAATTAAAATGGATGTGAAACCTATTTAGTGTGACATTGGATGATAACCGCTTTATACACATATGGCCAAGGCAAACTGTTAATTCTCATAGCCAACAACTTTTTCTGTGATAAGATTCTTACTTATAGTTTTTAATTGGTAAAATTGCCATTCATATTCAATGTTTTTTAAAAAGCTACAGATGTAATATATGAATATGTTTTACTGTTTAGATTTTACAGGGAATACATAAGTATAAAGAGTAATTTGCCCCCTGTCCTCTAAGTAGTGGCAATTGTTAGGGTTTGTTGTTTCTTCTCGGGTGTGTTTGTCTGCAAGTACAAATCCACCCAAGGAGAACTATAGGATAGAGAAGAATTAGAGAAGACCCAGAAACTTTGGAAAGACAGACAGAGCAGTGACCTACACTTGACAGATATAGGTCAGATTTTATCTGTTTCTGGAGCAAACTTGGGCACATGAGACTGAGAGACTTTGTGACTTAAGAGTCAGGCTCAGTGGATAACCATGTGTTACAACACATGACTCATTGGAGACTTAAGTGCAGACTTGTAGTTAGTTGTGGTAATTCTAGTTGTATGTCACACTCTTAGTAAATCACACCTATTCTACACTGCGTTTCCAGTTTAAATTTTCTTTTTCACTTAATGTAACACTATTTTTCATCACATAGATATTTTTCTATTTTAAAATGTCGGTGTTCAGAGCACCAGTGGAAGGGGAAGCCCTTGGTCCTGCCAAGACTGAACCCCCCAGTGAACATAATTGTTGGGGGGAGGGTGGTAATGGGGGAAGGATGGGGAGAGGAAGCCCATATAAGGGGGGGAGGGTTAGGAGGATGTTGGCCCAGAAACCTGGAAAGGGAATAACAATTGAAATGTAAATAAGAAATACTCAAGTTAATAAAGAAAAACATTTTTAAAAAATGTCGGTGTTCATTTGGTGATTGTATGCCTTTTGAAAAGGTTCTTAAGAGTTTCAAATAAGATTTTTATTTTTGAAGAAATCATTTAAGGGGAGTCATCTTGGCTTTTTGAATGAATGAGCAATCATGCTAGTTTACATAGCTATGGACAAAAGACTGGAGAGAACATTTTAAAGGAGGAAGTGATTTCTTTAAGATAACTAAGTCCATGGTCACTTAGCTCCAGGTACAGGGCAGAACATTATAATACTGGCAGCATATGGTGGAGGATGCTGGTTTTATCCTGGTGGACAGAAAACAGAGGACAAAGAGGGGGATGGGCATGCCTTCAGTGACCCACTTCTGCCATGCAGATCTCATCTTGCAAAGTTTCAATTACCTCTCCAGACAGCATACTAAGTAGGGCTCAACCATGTCCATAAGTTTCCATAAGAAACAATTTATACTCAAGGCTACTCCTCCTTATAAGAAGCACAAAGGCATCTAGGGAATTCAGGAGAATGTAGAATAAGTTTGGAAGATAAGAATTAGACTCCAGGGAGATGATCTGACTTCTCTTTAGTCAGAAGCTTGAAATCAGGAACATATGCAAAGTTACTGACAGAACAGAGGCCACAGAGGGCCATGCTGGATATAGGTCTCCTAGAGTTGAGTGAGCTTGTTAAAGACAACCCCAATAGCCTATCAGTGGGGATGGTATGTAGGAGGAGCCTGGGGATTCAAAATCCTCCCATATCTATAGTTTGTACAAATAGACCCATTGTTTCTGAGTCAATGGAGAAAATCATGATAAACGGGGAAGGACTGAGCTCTGTTGGAGGAGGCAGGTAGTTATGAGTTCATCTTCTGATGAAACACCTGCCTTTTATTTTTGCTTGGATGAGGAATTGACAAAATACCATCCCATCTGTCACTGCTACTACCTTAACTGTACAGAGGGATCTAAGCAAGGATCCTTCCATATTACAGAAAAGAAAACCAAGAAGAAATGTTTCAGTAATTTATGGTTGCAGCATTAGGCATCAATCTTCCCATGAGCCTTTGGACCCTGCCCTCTGCACGTTCTATCTTGCCGCTTGCCCCTTTCTGAAGCAGATTTACTGGTGCGGTTGTTACTTTAGGAACAACCTTTGATTGTGCTCGTTTAATGATGCATTCATGATTGTAGGTGTTTAGAAACCAAAAGTGTGGAATAATGAAATTAAATCCACACTGCGGCCAAGTTCTGTTACCAGCTGTCCTGTGACCTTGGTCACATTCTTCAAGCCTCTTGAAGTCTGGTCTTCTCTGGAGAGTTCAGAATGATTCGTCTGGTGAGGCTTTTCCAGCTGTAAAATTTGATGGCTTCATATTTCAATGTGTCAGATGCATTTCGGCATCTCCAAAGTACACTTGGTCATGGAAGATCAGCTCTGTTATTTATCTTATTTAGTCAGATGCATTTTGCATGGGCAGTTTTAATGCAAAAAAGAAAAAAAAATGACCAGCATTTCCCTTTAACAATGACAGTTGTAAATGACCCTCCCCCAACCCCTTGGGCTCTGTTGTGGAGTGTAGATTCCCTCTTGAGCTCTTGAGGACATGGTGTTGTGTTGCTCTTAGGCAGATGTTGAAAAGAGTTTGTAATGAACATTGGTTCAAAGGGAATTGGTGGTTTCAAGGTAGAACATATGGCTGAAATTGCTTTTTAAATTGTAATTTGCAGTACTTTTTACCTTCTAGTCAGTTCCATGGCACCACATGAGGTAGAATTCACCTTCTCAACTAATGTATTTTTTTTTTTAAGATTTAAGTTTGCTCTTCAGAATGATAGATCCCATCCAGTGTGGGATTCAATCCATGCAAAACATGAGCAGGGTGATTTGAAAGCTCAGTTTCTGAACTTATGAACACGTTGGAGACCCTTCTCTTAAACCCTCCTAATTATTCATCTGTTAGTTCTTTCTGGCGAGCACAGTCGATTTCTCCTAAATTCTGGATGGGCAATAAACTGAGAATTACACTTCCTTAGATTGAATTTTATGGCTTTAAACAAGGGACTCCTTCATTTCCAACTGTAGCTCTCCCGTGTGTTTCAGACTCTTCCGCCCCGCCCTATTGTGAAGAAAGCATACAGCTAGGTGACCTTCGGTCTACCCGGACCTTTCCGTTAACACTTGTTATACAGTGTCTGGTCGGAAGAGGTCCTTCAAATCGAGGTTTTCCTCTCACCATAGGGACAGTGAGCAATTTTGTAGCTACAGTTAGGGTTCCCTTCAGCTTCTTCTGTTTATAAATTTTGTGGTCTTTCAGTCGGGATTTACAAAGGAGATATGGGCACTCCATTAACATAAGCAGAGAAACCTCAGTGATCAGAATTTAGAAAGTCAAAACTCTCACTCTCCACCATTAAAATTAATGACCCCATGTCGTTATA
The DNA here is from genome assembly GCF_011064425.1 of Rattus rattus. Classification (NCBI taxonomy): domain Eukaryota; kingdom Metazoa; phylum Chordata; class Mammalia; order Rodentia; family Muridae; genus Rattus; species Rattus rattus. The sequence goes on along the minus strand of NC_046165.1, from coordinate 80,370,630 downwards.
TAATGCTAGGGTTTTCTCTTTTTTCACAGAAATGTAATGTGAAGGAAAAAAAATAGCTATAGACATAGGTATGTCCTATACTGGTTTTGCTTACTCTCTCTAAATTACTTGTTTTCAGGGATGATCTTATGCTTTGAATGCATCGTGGATTTAATCTATTATATATGTTTTAGCATTCAAGAAAACAGAAAGTCTCAGTGTAACTTAAGCTCGCTGTGGAAAATGTTTTAATGCAATAGATTATGATATATTTACCTATACTTTCACATACAGCAGATCTCTAGTTCGGTATACGTGTCTTTATTGACTATCTAGATTTAATAATTGACATCTGAAAGAAAACAATAATACACATTCTGTTTTGTTTTATGACTAGGTAAGTCCTATCACAAAAGCATACTACATTTTTCCCCCACAGGAAATCTTTTCCAATGCTCTCTGATCTCTGAGTTTCGTCATTTGACTTTCTGTGTTTAATAGTCTCTGTTTACAGTGGATTGGGTGTGGGAAACTCTGACACACCACTTCAATGCATTGTCTATTGTCACAGCACAGAATAATCTTATGTTTCTTGGTGCTTCCTCTTGCATATGTTACATTCAATTGTAAGGCTTCCTCAGAATGGAACCTTCTGAACAACAGATTGGTTTTAAAGTTTAAAGATAAATAGAAAGTATCTTCTTACGGTGTTGGAAACCCCTTCAGCTCCTTCAGTCTTTTCTCCAACTCCTCCATTGGGGTCCCCGTGTTCAATCTAATGGTAGCTGCAACCATCCTCATCTGTATCAGTAGTGCTCTGGCAGAGACACTCAGGAGACACCCATATCTGGCTCCTGTCAGCAAGCACTTCTTGGCATCAGCAATAGGGACTGGGTTTGGTGGCTGCATATGGGATGGATCACAAGGCGGTGGGCAGTCTCTGGTTGACCTTTCTTCAGTCCTTGCTCCACTCTTTGTCCCTGTATTTTCTCCCATGAGTATTTTCTTCTAACTTCTAAGAAGGAATGAAGCATCCACACTTTGGTCTTCCTTCTTCTTGGGCTTCATATAATCTCTGAATTTTTTCTTAGGTATTCTAAGCTTTTGGGCTAATATCTACTTACCAGTGAATGCATACCATGTGTGTTCTTTGTGACTAGGTTACCTCACTCTGGATGATATTTTCCAGTTCCATCCATTTGCCTAAGAATTTCATGTGGTCACCGTTTTTAATAGGTGCCAACCAGATCCCTCCAGAGCTCCCTGGGACTAAACCACCAACCAATGAGTACACATGGAGGGAAACATGGCTCCAGTCACATGTGTTGCAGAGGATGGCATTGTCCAGCATCAATAGAAGGAAAAGCCCTTGGTCCCGTGAAGGCTCATTTCCCCAATGTAGGGGAATGCCAGGGCGTTGAGGTTGGAGTGGGTAGGTGGGAGTAGCAGCATCCTCATAGAAGCAGCGGGAGGGAGGAAGGGGCTAGAAGAGGGAGGAAAGGGGATAACATTTGAAATGTAAATACATAGAATATCCAAGAAAAATAAAATTTGTAAAAAGATAGAAAGTAACTGATTTCTAAGTTTAGGGGGATGCCACTTTCTTAGGCCCATCAATGAAAAGGGTGTGTGTGTGTGTGTGTGTGTGTGTGTGTGTGTGTGTGTGTGTGTATGTGTGTGTGTGATATGTGTACTACAGCACTCATGTGAAGGTTTAAAGATAGCTTTCAGGGGTCAGTTCTCTTTCACTGAGGGGCTAAGATAATGAACTGAGCCTGTCTGGCATGCTCTTGTACCTGCCGAGCCATCTCGCTGGCCTGACTTTTATTCTTGAATTGGAAAGATACACTGATTTTTTTGTGGATCTATTTATGCCTGGAAGTATCCTAATCTACAGATGGTATTCATAACCATAACATACATCTTGATTTATTCTTAGTATTTTAAAATAAATTATATAGCATATTATAGAAACTGTTTTTTTTTTTTTTACACACCCCTCTCCCAGGTTGTTTTTGGTTTGCAGGTGAAGGTAATTTATTAGCAATCACAACGGCTATTGCTTTCTTTACTAGTAACATTCACCTTGGTCCTAACTTAACCTAGAGTAATTGACCCCAGCAAGGTGGGTGTGACAGGTGTAAGTGGTAGTTCTAGTCTCTTGTTGGCTTTTAGTATTACTTGGCGCTTGCTTTAAATTGCTTCAAACCACTACAAACATCAAGGCTGAAAAGAACAGGATCTCACTTTTATAGTATGAGAGGCTAAAAGCTGGTCATCAGGATGTGGGCAGGTCCACACACTCTCTGCAGTCTCTTAGCAAGAATCCTCACCTGTATCTTCCAGCTGCTAGTGGCTTTGTAGTTTCCTAAGCTTGCAACATTCTAGCTCTTGCCTTGGTCCCTGTCTTTATATCATCTTGTGTAAAATTTCTTCTTATTCAGTATCCCTTTCATTTGTATGTATGTGATGAGCAGGGTTACCACATGTAGATGCATGCACAGGGAGGGTTACCATATGTATATGCATGCACAGAGAGGGTTACCATGTGTATATACATGCATAGAGAGGGTTACCATGTGTATATGTATGCACAGAGAGGGTTACCATGTGTATGTACATGCACAGACAGGGTTACCATGTGTCTATACATGCATAGACAGGGTTACCATGTGTGTATGCATGCACAGAGAGGAGAAGTCAACCTCAGGTATGGTTCATTTTTATTTTTGAGACATTATCTTAGAACATGCCAAGTAAGCTAGGCATGTCGCCAGGGAACCAAAGGTGTCTGTCTATCTCCCTTATACTAGTATAATAATTATATACTACCATGTTTAGTTGAACTGGGTCTGCATGCTTGTGGCAGTAAGAAAGTTAGGAACTGAATTTTTCCCCAGTCTCTTCCCTTCTTTTCTTTTATAAAATCGTCAGTTACTGGACTTAAGATCCACTTTTAGTGAGGGATGATTCCTTCTTGAGATGCTTTATTGTGTCTGCAAAATTGAAAGGTCAAGTGAAAGCTATCTCAGTTTCAGAAATGTGATATGGGGCCACTTGACTTTCTCTGGGCTTCATGGCTTATGCATTCCCCGTCAGCCCAGTAGACCTGAGGGGATTTCAGTGTAGCCACCTCAGGGAAAGCTCCACCTACAGCTTCTCTGCGTGCAACTTGGGGAGTGCTCCATCCTGGCAACTCCTCTGCCTAGCTTTTCTCTACATTGTGGCAAAACCTCCTCCTTTCAGCCATACCTTCTGATCTCTAGGCAAACACATCCTGGTTTCCAAACGGTAAGATCTCAGTGCAGTGTTTGGGAAAGAATTTGTCTATGAACATAGTATGGTGCAAGAGATTAAATACAGGCCTTGGAGCTAGGAGGGGCTGCTTCCTGTACCCATCATAGCCCTTCCCTTGCTAGACATGGAACTTGGGCCAGTCACGTGACACCTCCCAGGTCAGCATCCACATCTCACCAGACACTCTCCCAGCACCATCACATGACATTTGGCAAGACTCACCTCCCCTGGGGAGTTCGACTGTTGTTCTCTGCTTCCTTGCCACACAGGATTACCTGAGGGCAGCTACCTTTGTGTGGTATAGCAAACATGAAGACTCAGAGACAAAGAGCAAAAGTTGGAGTCACAGTTGTTTATAAATGAATCATAGTCTATTTGTTAAAATGTAATCATTAGATATAGCACAAGTCCTAAAAAAAAAGAAAAAAAAAGAGGGGCTTATAAATGAGTGTGACTGACAGGGAAAGAATCATTAGAAGCTTTCATAGAAGCTGTGAAGTGAAGCCCATGTTTAGAACTCAGACCATCATCATCATCACAATCACCATCACCATCACCATCACCATCACCATCATCATCATTTGGAGCATCTCCTACTATTTATAGCTTGGAATAGATACTGACTGTTCTAAAACAGAAGAGCCTTATGTCAAGTCGGAATGTGGAGGTGCAGAGGGTAAAGGGATCGCTTGAGAAGCCATGCAGAGCAGAAGGCACAGTATTGTGATAAGAACCTCAATCAGTTAAGATCCTGGTGGGTCATTATATCCTGAATTATTTTGCTACATGATTACACATGAACTATAGAGCTTCAGAAATAAACTGCTATAGTAGGCCAGGAGGGAACAATCGGAGCAGCCATTTACAATGTGCTGCGGCAGAGAGAATAGCTAATAGCAGTTCTTTCAAACGGCTTTTCTAAAGCGTAGTTTGTGTATCCGTTGTAACCGCTCCTTGTATTAAGTCAGAGAAGCTACATTGCTCATTCTTGCTTCCAAATACTTGCTTCTGAGGCCGCCATTGCGGGCGGATATTCTGGGGAGAAGACGGAGCACCGTTCCTAGGCATTTCCAATTCTAAATAATTAGAGTAGAAAGACTTTCAAGTCGGCTTCAGGTTCCAGCTTGTTATATAAATAAGTTCATAGGAATCTCAGATGCTTTACAGAAATCTGACAGCAGCTATAAAAGGCTTTTGAACATTTTTGTTGCCAAAGTCCTAGGGATTGCTGGAATCTTAAATAGCCCGTTTTAAGCTCCAATTCAGAAGCTTTTTGTCATGTTTAATAATGTGGTGAATAATTCCTTTTCTGTTAGTCATTTCCTCCTTTATAATCCATGAGGATCTTTGAGCCATGGAATGGATATTTTTTCTGGAGCTATAAATTAAAGGTCCTTTCAATCCCAAACTTGAAATGGCTTTTTAATACACCACTTCTATAAATGTATTTATCTAGGTTTAAAGATTCATTAGCATACATTTAAATGAAAGTCTTAGGGAGGTATATGTGCATTCCAAGGAATGATTACTTTGAAATGAGAAGGCCGTGGAAGACATTGGGTGATACTGTGTACAATTGACAGTTTAGCACGAAGGAAACCATATTGTTAGAAGAAATTAATCACTGGGTCTTCTCTCCTCTGTGTCTTTCTTCTTAAGCATAGGATAAATAGGAAGTTTGGTTCAGGATCCAGTGGTCACCATTGGTCCATATCTAGATAGTACTCATAACATTTGTGAACCTAGACAGGGAACTAAGATTATATTTCTACTTATACACCTAAATAGAAGGTAGCCTTTCTTTACAGTGTGACTGTTTTTAAAGACCGCAGTCATCATGGCAATATTCATGACCTCATCACGGCTAGAAGTCTATAGCATCCAAGGGTTTACAAGGCCTAGTGGAGATTTTGTTTTCTACATGGACATCATATGACCATCAAATCCCCATTTGAGTAATTATCCAAACAGGCTGGTCCTGTCAGGTGACTGTGATGATCAGCTTTGGCGAGAGAAGTTCTTGTTTACAATGGATAGCTGTAACTATATCCTGCCTCATAATTGGTCAAAGTTCTGTGACTAAGGGAGAGCTGAGTACTCAGCCATAAATAGGACTTTTATATCACCCACTCACCTCCGGGAATGTCACAGAAGACAACTGAGACTCTTTACCTCATAGCAGTTGTGATTGACAGCACAAGACCTGGGTAAGACTGGAGCTACAAACAAACATCTAAGCAAGAAAGACCCATGGGTCTCTCCACCCCCCCAGGCCCATTAGGAAAACAGTGGTAGCCAGAAGGAAGGGGCTCAAGAGAAACCACTCCTGCTTGAGGATCTATAGGTACTTGGTAGTTGCTAGCAGGGGAGAGAGGTGAATCCTTGAGCGGAATAGCCACTGGTAAGAAAGAAACCCACTTTCCCACAGATAGTTGCTCACCCAGCACTCTGTTGGAACGGACTAGACCACCAAAAAACAACCAATCAAACAAACAAACACTTAAAGGAGCAAATGGAGTAAAATAAAGGAATTCAGAAGAGGAATCAGTTCAGCAGGAGAGCAGTAAAAGATAGGAATGGGAATGAAGAAGATAAAAATGCATTATCTATGTATGAAAACACCATAATGAAACCCATTAGGTAAAATGAACACATGTAAATAAAATAAGTAAAAGAAATTTATATTATTCTATAGTAAAATTATGGCCATCCGAACATATTATTTGAGCTTTTAACTCTTTTGGAAGCACAGTATCCAGTACCTACCATTGTATCTTATTTAACAAATAAGTATAAAATGATAAATAATAAATATTTGTTAAGTTATTTTGATTGCTCTATTCTAGTATCACTGGGACCTTTTATTGGGAGCAATGCCTTACTACATGCTCAGAGGCATCCCAGGCGACCCTCAAAGACACATCCACCTATATTAATTTATTGTACTACAACCTATAAAGCTTATACATTGCTTTATTAGTCTGACATTCATCAAATGAGTCCTCAGTTACTTAGTGTCATTCAATGCTTTTGTGAAGTTAATGTCTTTGTAGCCTGCCTTAGTAGCCACTAACCTCCTGGGAGACCACCAATGACCCTCACCTTTTCTTCATCTTACCCTTTTGAAGTCTCCTTTCACACTCCAAGATATTGATCTCTTTGACTAGCTGAATAGAGTGAAAGGCACTGTGGGGTGTGTGTGTGTGTGTGTGTGTGTGTGTGTGTGTGTGTGTGTGTGTGTGTGTGTGTTTATTCTAACACTGGGTTATGAAAAGTCACTTTGCAGGGGGCACAGCGAAGTCAGTCATCAGTGTTAGTGAGAACAGTTCCATAGTCCCACAGGGAACTTCAGTAACAAGAAGGAGGCCTCTCAACAACCAGCACCAATTCCCTGTGCTTGACAAGGAGCGCCATCTTATAGATGGCGCCTCCAGCCCCACTCAAGCTCTCCACGCTCTAAGGAGTCAGTTGCTCTCCTACTTTCTAGGACCTGGAGTCAAAATCATTCACTTAAGCAGCCATTGTATTCCCTGACCTGTAACATTCCCTATAGAAGATAGCTGTGAACATTACCTATAGGAGATGGATATGAACTTTGAGAATGGTTTTTAAGTTATAGCAGGCAGCTAACACATGGCCTGTGAATCAACCACAAGGTCCTGACATTGGTGAGAGACAAAATCAAGGTGAGATGCTAATCCTGCCAATGAAGGATGCTATGCTATCAGGTTAGTACAGAAAGTCAGGATGCTGTATCCCTTATCTTTATTTTGTTCATTGCCTCTTCTTCCTTCATTAATTCCCTCCCTCTCTTCTCACCTCCCTGATCCTCTCCTCTCCTCTCTGATCCTCTCCTCCCCTGCCTTCCTCTTTCCTCTTCTCCCCTCCCTTTCTGTTCCCCTCCACTCTCTTCTCTTCTATTCTTCCATATACAGTGTACCCCTGGTACTGGACAAAAATGATAAATTAGATCAGCTCATTTGATATCTTCAGATTCTCAAGAGAACACCAAGTAAACATTAAACATTGGGTATGTGTTTTAAACAGAGGTCAAAGTGTCAAATGCTATCTTACTGGGAAAAAAACCTTATGTATATTCAGAATGATATCTTTTGATGTGTGACATCTTATGAGGATGTAAATAAAAATGGAAAGTCTGTTTTCTGTTAAGGAGCTAGGGTAGGGATTGGGTTTGTAGGGAGTGGTGAAGGTCTGCAGTTAGCTTCCCAGATTTCTGGCTTGCTCAGTTGCAATGCTTGGAGGAAGTGACTGCTACTGTTGGAGGTTTGGATAAAGGATGAATGAGAGAAGAAAGGTTGGAGGAGAGGATATTTGTGATCCCTTGGGAATGGGATCAGAGGGGAAGGGGAGACCACAGTAGGTGTTCTGCTACAGGGTGGTAAGGGGGGTATTAGGACTGCAATAGCAGCAGAAAACTTCCCTTGATTTTTACAGTAGCTTAGTCACTCTGGTGACACTGTCCCTATTTTAGAGATGATTTGACTGAGTTCATTGTTCACAAAGAAAGTTCATAGAGTGACAAGAGTTTGCTGTGTAAGAACAAAAAGAGCATTTTACTCCTGGTACTAGTCAATTCTTATCCCGCTGATGTAAATGAAGAGTCACCAGGATAACATTTATTTAAAAGTAATTCATTGTCTGCTTGGGAAGGTGTAAGAATATCACAGAATTCTTAATTTAAAAAAAATCTTAGGTAAAGATCATCTAAAAATAATAACCTTAGGTAGAAACTGTTTTATACATGAATTTATATTCCCAACCTGGAAGACAGGGGCAGGGCAGGTGAATTGATCTCTGGATTATACATATATCTTTCGATGACATTCAAGAGATAGAATACTAAATAAAAAGAAGGATCTCCATGGTGTTCTAAGCCCGCTGGTATAAAAGCATTATTTAAATAGCGAACACCAGCTCTCTCTGCCTCTCTTCTGTCTGATTTTTAAACAACATTTTCATTATGCTTGCTATACTAGATTAGCTTGCTAGTTACAAGGAAAATTCAGACGCAACTCTCTGTGATAATCAAAATATGTTTAAACTCATAAAGCACTGCTTTGAGGAAAACACTGCATACTGTGAGAATTATTGTAAATTACATCATTGATGTACACTAATATTGAAAATGTCCTTTATAAGTACCTCATTTAAAAATTCAATTCCGTTTAGTAAAATATTCAGACTACCAAGGGACTTAGAAAATGGAAAGATACATAAAAATAACAAGAAAAACATTTGTTTGAGGGCAAGTATTTGCAACTTCTATTACCTTCCAGGGTTAATTCTCCTAATTCATCCAAACTGCTTGACATCCATAAAAGAATGATAAGGGACTCCCCAAGAAAAATAGTCTTAGTTTAATATGGTATTTCAGCTCTCCAAAAATGACTGTAGTTGTACCTTCTGCTCTAGATTCTGGCCATCAAGAAGTATGTGGTTTGGTGTCTGGCGGAGTAATGTGAGTGTGATTCTTCTTAGCCAGACTGACACTTGAACAATTCATCAAGGCTTTCACAAGACTGCTATAGTTTATAAGCATACCTTTTATCATCTGTTTTATGTATTTCATCCTATAATGTAGGTTAGTGACATACTTTTGGGGACAGTAGACCACCAGAACAATTTGTGGGGCACAAACCTATTTTTTTTTCCCGGAGCTGAGGACCGAACCCAGGGCCTTGCACTTGCTAGGAAAGCGCTCTACCACTGAGCTAAATCTCCAACCCCTACAAACCTATTTTTGTTATATTTAAATTCATTCACATCTCAAAATAATGTCAATCCCAAAGTCACCTCAGGGAAATCGTTAGAGTTTTCTATTCTACATGGCTACAGTTATATTTTCTTTCTTTTTTTTTTTTAATTTGTAAGCTTTATTATAAATATATTGAAAAAAACCTAATCATGGACCAACATTAACTAAACCCAAAGACTATGAAATTATAGTTTCAATGGAGTTCCTTAATTAAGATAGGGAAACTGCTGATATGTCAGTAACAACTCTTTTTATCTGGTGTCAGTTCATCCCAAGCTGACAGAATTATTAGAAAATTCTTAAAAAGCTTTGATCCCATACATTTATGAAGAAAGTATTATTTATTTTAGTTATTTAAATTATTAGAGAAAGAAAAGTACAATTTTCTTTTATACAGTTTTTAAGTTTGAGCTTAAGGTAGGCTTCCCACAAAGCATTTTTAAAATTAAAAATATGAATGTATTACCTATACTAAATATATCTAAGAGTTAATAAGTCTAATAGGAAATTGATCTAATTTGGAAGCGATTTGAAGATATAGATATTTATAGGCATTTTGTTTTAAAAATATAGGTGAGGGAAAGAAGAAAATATCTGAGTCTGATTTCTAGTTTAGATATGAATTAAATTATCTGCATAAGGCGAGATGAACAGGATCCTTGTCTTTCCTTTTGTATCAGATAAAAGTTGTAGGCTATCCAAAACCTCATAGCTTTCAGTAATAGTAAAAAAGTCAACACTAGTTATCATCTTGAAGAACTCTTTAATCTTTGGGTGAGTTTAATAAACAAAATCTGTCGTGGTTTCACAATGAAATGCTTCCCTAAAACGTTCTTGGACTCAACTCCAAGTGCTACAGAAAAGTAACTGGATTGCTGGGGTCTCTGTCATTGTATAGCAAAGATTTTAATAAGTCTTGAGTAGGGTCATTGACTCTTATGTCCTCATAGCTGCCACAGGCAATATCAAGAACAATCATACAGTAATGTCCCTTAGTTCTTCCTCCAAATTATTTTGAACCAATGAGTGCGTTTTGATAGAGGTAAGAAAGATAAACGACTAAACGCAAACATCTATGAGTACAGTGATTTTGATTTTATCGTGGTATGTAAGGTAGGAAGAGTGGAGAAGAAGGGTATCAAAATAGCCATCATTTGAACAAGGCTCGTGTGGTCAAGAGCTGAGTGGGGTAGGATCCACATTTGACCTTTGACCTTGTGTGTGTGGAGAGCAACTCAGTCCTGCTGCTGTCCCCCACACCTGCGAGGATGCTTCATTTTCCTGGACATTTTTGTCTAATTTACACCTGAACATCTTCTCCTGTGTCCTTTCATTCTCTATTTGGCAATGTCACATACTGAGCCATTGAGCTCCTTAAATGTAAGTGATATCCATTTTTAAGGAATACTCATTTCATTCAGAAGGGTATTTTTAGGTTTATGGTAAATTTGTTCTCATTTTTAGTTTGTTCTTCAGACAAATAGAGTAATATGTGCCATTCTTCCTTATTCTTATTGAATATTTTCTACTAAATCTATCCTTTTATGATTCTAAAATGCCAGCTTCGGTTTTTTTATTAATTCATACTGACCTGTGCAGAGCTGTCTGTCTCAACTTAATGGCTATTTATAATATATGGATGGCATTCCCCTGCCATTAATGTTTAATGAATTGGCTCCTGATCCAATGGAGTCTAATAAAAGTAATCATTAGAATGCATTGTCTTTCTGCAGTGCCCTAGGAACGTTTTTCCCCCACTGTATACCTTTGGCCTATACCCTCCTTCTTTGTCTCTTCAGTGTACTCATCTCTCAACCTCTCTTTCATTATTTATTCCAAATGAGTCGTTTTATACTTCATTTTTTTTTCTAGGTCAGAATGGCAGTCTTTTGTGGTGAAACTGTAGCAAAGTCTCGGACTACCTGATGGCTGGAAAGTCAGGCTACCATCAGGCTTGATGGAAAGTTGGTCATAGTTTTCTCCAGTCGACATTCCCTCATCCAGACATCCACCACTGCCAACCATTCCCTGTGTGTAGTCTGAATCTGAGGGCTATGTTGGAAATCAACTTTACGGGGCTGCAGAAGTGGTTCAGTGGTTAAGAGCTTGTCCTATTCTTTCAAAGACCAGAGTGTGGTTCAGAGAATGGATATCTGGGGGCTTATTACCACCTGGAACTCCAGATCCAGAAGGTCCAAGACCCTCTTCTGCCCACAGCAGGCACACACACACACACACACACACACACACACACACACACACACACACACACACACACACACACACACACACAGAAATAAAGTATTTGAAGTAAAATAAGAGCTGGCTTCGGAATTAGAAAATAGTGAAAGATATATGTCTTTGTGAATATACTAAACTTTACTGAATCACATGCTTTTATAAGAGGGCAAGGGTTTAAAATATGAACAGAATGAATTGAGTAAGTAAAGCCAAATGGAGAGAGGAAAGCTAATTTTTAGAAATGCTGGTGCTCACGTATACCATGTATATGCTAACATATACCCATTTCAGTGCCTGCTATGCATTCTCATAAATCAGTTCTCTTAATAGATGCAGGGAAAGGAATATTATCTTACTCTAAAACCCCTCTACTCTATGTTTTTTTCCTTGCTGTTGACCTTGAAACAAGAGACCATTCTTTATAGTAGAGTGACCTTTTCCCAAAGCCTGGCTTCATTCAGAAGGTTTGCTTTCCAGGGGGTGTGTTCTTAAGAGTCAAGCTCCCTTCTTGGAACAATATCTACATCCAAGTAGCAGTTCAACCCACCCTTAACCTCTGAGTCCTTCAAACACTGAATTGAAATGTTAGTAACAGAAATCTCCCTAGTTCTGGTTTCTGGTTTTGGATTTTGGACCTTTCTCTCACCCTAGACCTTCCCAAGTAATTTTCAAGATTTATTTAATTATTTTTAAGTATAATTTTTTGAAATTTGAGTTTTTCAGAAAAAATAACAGATAGTACAGAGTCCTTGCCTCCATTCTATTAATATTTTAAGTCTGTTACTTAAATCAAGAAACCAATAGTGCTGTTAGTCCATATAACTGATTTTCTTAGATTTCTGTGAGTATATATCATCTGTATCATTACAGTCTGACACACACAGCATTCCATACTGTTCTCAAAATTTCTTTTACTGAAGCTCTACTCTTCATCTCTAGTTTTGCCATTTGGAGTGTTGTACTGTTGATATAGAATAATGGGATTCATTCTGCACTGCCTTCTTTTATTACGTGATGAATATTTGAGATTATGTATTTTCGTGGCCTGCTAGTTCTTTTCTTTTTACTGACTTGGGAGGGGGAGTTTAATACATCAAACTGGACCAGAACTCACAATACTTCTGTCTTCGATTCCTACTGTTGGAATAATGGGCATGCAGCACCATGCTAGGTCTGGCTAACATGACTTAGATTTTCAACTAAACTGGGAGCTAGATTACAGGATTCTGAAATTGTTAACAAAAAGCTGCAAAGATGTTTTCTAAAATGTCTACATGATATTGTCTTTCCATTGACAGTGAGTGAATGTTCCTGAGTCTTCTTGGTGCCTAGGCTTGTCAGTGTGTATAGATTTAGATGTGTTAGCAAGTATACAGTGGCAAATTCTTTAAACTTGCATTCATCTGATATCTATCTATCTATCTATTATCTATCTATCTATCTATCTATCTATCTATCATCTATCTATCTGTTTATCTATAATCTATCTATCATCTCTGTTTCTCTATCATCTATCTATTATCTATCTATCTATCTATCTATCTATTTATCTATCAATCTATCTATCATCTATCTATCTATTCTCTATCATCTATCTATCTATTATCTATCTATCTATCTACCATCTATCTGTTTATCTATCATCTATCATCTCTATCTATCTGTTTATCTATCATCTATCTATTATCTATCTATCTATCTATCTATCTATCTATCTATCTATCATCTATCTAGTGTGTATGGAGGTATCATAACCATGTGTTCTGGAGGTCAGAGGACAATTTGAAGAGAAAGTTATTTTTTTCTTTTAAGTTGTTCCAAGAGATATATTCATGTCATGAGGTATGGCAGAATGCACCCTTATTCACCAAGCCATCTCTTCTGTATGAATTTTTTATCTTATGATTCAGTTTTAAGAGTTTTTAATATATTTTAGATTTTCAGTTTTTTCTGTCATATATATGACATCATATATATATATATATATATATATATACACACACACTCCTCTGTGGCTTATCTCTTCATTCTTTTATAGAACCTTTTATTTTTCAGTTTTCAATATTTATTTATTTCATTTTTCTTTATTACTGTTACTTTTAAAGAAACATTATATTAAGGTGTTTTTATAATACTATTTTTTACCCATTCCCTTTCCCTTGTCCCCCTTCATCCCCTTGTCCCTTTCTGTGGGTTTCTTTCCCTCAATTTAGTCCCCATCTCCCCCTTCCATCCATCCTTTTTCTTTACCCTCGCCAACTTTCCCGTAAGGTCTCTTTTTCCTCTTCAAAATCTTTGTTTCCAATTTTCATGATCTATATACACATAAAAGAAAATTACAATCTAAATCTGATTATGAGATAAAATACATCATTTGTCTTTCTGGGTCTGAAGACACTGATTTTCCTTATGCCTATTTGCTAAATGTCATAACTCAGCCCCACCCCCTCCCCTGACACACGGGTTGGTAAGGTGACTGTTACAAGGTAAACACCACTGAGTCTTGCATTGGATTTGAAGCTCACTCCACAGGAGGGAGTTAATATCCACTTTTGTAAACATGATCAAAAAACGCATGGCTGTGAGGGCATAGACCCCATGTGGGACCTGATACAGTGGTTTAGCAAAGATAACATGGCACCAAACCATAGCCTATATCTTTATGTTTATCCCCATACACAGATCCTACTCTCATCTTTAATCCCAGATGCTTCTCTTTGTAGGGAATGCAAAGACGCATCCCTGCCCATGATGTTTAGAATAAATAATGCTTTACTGCTAAGTTACACACAGGACATGCATGCCATCTCCTTTAGAGCTTGGGTAATCTCAAAGGTAGAATGGAAAGAGTGTAGGAGCCAAAAGACAGGGAGAAGAGAGGAATAAACAGTCTTCATGGCATAACATAATCTCACAAGATTATGGGCTGAACGGGACAGGCCCTGGCCATGAATCATGGGTGAGGGAGAAGCTCTTGGACCTCTAGCTCTTTCTGCTGAACAGTTGGTAACTGATGGGAACAGGGAGAGGAACAGTTGTTACTTCAGTTCTGTATCAAATGGTGATTCCATCCATCTGCAATGGATAGTTCCAAACCCAAGGTCACATAAGCAATCCTGTGTAAAATCAGAGGTCACAAAACAAAACAGCAAGGCATGAATGAGGGAAAAGCTCCTAGAGAGGAGGTAGGCATGACAGAGGTGTGAAGAAGATTTAAAAAAGGCTGCGGATAAGAGTAAACAGAATGTACTATGGACACTTACGAAATTATAAAGAATGAATTTAATAATTTCCATAGAATAATAAAACCAGTATCTTTTATAAAACAGAGTTTTAATTTTAATGAAGTCTGTTTCTACTTTTTTTTATTGCATATATCATTAGTTTGGTGTTGTATCTATGAATTTCTTACCAAATTAAATTCCAGATTTTTTTCACTATGGCACTTTTTAGTTTACTACTTTACATTTTATACTTAGTTATATGATTTGCTTTGAGTTAATTTTCTGGAAGTGTAGGTCTTAACTCCTCCATTTTCTTTATCAGGCATGTAAATATTCTAACATTCTTGCGTTGTTGTGGAAGAGATGGCTTTCTCTATTCAATGGCTTTATGAAGACTGGCTTGTCTATATAGATATGGGTCTTTCCTTTTCATCCCTGTATTTATTGTGACTTGGAGTGGTCACAAGTTTTGTTCTTTGATATCGTGTTGAAAACGCTGATCTTGTACATTTCCAAATGAACTTAGATGCTGTTATTGATATTCAAGCAGTCCCTGAATTGTGATTGGTACTACAATAAACTTATGAATATGTCTGTTTTACAAAACCTAGGTCTTTTATTTCTTTCTTCAGAATTTTGTGTATTTGTTATGTGGTCCTATACATACTTAGTTACATTCATATCCAAATAGAAATTACATTATCTATGCTAATATGAATGATATTTTAACCTTAATTTTAAGTTCTGCTTGTTTTTACTAGGTCCACTTGTACATTACTAGTGGACTAGATAATAATGTCCTTTTTAAATCAAACTTTGTCACTTGTTATAATTCCTGATTGGTTTTAGATCTATTTCTATCAGTTCTTGGAATTTTTCTTATACCCATCATGTCACGTGAAAACATAGTTTTATCTCTTTCCAAGTCCATATGCCTTTTTCCTTTTTTGTCTCTTACTGCTTAGGTATAACTCTAGTATAATGTTAAATATTAATATTTAGAGAAGATGAAGTTATCTTGTTCGCTGAAGTATTTGTTTCTTTTGATAGTATGACAAGATATCACAAACTGTTGAGTTTATAACACACAAAACAAATGTATTTTTTTAGTATATTTGTTTCAAAAGCAGAATTCTAAAAATGAAGGCATTCACAGAGTCACACCTCGCAATTCCATTTCTTCTCCAGCATCCTTCTTCCCATTGTGCCTGTGACACGTTGAGTCCATGACTATAGTCACATGGACTAGTGTTTTGGGAACCTGCATTATTTCCACTTGCCTATCTGTTATAAGGGCCTTCAAGAGGTCAATAGGGCCCTGGCATATGACTCAGGGTAATTTTATTTCAAAGTTCTTCACTTAGTGATAGTTGTAAAAGAAATTTTGTCAGACTGTCATATATATTTCTTTTTCAAGAACCAGGAATTTATCAGTAACCTCCTGCTGCGACTGAACCCTCTTTTCCTTTTTTTCTCCCTTGCCTTCCCTTCCTTCCCTTCCTTCCCTTCCCTTCCTTCCCTTCCTTCCTTCCTTCCCACTTCCTCCCACTAGTTTCTCTTTAGGTTGGTGGTGCTGGGAATCTAAATTGGCATTCTGAGCAGAAGCTGTAGCACTTTGCTACATGCTCAACGGCTGTAGATCTTAAGGGAGAAACATCTCAGCTCTTACCATTAGGTGTTAAGTTATTTCTGTTTTGAGTTTGCCAGACATTTTAAATCATGAGTGAGTATAGAACTCCATTAAATAGTTTCTCTGTTGATATAATATGAATTTTCTCCTTAAGCCTCCCATTGGTATAATATATTACATTTATTGACTTTTGATATTTAGTGTTTCTTGCATATAGTCAATTTTATAGACCTATTTTGGTTTACACATGAAATAATGACTTGGGAAGTGTTCCTTTTGTTTCTCCTTTTCCAATGAGTTTATAGACAATTGGTCTCATTTCTTTCTCAAATGAGTGATGAACATGATTTACACTATCTGCTTCTCTTTTTGTGTGTTCTGATGGATTCAATCAAGGAATCGGTTCAATTCATTTCATTTTATTTTCTTATTTTTGAGCTACTATCCCACTATATGATCAGGTTGACCTTGAGCTCACAATCCTCCTGTCTCAACTTCCCGAGGGCTAGAGTTAAAGTGCGTGCATCAATAATAGGCTTGGTCCAATTTATTCAAGTTGTAAAATATTTGATTACGGATTTGTTTCTGGAGGAATTTGTGTCTGGAGATTTGTGTCTGGAGGAATCAGCAGTGAGGACTTGTCTTTCATATCTATATTAATAATACAGATTACTCTTTTTTGCCTTAGGTTCTGGTCCTGAACTTGCTATATAGATGAGAATGGTCTTGAACCTCTTGTTCTCCCACCTCGACCTCCTGCCTACTGGGATTACGTTTACTACTTTCATTAAGATTATTGACTTTTAGTTTTTTAATCTTCTTTATTTCTTACACATACACAGAGTCCTTTAAATTTTTTGTTAAGCATTGTTTCTTCTATATTTCTTTTTTGTTGCTTTTTCTTTTCCAAGACAGGGTTTCTCTGTATAACAGTCTTCGATGTATTGGAATTCATTTCGTATACCAGGCTGGTCTCGAACTCACAGAGATCTGCCTGTCTTGCCTCCCAAGTGCTGGGATTGAGTGTGTGTGCTGCCACCACCTAACATTACTTGTATATTTCTAAAATTTTAAAGAAGTTAGGTTCAAAATAGGTTAAGACATTTTCTTCAGCGAGCCTCGTGAAGTTTTAAAATAAAAAAGCCAGAACAATGTCTGAGATCATAACAATTGAGACATTAGGATGCACATGATGTTTAATGTTTATCTCTGTAGGACCTGGGCTGTGTTCAGTGCTGGTGGTTGTTGTAAATTCTGGTACTTGGCTTCCTTGTCTTTTCTCCCTTTCTTGTCTGTAAACTTCTCTAAGAACTGTTCTTGAAATAGAACCCATGTCTTTGCAACCTAAGCAGTGTCCACAGTAATTATACTGACGTCCTCGGTGGCTGTATTAGGAGTGGGGAGGGGACGTGTCCTACCATGCCATGTTGCTAATACAGCTTTTTGGTGTTCCCTGAATCTAACCTTCTACACTGCTTGTTAGTCTTGCTTCTCCTCTGCCTTCACACTAGAAGAATGAGCTTGACTAGAAAGGATGGGAAACCTTTGGTCCATGCCAGTAGAAACCTTGGTGGATTTCCAAGGAGAACAGCTTTAAAGAGCAGCCTGAAAGACTTAGAGAATGATTATCTCTTCTATTCCGTCAGAGGAGTTCTCCCCAAGATAAAATGAATGCAGTGCCCAAGATTTTGTAACTTTAGGTCGTCAACTCAATCCTACAGAAATTGGTCATTTTTTTTTTCTTCTGTTAGTTCATTATCACAGAGCATCAACCCTCTGTCCTAGTGGCATCAGCTTAGCTGTTCTTGGCTCTGATTCTTTCTAATTGTCCATCCTCTGTTTTGGGGTAGTGGCTGGCCTGTGACCTCAGCTCTCTGAAGCATCTGAGAACCATTACTGATTTTTTTTCTATGTTCAGTTTTTTTTCCATTGTGAGCAATAGTTCCTCTTGTTGTGAACTATAGTTTCTGATACATCTCTATATCTGTTTCCAGACTTCAATTATAAATGTTGAAAAAGTTTACCAGTGGAAGTGATTTGCCTACGTTTATATCTGCACACTGTGCAGTCCAGAAGAAGTCATCAGGTCCCCTAGAATTGAAGTTACAGGTGATTGTGGTGAGCTACTATTAGGATACTGGGAACTAAATCCCACTCCTCTGAAAGAGTTTTCAGCATTCCTAACCATTGAGCTACTGCTCCACACCCTCTCCAACATTTTAATGCAATTTGTTAATAGGGAAAACCTGGCTTATTCAGAAATGTCCATCATCAGCTGGCTAGAAGACAGTTAGGATGACCATACCATGTTTTTTCTTAAGCAAGTATATATTGTAGGGGTTCTTTCTTATGCCTCTTGTGACATTGGAAAAGAAGGCCACATGGGTTTCTGTGTTCCATTTTATTCAGGTGCTTTATGAATTCTTGATGCATCTTTAGTAACTGAGATGTGTTCTCATGAGTTTATATGTTAAGACTCCCAGACGAGAATGAGCTTGAAAGGAATACTTTGCTACCATTTAGATTTTGTCTTCTTGTTCTCAGCTGGGAACTGAAACACTTCCTTAATGCCTGCTCTTCCCAGATGATGGTGTGTCAGATTATATTTTGGGGGCTTTAAAATATTTCTATAAGGAGATGCATATATACATACATGTATACATATATGCATATTTAAGATCCACCAACCCATCATTCTGTCCTTCTGTGAAGTCAGCTGGTGGAAAAACAGTAATTACTACGTTGTTTCAATGTGTAGGAAGTACCTTGATCTGTGCATACAAAGACAGGCATCTAATTTCAAATCTATATAGATTGTAAGGCTTTGTGCGGTCACCCATCGAAGCACATGACCACAGAGAATATCAGTCTCCATCATGCAGATTTTCTTTCCAATAGTGTTGATCCCAGACAATCAGAAAAAGGAACACTGCTCAACTCAACCTTGCATCTTAGATAGACAATCACTAGCCACATATATGACAGGATTTCTGCCTGCATTAGACTGATGACCTTTGCCCAAGTCAACATCTGTGAACTCACAGGTTTCTGATTTAATGGGGCCCAAGATTTAGGCTTATTCAACTCAGTACAAGAACATTAGAAATGCTGTCGAAGCAAAGCTATTAGTTCACAGTTGCAGCAGTAAGAAAGTTCAGTGCCCTGGGAAAACCTAGCCTGTTGACACAATAGTGGAGCTAGGACAACGTGTTAGGGCTTGCCTGGGAGATGTATAGACAAGTATTACAAGTAAGGAATTATTCAGAGTCAAATAGAGTTTAGGACAAAATAAACTTTTTGTCCAAGATACACGTACAGGATAGTGGGATTCTCAAATAAGCCTGAATGAATCCGCTGACCACTCTAGTGAATTAGCAATCCAGGTGGGCTGAGCGTATCCAGGGAACAGGTTTTCCTGAGAACATGTAGCTAAGCTGCTTTTGTTTGTTGTTTGTCTTAATGAGCATAGTAAAATGCCATGTTCTAGAATTTCCACATGGGCAAAAGAGTTTTCATTGTCATGAATCATTGAACTTTAATTCTTCATGTGTGATAAGGGATTAAATAAAAGGCAAAAGTCCATGGCCCCTTAAATGATGGGCAAAGACTTTCTCATCCTTTCCCTTGGCATTTCTGAATAATTCGATAAGATGGAGGAAAGATCTTTTGTTATTCTAATATAACTGTTTTAGAATGCAAATTACAATAGATTTTCCCCATAAACTAAAGTTATAGATGTCTCTAATAAAAACCATTTTTAAGTTTCTTGCACTTACAACTTTTCTTGCTAAATTCAACAACATGAATGTTTTCACTAGCAGTGCTCAATACATACACTGTTCTGGGGTTGGCTAACCTGGCTGGCCTGGGCTAGCTTGGGCTACCTACAGCTGTGCATTAAAAGACCTGTTTTTTATGGACTTCAAAACGTGACAATACCAAGGCTCATTCAGTTGAGCTCCCAAACCGTCTGTTCTCTGTTTTAATAAATTGTTATTTCTCAAATTTTTAAGCAAGTTAGACCAGTGCCTTGCTTCAAGGAATATTTCTTGCCCTTGCTGCTATTGTCATGGGTAGAGTTTTTTTTTGTTTTGTTTTGTTTTTTTTTTTGTAATAGATTCATTCTTGTTTCTCTAAAACTCAATCAATGTAAACAGAACAAATGGCTACTCTTCTCAAATTAACAAACAAAAATATAACATCACATAACATCACATTGATGAATAGATATACTAATGTCATAACTGTGGATTACCCATTCCACATGGAAGATACATTTTTGGCAAATATTTAGAGTAACTTTATTGATTTATTCCTTAGCTGTTTATTGAGTGAGTAAACTGGAGATGGACGGTATGGTTGGTGCTGAGGACTGGGAGCAGCGGACATTAGTGGATAATAAGGAAACACAGGCCTCTCTTGAAGTTTTTGAAGCCTGTGAGGGAGAAAGAGTCTGTATTCAGAACAGGATGTGCAATTTTAGTGTCTTCATTTCTTTCGTGCTGCTGTGTCCAAAGTATACAAGGTTCCAGCTTGAAGGAGGATTTTTTTTTTTTTTGACTTCTACTTTTAGAGAGATTCGTCTAGGTCTGCTTGGGCCCATGTGCTCTGGTAGAGCATGGTGGCTGTGTGAGTATGTAGTGGAGGAATTTCTTCATTTTGTGGTAGAAAAGAAGCAGACAGAATGGAGGCCAGGTACAAGATACCCCTGTATACCCTTCTCTCTAGCTGTGTTCCACTTTCTAAAATTTCTAGAACACCTCAGAAAAGTGAAACCCTCTGGGGATCAAGCCCCTTACACATAACTACTATGAAAAGATTGTTTTCTGTGCAAACTATAATGTATTTTTGAACTCTGGTCATGGGCATGAAGAAGAGTGGTCTGGTGTTCTGAAAGCCCAGATACCTGATAGAGAAAAACTTAGGATCCCAAAGCCGAATTAGATGTGAAAAGAAGGTGAGGACAAAAAAAAAAATCATAGAAAATAAAAAATAAATGCCCTCTAAGCAGAGAAAACAGGTCCTGTGTGTGTGCTTGAAAGAATAAGAAGTCAAAAACTCCGTGTGCTATACATGGTCTATTTTAAATATTAATTATTTTAATAAAGGTTATATAAAATATCTCGTTAATATTTTACACACTTCAAGATGAGACACTATTATTAATTTTTTTAAATGTGTCAGAATGTCACTCTTTTTGTGATTTTAAACATCTCCGAAAGCCCTTTCCCCATGTCCTTCAGAGAGACTGCATCCCCATCTACATTCTAGCCAATCATGGCTGCTTCACATTAAATAAACAAAATGGGACTTGGGAGGGGCCATTATTTTAATTGCTGCCTCGAGAGAGGGTTATTTCCTGCCATCCTGTTTATTGACCATGACAAGAATTTCATCAGCAGTGCATTCTTCTGAAAAAAGAAAAACCTGAAAGGCTTTTCTTTTAGGAAGATTTAAACTTGTAATTGAATAAAATGTATTCCAAAAGAGAATTAGATATTAATTTAAACATAGTAAGTTTTTATTTTATCCAATGCTTTTGTAAAACAGAAAATTCCCCAAATCCCTAAACCTTCCTTCTCTGCCTACTGAACAGGCTGTGATAAAATTACCTGACTAATCAAATTACACTTTACCATACACATAATTTTTAGGTAAATCTTGTGTGTTCAGTATCAGTTCTTAACTGTAGATTTTACCTAGTGAGTTGTTTACTTTGTTAGAGAAACCCCGATCTCACAGAGGCAAGTCAGTTAAATTCTCGCAGAATCCTTAGCCACAGGTTATTTTGACAGTGCCTACAGGGCCCTATTCAAAAGGGGCTAAGTGATTAATCACGGTTGTCACTTGTCGGCTTTTGTTAGTGGCGGATAGATAGGACACTGGAATGTCATTTTTAAAATTACTGTATCCTTTTGCCCAGGGAAAATCAGAATCTCAGGAGCAGGCCTACTCACTCTCTGTGAAGAAGCATTTGTTGTGGTCTGCACTAAGTGGTTCTAGTTCTTTACATTATTTCTGAAATGTTTTTAATTGAAATAGAATTATATCACTTTTCCCTCTCCCTTTCTTACATACCAATATTCTCAGGTAACCTCCGTCACACTCCTTCCATGTTCCCCACTCTAAATCTGATAGCCTCTTTTTCTTTGATTATACATGTTCTGTGTGTGTGTGTGTGTGTGTGTGTGTATACACATGCTGAGCTTATTTTTTTGTTTGTGTGCATATGGCATCGAGACTAATATGAATATAGACAACCAATGAGGGACTCATTGCAGGGAGAGGCTAATTCTTCTCCTAACAGTCGATATTTGCCTACAGAATTTTTTTTGGGGGGGAGGGAGTGACCCATGAAATTTTATGCGTTTCAGGTTAATAAGTCCATTGGTATTGCTATGGAATTCTTTATACAGCCATGTGTAGGAAAGATCATTTCACAGACTTCCTGATATTTTGCTTTTACAATCCTTTTACCCCATCTTCTTCAATGTTCTCTAAGTCACAGATGCAAAAGCTGTGACGTAGGTGCATCTGTTGGATCTGGGCTCCTCATAATCCGCTGCTGTCCATCATTGTGCCAAGTTATAGTTTCCCGGAATAATCTGCTATGAAGAAAAACTTTTTTGAGGAGGGAGGTAGCTTTATTTATCAAGAAAAATAGTCTCCAACACCAGGGTTCCAGCACATCTGTTTCTATGATCTTAAACTGACTTTGTTCAAAAGCTTGCATTCAGTGGTATTTTCATCATCACTACCCTTCACAATGACACTTTACTAACTGATCAGTCTGCCAATCTCTTTATCCATCAGAAGTTGATGAGTTCACACTGGAACCCATGGCCTATGAATAGATGAGAAGTCATCCTTGCTGTTTCCCATGGATTTCCAAGCAGGGATAGCTACTTGGTATGAGAACATTTTCTCTGAGTATCATCTGGTTTCCATTTTTGCTTTTTTTAAAGCTAAGTTATTTAAAACCCATTTGTTTTGGTCTCTACAGTGTAAAACTAGCTAAGAGTT